>NC_089513.1:68231486-68531486 GCF_036850995.1 Saccopteryx leptura | reverse complement strand
AAATGCTGAAGCCGCGCAGGATGAAGGTTAGCGCGCAAGGACCCTCCTCACGGACGGTCTCCGTGCGGACTGAGGCCCACGGAGTCCATGTTAACGTGTGTTTGCTGATGGATGGATGACGAACCAGCGGGAGGAGATACAACCAGTGAACAGTACCCAGGAAAGCAAAAGGCCCTTCCATGCTGGGACTGTCATTCCCATCATGATATACAGGGGCTAATTCTTTTCTGTGCCAAGATTGGTGGAAGATTACTGAACATCAGGGTCACCACGGTCACTGCCCACCGGCTCGCCCAAACTCAGAGAGAAATGGAGAAGTCCTGCAGCCTAAGGCCCCCCAAAGACAAGAGTAGGGGTGGAGCCCCAGCTCTGGTAACATGTGCCTGTGCTTTGGAGGGTCTGCCAGTCAGCACCTGTGTCCTCTCTATTCCTCACATCCCTCCCTTGACGAGATGGGGGGGTCATGTGACCACATCTCTCATGGGGTTGTCATGAGGCTTAGACGAGGCAACACACAGGCTGACAGGCTGGGCACTGCCTCCTGGCAAGTGCTCAACAGACGTTAGCCATCGTGATTACGAGGGGCCCCAGGTGCTCGGTGCTGTCGAGGGTGGTGCCCTCACAGTCTCCTCATCTCTCTACCTTGGTATCTATGTTCTGGAGAACATACCCAGCAGGAGGGAATGTTCAGTCACCCACAAGCCACAGCCTCTCACTAGAGAAGACTCATACACTCTCTTAGTCCCCTTCCCTGGGAGAGAGCCATTGCCCTTCTCTTCCGGTAAAGGAGGCTGGCTAGCTGGCATTCCTCTTTAGAATGGTGGTTGACTCCACACCACCGAGGGAAGAGCTCCGTGAGCCCCGCCTGGGGAAGGTCAGTGGCACGGATGGTGTCCTGAAGGGGAACAGCACCAGCCGTGGGCACCTCTGCCAGTGTTTGCGAGAAACCTGTCAAGGCTCAGACCAAGACGTCTCCAGCTCACATTCCTGTCCCAATGGCCTCTGCCCAACACTGCACCCCTGGGGCTTTCTGACCAAGGCTGGGGCGGACAGCCAGCCAGAGGAGGCAGCCGAGGTCGACTGGAGCAATTAATCCTAAAGGTTACTGGAGCCTGTCCTGCTGAGGAGCAAGAATCCAATTACCCATAGTGACAGCAGCTTAGTCCCTGGGGAGACACTCGTCTGCAGGGCGGCCCAACAACCTGTCTGCTTGAAACCTTCCTGACAAGCAGGTCTCCCCCCCACTTCTATTTCTTCCACTCACCACAGCTGGGCACCGACCTCAGTAACCAGGACATCACCCAGGCTGCAATGCCCAGGCTGTGGAGCAAAGGAGTGAATTCTGGGAGTCTGGGCCATGACCAGCCTTGAGGTCTCCTGAGAAGAACCCATTTCTTCTACGGAAACAAAGGCCAGAAGAATTGGTCACTTTTCCAGGCTGAGCCATACCTTCACGATACAACAAAAGCAGGAGGGAAAGTGGAGAAGTGAGAGAATCCAAATGAGTTTATTTGGACATAAAATAAATATGCAAAATTATGCAGATATGGAAATGGACATATTACTCTCAACCAATTGTTCTGCCATCATCCAAATCAGATTTATAGGTCTGGAGAAGGGGACCACTGAGAGAGAGAATTCTGGCTTCCTTTCCTCTCCCATCCCCCAAAACACAGGGTAGAGAGCGGGGAGGTTGGAGGGAGATGTGCTATACCAGACGACCTTTATTCTGTTGAGTGAGTCAGACCAAGATGAGCTCCTGCATGTCCAGGACTTCCACTCTGGATAAAAGTGAAAAAAGAGGTCAAATCTTTTGCCTGGCTGCCACTGGGGAGAGGAATTTGACTTTTGTAATGCAAATTGGCTTCCTGGCTTGCAAGTGCATGATTAAAATGATATGTTTCAATGCAGGAGCCAGACAGCAGACTTGGTATTAGAGAGCAGCAGCTGCTTCCACACAGAAGGAGATGCAAGGTGCGTGCAGGAGTAGCCAAAGAAGTTATTTGTGGGGCGTGGAGACTCCAGGATTTGCTAACCAGAATGAACCATCCAGGTGGGATTTAAACATAACCTGGGTGTAGCATAAGAAAGGCTAAGTGCCTTTCTCTCCTGTCCTGGGAAGAGTTCCATTCAGCCCCAGATCAGTCAGTCGATGATTCATTCCTTTATTCAACATTTACTGAGTACCAACTGTATACTAGGTGCTGTCCTTGGTGCCTAGTACACAGCAGTGAACAAGACAGGCAAGGTCCAAGACCTCAAGGAGTGGACACTTCAGCGGAGACTGTTGACCTGGACTCAAACCGGACTCTGCCACTTAAGTCTTTAATAGCAAGTGTTTAATCTCTGCCTCGGCTTCCATATCTTCACAATAAGCATATAATGCAACTTCTTTAAGATAAACATGCTGCCACTTCTGCTTCCACCACAAGAGAGTGACAGGGACCGGTACCTTCCTGTCTTCAACAACTAGGAAATCATATAAAATATATGAAATACAGCTGTTTCATACATTTGTTCCAGATTTTGGAACACGTTTGTTCCAGACGTTGGACAAACATACTTGCTCCAGATATTGAACAAACACAGTTGTTCCAGATATTGGACAACAGGCAGTATAGGATTGTGATCCCCGAGAGAAAATAATCAAATGGGGGGGGGGGAGGCACAACTATTTCACCATCTTCCTGTCTGGACCCAGTCTCCCAGCTGTAGCACAGAGTAGGGAACTTAAACAGAAGCCAGCCTCTTAGAGTTCAAGGAGATGGAGGCAGCTAGAATGTTCAGAGCAGAATATCAGAAAGAGCTCTGGATATCTGAAAGGGATCCCCTTAAATCTTTGGCTAAATACTGATTTATGCACATACAAAAAAAAAAGAAAATCCATAAAGGCTGGAGAAAGAGCCACCACAAAGACTGAGGCCAAACTACTTTCAGCACTTCGATGGGGCTGGGAAGAGTTCATGTTCCCATGAGCAGAGTGGACAGACCTTATAACAAATGCACAGGGCATCAGGGAGGTCCTCAGAGAGGTGCCACCTGAGTAGTAGAGCTAAAATACAGCCCCACTCACCTTATGAGAGCTTAAAAAACAAGCTCTGACAGGCTCAAACTGATCCTAAATAACTAAACTGTATCCCATAATAAAGTCCAACACTCTTTAAGAAAAAATATCAGCACCCAACAAAGTAAAATTCATCATGTGTGGCATCTAATAAAAAATACTAACAAAGCATGCAAAAAAAAAGCAGAAAAGAAAAGAAAAAGAACCAGCATAAAAATTAATCAATAGAGAATGATTCAGAAATGACAGAGATGATGAAATTAGCATTCAAGAATATTAAAACTACTGTAACAAGTATACTATATATGCTCAGATATATAAAAAAAAATGTGAACATGATAAGGCTAGAAATGGAAGACATAAACACGACCCAAATGAAACGCCTAGAAATGAAAAAGTACAATAACTAAAATTAAAAAAAGACATAGTAAATGATATTAACAGCTGACTAGACATATCAAAAGAAAAGGTCAGTGAATTTGAAAATATAGCAATAGAAACTATCTAAAATAAAGCAAAGTGAGATGAAAAACTGTAAAAACTAACATAGCATCAATGAACTATAGGACAATATCAAGTGATCTAACATATGTGTAATTGAAGCTCCCCCCCCAAAAAGAGAAAGGGAACATAAAAATATTTGAAAAAATGTTCTGGTAAAACCTATAAATCCACTGATCCAGAGGCACCTTGAACTCCCAGAAGAGTAAATGTAAAACCATAAAAACAAACAAAAAACCCTCTACTTAAGCACATGATAACCAAATTGCTGAAAACCAGTGATAGAGAGAAAACCCTAAAAGTAGCCAGTGGGAAAAGGTCATTACAGACAGAGGAACAAAGGCAATGTGGCAGAATTCTTGTCATGAAGTATGCAAACCAGAAGACAATGACAGCCCCCTAGGCACAGAGAGGAAAAACTGCCAACCTAGAATTCTATATCCAGAAAAAGTATCTTTCAAAAATCAAAGCAGAATACCTTTTCAGATTAAGGCTGAGAAAATTCATTGCCAGTAGTCCTGCCTATAAAGAAATGTTAAAAAAAAAAAAGGTCTTAGATAAAAGAAAATAATACTAGAGGGAAATTTGGATCTGCATAGAAAAATGAAAAACACTGGGAAGAAACAGATCTGTGGATAAATTGAAACACATTTTTTTTACTCGTTTTTGAAATTTCTAAAATTGTTGACGGTTTAGAACAAAACTCCTTTTCACCCTATTTACTGTGGGATGTATAAAATGTAGAAGTAAAATGTATGACAATTATATCCCAAAGGACAAGTCAGAAAATAGAATACTTAGCTATAAGATTCTTCACATTATACATAAAGCGGTCTATTAGTTTAACATAGACTTTAATATGTGAAAACCAATAAGGTATATTTATATTTATAATAAAGTATATTGTGAACCACAGATTAATGACTAAAAAAAACAAAACTAAGATCTATGACCAAATAAGCCAGCAGTGGGGATAAAATGGAATCATAAAAACGATCAGTTAATACATAATAAGACAGAAGAAGCAGCAAACACGACACAAAGGTCAGAGGGGACAGGTAGAAAATAAACAGCAAGATAGCAGACTTAAAACTCAACCATATTACACTAAATATAAATGGTCCAAGAACTTTAACTAAAAACATTGTCATATTAGAGTTAAGGAATGAAGGCTTAACTTTATGCTGCCTGTAAGAAATAAACTTATTTAGGAAGACACGGATAGGTTAAAAGTAGGAGAATGGAAAAAGATATGCCAAGAAAACACTGATCAAAACAGAACCGGGGCAACTAAATCAGATCAAGTAGACTCTAGAACAGGGGTCCCCAAACTATGGCCCGTGGGCCGCATGCGACCCCTGAGGCCATTTATCCGGCCCCCGCCGCACACCCGGAAGGGGCACCTCTTTCATTGGTGGTCAGTGAGAGGAGCATAGTTCCCATTGAAATACTGGTCAGTTTGTTGATTTAAATTTACTTGTTCTCTATTTTAAATATTGTATTCATTCCCATTTTGTTTTTTTACTTTAAAATAAGATATGTGTAGTGTGCATAGGGATTTGTTCATAGTTTTTTTTATAGTCCGGCCCTCCAACGGTCTGAGGGACAGTGAACTGGCCCCCTGTGTAAAAAGTTTGGGGACCCCTGCTCTAGAACAAGGACTGTTAGCAGGGAGAGGCACATGCACACTTTACATACACTGTAGTAAGTACTGGGGTACTAGTAAGCCTGTGTGCTTAAGGGGAGTGCAGAGGAATTCTGGGAAGAGCAGAAGGAGCCTGCTACTGAGGTCAGCAAAGATTGGAAATAGAAAGAGTAGTTCTAATATGAAACTACGGGACCGAATGAGGCCCAGACAAAAACAAATAAAAACTTAATTTTCCTTGTTGCCAAAAGGAACCAATAGGAAGTAGTCTTTGAGGCTGGAGGCAGCAAATGATCAACCAGGAAGCACAACTGGAGACAATGGAATAGAATTATGGGAGCCATGAGATTCTTCTTCTGCATGTGGGTCATACACCCACAAAAGTTTGCCACCTAACGTTAAAGGGATGTTTCTGCACCTTCAACGGCTGTGTGTGTAGCTGTGTAGCAGTGTGGCAGGCACTGTGGGGGAGAGGCACTGAGGAGGGGTGGAGAGGGGAGCTGTACAGGGGATGGTAGGACAGATGGTAAATCTGTTGAGAGCACCTTGTGTTGAGCTGCACTGGCCCAGAGCCTGAGCTCAGGGGATCATCAGACCACCAGGCCCCGTTCATTCATTAATTCATTCAGCAAAAATTTCTCAAGCACCTGCTATGTGCCAGGCGCTATCCTAGATGCAAGGGATGTAGCATTAAATAAGACATTCCTTGTCCTCCGTATGCTTACGTTCTAGATGGCAGAGATAGATGGTAAACAAGTGTAAAATAATACAATCATTATAGGTTATGATTGGTGCTACGAAGGAAGTAAAAGAGAGTGATGGGGACCGGGCAGCACCTGATGGTGGGGACACGGCTGGGTGGTGTGGCAACTATGGATACATTTGGTGTTCAGGGAAGGCGTTTCTGAAGATAGAACATTTGCCTGACACCTGAATGATGAGAAGGGGCAGCCCTGTGAAGATCTGGGGAAAGCTGAAGCAACAGCCAGTGCAAAGGTCCCGAGGCAGGCACGAAACTGGCATGTACAATTACTGAACAGAAGGCCACTGGGGTTGAAGCCCTGAGGGCAAGGAAAGGAGGCAGGGGTCTCCCCAGAGAAGATCTGACAGTCCAGGGTAAGGGGTTTGAATTTCATTCTACATGCCTCATACTGTCTCTTACCAAAGTGGCCCTAATCATGACCGGATGATACTGCTGAAGCAGGCTGGGCAAACTGACAGATTAACAAATACAGAATGTCACAATTTAAGGTTCTTCTAGTCAAGTCTATACTGCTGTCCTACCAAAGGATTAACCCAGCGGAAGCTGGCACCTCTCCCTTCCAACATAACATCTGTGGACTTTTAGGACTTGAACTGATTGAAACCAAGGGTCACTCTGTTCTCTGAATGAAGGACACTGTCCCCGAAGGAGCCAACCTGGATGCAGGGAGATGGAGACTATTCCAAGGCTCTGCTTAGGAGCCCAGGTTGTGGCTGTACCATTTCCTGTCCTTTCTACTGCCGACTTCTTGGGAATGAGCAAAGGACAGCTTTTCCCCGGGGCCACTGGACCAGCGCCCAACCCGACGCCGCGGGAAGCACGTGGGAGGGGGGAGGACCCCGCTAGGCCCCTCCAGCTGGTAGCTGAAATGGAGGCCTCCACTCCCTGCCGACGTTCCATCTGGGAAAGGTCACTCAGACCCTGGACTCACAACCAACTGGGAAGAAACCAGTTCCATGGGAGGGCAGGGGCGCAACCCGGCGGGTGCTTGTCTGCACCTGAGTCCTGACCCAGGGACGACGGGTCGTCTGCCCACAGCCCGGCCTCACACATTCCGTCAGCATCTCTGGGAAATCATCACACTCCCCACACCGAAGAAACACAGTCAACAGATCCTGGTTTCCTAGATACGCCAGTGGCTTCTAAAAATAGCCAGGCAATGACAAAGCAAATTGGCATATGGACTGCAAATAATTCCAGTACCAGCTTGCCTGGCAGTGCTCTAGCCTCCCCATGCTGGGCGCTTCCTCCTCGTCCCTCTCCTGTTTCTCAAACAGTCTCTTGTTGCTGAACACCCCAGACCAAGTGTGCGCTGGAGGGGCAGCAGAGGTCCCGCAGTGGGCCCTGCTCAAGGCAGGTGTGCTGGGCTGGGCGGAGCCGCCCCGGGCCCCTCCCACTGCCCTCATGTTCACCCCCAGGCCCTCTGCCACCCCAGCCCCCAGCCACACTGGAGACGCACCCCTCACGCCATCCAGTAGCTGTGTGTGTGTGTGTGTGTGTGTGTGTGTGTATGTGTATGTGTGTGTGTGTGTGTGCGCACCTCCCAAGCAATAGGCTCCTCCCCACGTGGGGCTCCTCCCCTAGAGCGCAGGTCACCATCCACTATCAATAGATCAATCGATCAATCACTTTCCCTCTGACCCAATCATTCTCCTGGCTCCAAGAGAGACTTTGCAAAGCCTAGTCCTTACCCAAACATCGTCATTCCTGGAACCTGCACAGGCCGGGTCCTGTGTCAACATACCCCATACCCGGAGGTGGGAGCCAGCCCAGGAGGGAAGAGCCAGGAGCTGGGCCCCAGGGAGCCAGGCACGCTGACACGAGGAAGCTCGGTCTGCCCCTCTGCTGAGCACGCTTCGCCAGCTGTCTCCTTCAGCCTCTCCAATGACCCCACGGTGCAGGGATTGCTATCTCTTATCTCCTTATCTATACTCTCACTCCTTTCTCTTTTGACAGCCAGCATCTTTTTTATTTTCAGCTATAACTTCGGAGGTCCAGATTCGCAGCATACGTAGACAGCCTCAGATGTATTCGTGCTGCCAAGCTGTTGGCGAGGTAGGGCGCTCTGATGTGACACTACAGTCCTACAGTCCCCTCTCAAAGCCACACACCACTCACTACCTCTGCGAACCGATGGAAGAGAGAGCTCACATGCTCACAGGGGCTGAGTAATCACCCAAGGCTACAGGTGCAGAAAGTTTCGCTGGAATTCCTTTAACAGCCGGAGGGCACAGTGGCCTCCCCCCCACCTGCTCGGGTTGGGGCCAGGCAGTTAATAGACCCCTTCTCAGGGGGTCCGAGAGGCTCTGAGGAAAGGACCATTGACTGAGTGGGGGCACAATTAAAGGGACCAACAAGGGCTGCCGGGCCCTCAGGGAACAGCAGTGAGCGGAGGCTGTCACTGTCCCCAGGCTGAAGGGGGGGGGGGGGAGGAAGCACAGAGCGCCAGGGGCCGCCTGGCAGGTGTGCTGGGCACAGAGTGGTGCCCGGAGCAGGAGGAAGTGGTCTTCCCACCCCCAGGCCTCCTGTGGTCACTCAGCTGGATGCCAGATGGCCAGGGCCTCTGGGGTGAGCCCAGGGCGCGGAGCAGGCCTGAAAGGGCAGAGACGAAACTCCAAGGGACGAACAGAGCAATCTGTACATGGAAGTACAGCTCGGGCCCACGTCGCCCGTGACATCTGGAGCTCAGTAAGCCAGAGTCGAGACAAGGCAGGGCATTGAGGGCGGTGCGGACTAGAGGAGAGGGAGGGCGGGGATACCAGGTGAGCTGCATGCACCACCTGCGTTCTGGGCTGGGTCTCTGGATGAACCGCTCCAGTCTTGCGTATTGATTTAAATTCTAAAATAATTTTAGAAAGCATTCGACTGTAAAAAATACCATTTCATCTGCAGTCTATGCCAGGATCCTTTCTTTTCTTTTTTTCTTTCTTTTTTTTTTTTTTTTTTTTTTGCATCCCTCTGTCCCTTGGGTCTAGTACACAATCTGTTCTTTAGTGGTATTCACTGCAGAACGAATGAAAGCTCTTCTCCCGTGTCTTCCCGTCTCACTTGGCTCCCCCCTCAAGGAGAGAACACGACCTCTCCCCAAGGGAAGCACATCCTGCGACGCACACACACACGCAAACCCAGTCCACCACGAAGGACCGAATCGGAGGATCCTAATACTTAAGAGTTCTCCTTAAGCAGATGCTCACGCACATCGTCCAGGATGTCACACGCCGTTATCTCAGAGCCCCTCCCCCTCCCCCCAGCACCCCGGGGACAGGCTGTGCAGTCATTCCTGGTTTACAGGTGGAGAAAGCCAGGCCCGGAGAGCGGGCTGGCCCCACACCTCTCGGCCTTGCACCTCCCTCGCCTGCTCCCTTTCCTGTGTTCTGTAGCGAGCGGCGTCCAGCCGGATGCAGCCAATGGGAGGCACTGGTGGAAGATGGGAGGGCAGGAGGAAGTGAGAAGCCAGGGTATCTCTGTCCTCCTTCTCTGCCGTTGTGTGTCATCTCCTTTCCGATGGCCACCACAGTTCTGCCTTCTGCTGAGGGATGCCAAGGGGGACGGCTCTGCCCTGGGGAGTGGTGACTTCCTGCTAACCTCTGCTTCCATCCCCACCCGTCTGGCTCCTCACTCTTTGTCTCCTGCTCACCAATTCCCTGCATTCAATTCCCTCTCTGCTTCCCTAGTTTGAACTTGTACCTTGATAAGCAAGGTACAGCATGCTGCCCAAGGTCACAGGTAAGAGAGGGTACAGTTAGAACTCAAGCCGCGGTTACTGAATAGAGGGCTCCTCACCGCTCGCATCTGCAGCATCTTAATGCAGAAGTCAGCTTTGTCCGGACTTCTTACTTCACTGAGGACCAGAGAGGGAGAGCGACCTGCCCAAGGGAACACAGCTACCTAACGCCAGAGTAAAAGGCTCATAGTACAAGTCTCCCGACTGTCGCCCCGGATGGACATGTCCCTCTCCATCAAGCCCCTGAGTCCTCCGAGGCCTCGGGTAGGAGGAGTTTCTGCTTATTTTCAGGGTTGACTCTTCCGTCCTCTATGAGAGCCGAAACAGCACCCCGTCCTTGCCTTCCCCAGAGCTGGTGGGAAGATCCACAGGATCAGCCAGGGTTCCGAGCTCCTGGGGAGATCACCTGGACGCCTAAAGCTAAGGCATTGCTGTGGTGAGGACAGCAGCGAAGCGCTTACGGGCAGCAATCATTTTCTTTTTTTTTTTTTTTTTTTTAAACTTAAAGATACTGCAACAACCAAGGTAGGCTGTTCTCAAGGCAGCTGAAAAACTCATTCTGTAGACAGTTCTGTCTCCAAATATTCGTTGCCTTGAAGGCCAAGCGAGCCTCCAGGCAGCCCTAATTTGTCCGAGGTGCACACAAAGGAGAAGATGCCATTACGAAACCATGGCCACGGGCGGCATCTTTAATTCATGAGCGGGGTGGCAGCTGGTGGGGGAGGGGAAGGGAGCTGGTAGGAGGAGCTGCCTGGAGCCTCTGCCTTGAACTCAGGGTAAACCTGGGAGTCCAGCCGGGCCAGCCCGGACAAGTGGTTTACAGTGGGCGTCGTGGGGAGGGGTGACCTGGTCGTGGGGAGGGGTGACCTGGTCACGGCCGGGAGGGGAGGAATGCAGACAGCGCCGCCCTCCGTGAGCTAAGAGCACAGTTGACGGGCTGCTGGCAGGAAGTCCAGCCCTGCTGTTCCTGCATCCAGCAGATGTCTGCCGAGGGTATGTGAGTTCTCCTGCGGCAGAAAGTCTGGGTTCACATCCTGGCTCTGCTCCTTGCTGGCTCTGAGACTTCGGGAACGATACTTATTCTCTCTGTGCCTTTAAACCAGGGGTCGGGAACCTTTTTGGCTGAGAGAGCCATGAACACCACATATTTTAAAATGTAATTCCGTGAGAGCCATACAACGACCTGTGTATGTTACACATTATCCAATAAAAACTTGGTGTTGTCCCGGAGGACAGCTGTGATTGGCTCCAGCCACCCGCAACCATGAACATGAGCGGTAGGAAATGAATGGATTGTAATACATGAGAATGTTTTATATTTTTAACATTATTATTTTTTTTTTATGAAAGAATTGTCTGCGAGCCAGATACAGCCATCAAAAGAGCCACATCTGGCTTGTGAGCCATAGGTTCCCGACCCCTGCTTTAAATGGAATAATAACAGCATTTATCTCATAGGTTGTGCCCTAGGGGGTTAATTCAGTGAGTGAAGGTAAGGGCTGGGAACAGTACCTGTCCACAGAAAGCATGCTGGAACCTAGCTAGGTACACTGTGGCTCTGAAGTCAGATCTGGATAGAAGTTCTGTTTCCAGCCTGTGTGACCTCAGGCAGGTTTCTTGACCTCTCTGAGCCACAGTTTTTTCATTTACCAGAGAAGAGCAGCCCCTGTTTCAGACAGCAGCTGTGAGGATTCGATGGGATAGTGCTGTAAAGTATCCAATCGTTATCTCCTCTGTAACTGAAACAGTGACAAGGCCTTGGCCTGACGGCGCATGTCTGGGGAGGAAGGCGGCACACACACTCAGGTCTGACCATCCCTGCGGGCTCCAGACAGACACTGGACCAGGAGTCAACAAGCCTGGTTCCCTCCTGGCTCTGCTGGCTGGGTGAACATGCATAGACTGCCTGACCTCTTGGCCTCAGTCTTCCCCCCCCCACCCTCCAGCAAAACAAACAGAATATGTGGCCTCCGAGGCCCTTACAGCCCAGCCATTCCAAGAGCAAAGGCACGCTGTCCGGGACCACAGAGAACCCCCGCGGCAGACGGAGAGGGCGGCTTGCTGGGGAGATGTGGGTGCACGGAGCCTAGCACAGGGCCAGACACACAGCGTGGGCTCCGGGGCGTCCTGTCTGCTGCCCTGCCCTGCACCGTCACTGCCATCTGATCCCACAGCACGGGGCTGAGTCTGAAAAGCGCGGGTGTGCCCCCACATTCCCCCACATTCTCCCCTCTTTCTGTCCGGCCAGCTGTGACCACCTCTGACAGTCCGGCCAGCTTCAGGTCGCCGTCCCACCGAGGCTCCTAGGCCAGGACCTTCTGTGTAGTCATCCCACAGCCGGGACCCACCTGAACCAGGATTCTAATCTTGGGCATTATAACACCTGGGTCCACATCTTGGAAACACATTTCTGTGCCTCCAGTCAAGAAGTGGCACGCGCATCTGGGTCAGTGAAACCCGAAGGGGGCACTTCCTTCTCGCTCCGTGGGGGCTCAGCCCCTCACTGGTGCAGGCTTGTGCTCAGGCAGGTGCATGACCCTCCTTACTGCCCCCCCCCCAGGCAGCGAGTGGGCAGAAGTGCTGCTGCCAGCACCACTGGCCGGAGGGGGCGGGGCAGAGGGGGCGGGGCAGAGGGGGCGGGGCTGAGTGGGCGGGGCTGTCCGGCCACCATGCAGACAGATGCACAGGGCTGGGGATTCTAAACCCCGGAATTCATGAGCTGTCCCTCAGACAAGGGACATGCCCATGGGCAAGGACCACAGCACACCCGCACCAGGCTCCTCTGTGCGTGAGCACACAGGAGGTGGTGCGCCTTGGCTAGTGTTTCCTCCCTCCCGCCCTCCTTTCCGGCAGGTCCATTTGCACACCTCGCCAGCACCTGTGTGCCACCACTGTGTGTGAGACAACAGACACAAAGGCGAGTAGCCCGAGCACCCTCTCCCTGAACAGCCAACAGTCTGGAAGAGAAGATTCTGGACAGACCAATAAATAATGACCGTAGCGTGTGCTAAATGCTGTAACTAAGCAGCAACCACGATGCCCCGGCAGCCGCAGAGTCTGGGGAACATTAGGTCCCGCAGGTCACTCAGTGGAGGGCGGAGACCGGGGCCCATCGGGCCCACACGCATCGTCTGAAAGCATTTCTAACCGCACTTCAGGCACGGGAGTGTTTCTGTTCTGGCTGGTGACACGTGTGTCGGAGACCAAGCCACAAGCTGGCAGCTCAGGTCTGTGCCTCCCAGCGGGGCAGCCATCCTGGCAGCAGCCCAGGGTCCCTGTGCTTAGAAGATGCCGCCCCATGAGGTCTTTACCGGCCTGGAGGGTGCCCTTGGGCCATCTCAGTTTAAGAGCAGAGGCTACCACTGCCGCAGCCCTGGGCTATTTCAGGGCACAAGGCTCTTGAGAAATAACATCCCGGCCTGTCTTCCTTCCAGACAAGGGCTCCCTTGCACCTGACTCTAATTTCCCTGGAGGGGGAGACGTATTGCTTCTGGCTACAACCCTAAGAGGGACAATAGCATCCTCCCGACTGCTGTCTCCTTCCTGGCCCAGGAGCCAGACCTGCACAGAGATGCACTCAGTGAGGGAACACTCTGGGCTGGGATCTGGGCTCCACACTGGGCCACCCACAGGTGACAGGTGTCTGACCAGCATGAAAGGTTCAGGCGATGCTTCAGACCTTGCAGCAGATGCCCCCTTGACCTGTGTGGTCAGCTCACTAGGGGAACAGGCAGAGCAAGGGAAGGGCGGGGCCGGCCCGGCTCCCCACGCCCAGGACTGCGCAGGTCCCTGCCCCCACACAGACTGCGGGAGTCCATCCTCTGCAACCCCAGAATGCGTGCCCGTATCATGCCCGTTACCAGGGCGTGCTGAACAAGGGCAGCGGCAAACAGGGTCTCTGCCTGGCCGTGTTGACCGCTTTCTTTGAGGGATGAGGTCCTCTCTGCCTTCACAGTGGCACACCTCGAGCCCGGGGTCTGAGCCACGTTCTCGTTCTGAGAAGGAGAGGCGGGAGAGCCCACCCGGTCCACAGAGGGTTCCAACTAATAATTCCTGCTGGCAATGATCATTGTGCAAATGTGGTTTCTTGGCTTAACAGGTGATCGGCCCAATACTGAATCGATTACTATCTGGATTAACGTGGGAGGTGGGTCATTTCACACCAGCTGCCTACCATCTGTAAAACCCAGGCTGGGCCGTGGGGAGAAGGCAGCTTCTGGCTGGCCTGGGACTTCACACTGTATCCCATAAAGGCAACATCCACGCACATATGCAGACGCCAAACCACGGAGACCTTTCCGGACTCTTTCAGGCCAGCCGGGTCCCCCACCCCCACCCCAGGCTTCCTTTCCTCCCCCTCCCCTCCTAATTGCTCTCCGTAGCACTGAGCACTAACTGACACACTGAGTATTTTATTTACGTGCATTAACCCCCTTCCCCTGTGCGGCTGTCAGCTCCGAGGGGCGCTTGTTCCATCTCGTTCCCGGCTGCAGCACAAGCTCCTGGAACAGGGCTCACTGGGCACTCAGTGAACGTAAACATGAGCTCAATGAATGAAAGAATGAACTGGAGGCAGCGAAGCTCCGTGTCCTGTCTCCACCGAGGGCTCCCGTGTCAGAACTGCCTCCCGCCGCTCCCTCCATCTGCCCAGCTCTCTGCTACTGAGAGAAGCAAGTGACTCAGCCGCGCACGAGACGCGAATGTTTACAGACGAGGCCATCAGAGCGGCCAATCGATGGCTTTGTTTAGCACTGACGATGGACCCTCCCTGGGCTAAGCACTTTATGTGTATTAAGTATATTAACACATTTACTCCTTATCACAGTCCGATTGTCTCCAATGTACAGTGCCCAGGACAGCCAGCTGCCCAGGGTGTCAGGCCCAGCAGTGTAGTTTCAGAACTTAACACTCCTCCCCGCTCCATTCCAGGGCCTCCCGGAGGGGCGCTGCACCCCGGCTCCCTTCCTCTCTTCTTCCCCCACGATTTCCCTGTCTTCCCGCTGCTTCTCAGCTCCCAGCATCTCCCCCACAGGCGTCCCTACGCGTGCGTGCATTCATTCATTCATGCATTCGTTCACCAGATGTGGACTGAGGCCTTTCACGTGTCGGTCGCCGTTTTGGGCACTGATCATCCTGAAAGAGAAAGGAGTCTCGCCCCATGAGACTCCCAGGACAGTCAGCTGCATCCTTTCTCTTCTTGTCACAAGTCCAGTGTTTGAAGAGTGCGGGATTGGTGGTTTGTCAGACCCTCTATGGGAGCCTGGGGCAGAGTGGCTCATGGGATCTGGCCCTGATTTGACCTGGAAAAGGGACCAGCCGTCCCCTGTGGGGTAAAAGGATGGGGCCCGGGAGCCCTTTGCCCATCCTAGCCTCCTCCCCAACCCAGCATCCTCCCTCCTCTCAGCTGATCACAAAAATGCTTCTTTGTCTAATTATTACATACACTAATTATTTTCATTTACATGCCTAGCTTACCATTTATGCCTAATTATTGTGCAGCTCTGAAACATTTATGCATACCATTAAGAATGTATCAGGGTAACTTTGTGGTGAATTTTACTTAACGTCAATAGCAAATGGTTTTGTGTGATTAATCTCCACTGTCTGTGGTTCCCACAGCACGGAAGTTCCCTCCACTGGTTGGGGACACCATACAGTGGGCCACATTGCTCTGTGACAATGCAAAGAACAATATGAGACTAGCAGTGATGGCGAAAATGTTTTGAGCAAACATGTAGCAGACACCAGCCGGCACTAGCATTTTATATACATTGTATCCCTTAACCGCCCAGACCTTCCTAGTATTAAAGTGGAGGCCGGTATCTACCCTGTGCCACACAGCTGAGCTGGCAGTTCTAGGGGTCAAATCCAGATGTGTCCGGTCTAAAGTCTGACCACTCTTTTGCCTCCCGGCTGCCTGTCCCATGGAAAGGCCCAGTGAGCCCTGGGAGGCCAACTAGTCCATTCCCCTTGTTTTCCCGAAGAGAACACAGGCCAGAGTGGGGAAGTGGCTTGCCCAGCCAGGCCAGATGTGGAGAAGCCCCAGTTCAGTCCTGCCCCTGCTTTCCCCGCTGCCGCTCTGGGAGGCGGCCTCCCTGGGAACAGAAGCGGCCTCTCGGAGTTTCCCTTCCCTGCTCGGGGATGACGCAGGCAGGGACGTGCCCACCGCTCACGCTGGATCACAACCTGGTCCATGGCGGCCTGTGCTGCAGACGGCTGACGGACACGTGCAAAGATGGTCAACGCCACTCACGGTCAGAGAGATGCACATTAAAAACCACAATGAGATGTCGCCTCCCACCTGTCAGAATGGCACTTATCAATAAATCAACAAACAACCAGGGCTGGCAAGGATGTGGGGAAAATGGAACCCTCACGCACTGTTGGTGGGAATGCAGTCTCATGCAGCCACTACAGAAAACAGTATGAAGGTCTTGCCTCATAACTCAATGATCCTATTTCTGGGTATGTATTCAAAGAAACCCAGAACACTAATTCAAAAGAATAAATGCACCCTCTATTCATTGCAGCATTATTTACAATAGTCGAGATACAGAAGCAACATGAGTGCCCATCACTAGCCGAGTGAATGAAAAAGCTGTGATATATATACCACGGACTATTACTTGGCCATAAAAAAGAATGAAATCTTACCACCTGTAACAGTATGAACGGACCTAGAGAGTATTATGCTTTAGTGAAATAAGTCAGCTAGAGAAAGACAAGCACCACATGATTTCACTAGGAATATAAAGAACAAAATAAATGGACAAAGAAAATTGAAATAGACTCATAGATACAGAGAACAGACTGGTGATTGCCAGAGGGGAGGGGGGAGGAGGAGCGGGCAGAGGAGGGGAGTGGGGGGCGTTGGGGGACTGGGGGACAAAGGAGAGGAGACTGAGAAGCACAGGTGGGCAGTTACAAAGCAGTCCTGGGGCTGTAACCGCCCAGCACAGGGAATAGAGTCAACAATGTTGCAATAACTATGCACAGTGCCAGGTGGGGACTGGAAACATTGGGGGACCTCTTTGTAAAGTATATGATTGTCTAACCACTATGCTGTGCACCTGAAACTAATACAAAATAATATTGAGTGCCAACTGTAACTGAAAAAGAATTAAAAAAAAATAGAACGGCACCTGCTCTATCTCCGGAAGGCTGACCTGGTTTCGGGAACGCTCCCTTCGGAGACGGCGGGTCCCTGCTCTTTCAGCCTTCCTCTTCTCCTTCGCTCCTTCATTTATCTTCCCTCAAAAGGCAACAGACAGCAGTGGGTCCTTCCTGCGGGCGCTGGTTATGCGAAGTGCTTTCCATCTGTTTTCCTATTTAATCTCTCAATACCTCCGTTGGGTAGAACCTATCACTATGTCCCCATTTTCCAGCCAATGACTCTGAGGCCCAAAGAGATTAAGGGATGTGCCCAGAGTCACAGAGCCAGGGTGTCAGTGCACAGAGCTCGGGCCAGGGGCCTGGGTCCAGGGCCTGCTCTCTGGGGCTCACTCACAGGATAAATCCCTAACATCCATCTGCTGGCTGCCCGGCTGGCCTGACATTCCCTGTTCTTTGCTGTGTAGCCAAAAGCAAATACCCAAGTGTTCTGAGCCCAAGGATTCAAAGTGACTGACTCGAAGCTGACTCCCTCCCTGTTCCAGAGCTTTGGGCTCTGCCAACAGTGTAGACACTTCAGTATGGACACCCGGCAAGGTTGTAAGGTGGGTTTCTGGAAGATCCCTGCAGGGTCTCTTCTTAGCCTTGCCTACTGTTAGAATTAGGTAGGAAAAAAGAGCAAAGCAGAGCCGGCAAGAGGGGGTCACGGCACTGGCCCGGCAGGAGAGGGGACACGGCGCTGGCCCGGCCGGAGAGGGGTCACGGCGCTGGCCCGGCAGGAGAGGGGTCAGGGCGCTGGTCCGGCAGGAGAGGGGTCACGGCACTGGCCCGGCAGGAGAGGGGACACGGCGCTGGCCCGGCCGGAGAGGGGTCACGGCGCTGGCCCGGCAGGAGAGGGGACACGGCGCTGGCCCGGCAAGAGGGGGACACGGCGCTGGCCCAGCATGAGGGGGACACAGCGCTGGCCCGGCAGGAGAGGGGACACGGCGCTGGCCCGGCAGGAGAGGGGACATGGCGCTGGCCCGGCCGGAGAGGGGTCACGGCGCTGGCCCGGCAGGAGAGGGGACACGGCGCTGGCCCGGCCGGAGAGGGGTCATGGCGCTGGCCCGGCAGGAGAGGGGACACGGCACTGGCCCAGCAAAAGAGGGGTCACGGCGCTGGCCTGGCAGGAGAGGGGACACGGCGCTGGCCCGGCCGGAGAGGGGTCACGGCGCTGGCCCGGCAGGAGAGGGGACACGGCGCTGGCCCGGCAGGAGAGGGGTCACGGCGCTGGCCCGGCAAGAGGGGAACACGGCGCTGGCCCGGCAGGAGAGGGGCACGGCGCTGGCCCGGCAGGAGAGGGGTCACGGCGCTGGCCCGGCAGGAGAGGGGTCAGGGCGCTGGTCCGGCAGGAGAGGGGCATGGCGCTGGCCCGGCAGGAGAGGGGTCACGGCGCTGGCCCGGCAGGAGAGGGGACACGGCGCTGGCCCGGCAGGAGAGGGGTCACGGCGCTGGCCCGGCAGGAGAGGGGTCACGGCACTGGCCCGGCAGGAGAGGGGTCACGGCACTGGCCCGGCAAGAGGGGGACACGGCGCTGGCCCGGCAGGAGAGGGGACACGGCGCTGGCCCGGCAGGAGAGGGGTCACGGCGCTGGCCCAGCAGGAGAGGGGTCACGGTGCAAAGAAGTTGAATGGCCCTGGCGCGAGGCTCAGCGGCTCTCCCGGAAGTTCAGTCCGGCAGGGTCCCCTCTCCATGGGCAATGCCCCCTGCTGCACCTCAGTGCAGGGCACAGCCATGAAGCTTCACCGAGGTGGGAACCTGGCTGTTGAGTCCACTCCTTAATGGCACCAGAAGGCACCACACAATTGGTCTGGGGAAAAATTCACCACCCTGATCGCATTGGAGTAAACTGAGGGGCAGATGAGTTCTCACCCTCTGCACATGGCTGTGCAGACAGGGAGGCAGGGAGCCCCCCAGCAGAGCAGGCAGTGGGCCGAACCAGCTGGAATAACATGGCCTTGGGGACAGAGTCCTCACAGGAGGAGCTGAGCCTAGCTCACAGGCAACCCTGGGTATCTTGGCCCCGGGGCCTCAGGGAAGCCCCTCACACATCTCAGATCACACTCTCCACAGCTCTTCCTGACAGCAGAGTCACTGGGATGTGGGATTCAGGATGTGACAGCCCTCCTTCCCTCTACCTCCCATCCTGCCTTCCAGTGTTGGGGAAAAGGCCACCCAGCCTGGGAGCAAGGGAGGAAATCACTGCTCCGCAGACATGACTGCTTCATAGGACAGATAACAAGCCTGTGACAGCATCAGGGTTAATAGAGCCTCCTGCAAACTTGGAATCCGACAGGCTCCGGCAGCTGCATTAAAATCTAAACAGTCTTTCCTGTGGATTTTTCCGATTAATGCAAATGTGTTTTGCTTTGCAAATTGAAAATCAGTTGCAAGCACCTGGTGTAAGAATTCCAGCAGGGAGTGGAGAACCCTGAGGGAAGCTGGGCATGCTCAGTCCAGCCAGCCGGCCACGACCTTGCCCACCTCTGGCCCACGGGCAAGAGCCACATCCACGGCCTGCTCTGTGTTCTCGGCTGGGTGACACCCCGACCCCCTCTCAGTGCTCCACGGAGCAAGGCTGACTGCACCAAAGTGGTACCCAGAGGCCGGGACCCCCAGGCTCTGTCTTGCCCCAGTGACGGAGGGCTCTAGGTACAATCAGGGGGCTCACTCAAGCCCGTTGTTGGAAGCTGCACTGGCATCTTCTGAGGGGGGCATTGTTATAATTATCACAATAATCACTGTGTATGTTTCAGCAAAGCAACTGACAGAGCCCCGGAGAGACACCCCCAGCTTGAAACCATTCCTCGGCTTGTCCCAGCTACAGGGCCGCCTCCTCCAAGTCGGGGGCTCCCCGGGAAAGCCGGGTGCCGAGCAAGATGCTGTGGGTACCCCACAACCCCCTCTCCCGCAGAGCCTGGCCCATCCTGTCAAAGCCGGGCCCGGAGGAGCAGAGCTGGGCAGAGGGGACGCCTCCCCCGGCCCCTCCTCCACCCGCCGCGCTGGCACTGTTCATTCAGCTCCGTGATAAGCTGGGAGGGAGGGTAGTTATGAACGGAGGGCCCCACCGCGCTCCCCCTTCCTCGGCTACGCAATTTAAAAGCAGGAGACAGAAACGCTCTGGAAATCCAAATTAAAATGTATTCCTGCAGCAATCTCGCACCCAATTAAAGTAACCCAGAGCCTATTGTCCTTCGGCTAAATTTAGAAAATGCTCAGGTGTGTCTGATCCTACTCTGCACAGATATTTTTAATACAGATTTAATCATATTTTGGGTTAGGAGAAGAAGCTAATTAGGTAGACAGATTTAGAAAGGCTGCCGGAATGCGGGACAAAGCGAGGTGATTTGATGCAATTCAATGTTTTTGGTTTTTTGTTTTGTTTTTTTTTTAAACAGTTGTGTCAGGACTGGGTTTTGGATTCATAGCAAAATGGCTTGCAAATGGAGGTGACAGTGAACAGGAAAGGGCCCCTATTAGTAGTCAGTGAATCCTGCTGCTGGAAGGGAACCCACAGGAGAGTCTCGTCCACTCTCGTCCACTCTGCTCCAGTGACTGCTGAACCCAGACACACCCGGGGCAGAGGGTCCTCTCTGTTTAATATGACGTCTAACGTGTTTTTTCCTCTGTGGAACAGGAACGCAACCACAGTTCTCTCTGCAGGGAGGTGTAGGCTACTGCTCAATGGGTCCGGGTGGCGGCGAGCTGAAACTGTGACAGCACTGAGCCGGGAAACTGCCCGCCAGACCTGGGCGAGGGGCCCCGGGCTCCTGCCCACCTTGTCCCCAGACACGTGCCTGTCTCTGGTCCTTGGCCCTTGGCTGGGTTCCACCCCCACTCAGAAAACCCATATCCACAAAGCACCGCTGATGGCACCCAAGTGTGACAAAGGCCATCGGCCTCTTGGCTTGACTCTGTGCTGAATCATCCTGTGATCAAGTCAATGATTTAAAAAAAAACCTCTTGGGGCCTCAGTTTCTCCTCCAGCAGCAAGGGGATTCTGGTCCCTTCTTTTTTCTAGTTCAAAAAGGGGGTCGAAGTAGGGACAGCATCGAGAGGACACCCCCCCCCCCCCGGGGCTTCGTGTGAGCTTCCTGGTAGAAGCAGTGGTTAGGAGCTCTGACTTCCGGTGAAAGAGCACACACAGAATTATAGCTGCTCTGGGGACAAGCCTCTCCGGATCGAGGGCCTGCGGGGCCTCTGGGAAGCAACATCAAGTCAAGAGTGGTGTCAACTTGGGAAAGGAGGTAGGAAAGCCACAGTTCACCTTTCAAAGCTCACAGGCTTTCCTGACCCCGGTTTTAATTTCCTCCTCCAGGAAGCCTTCCTTGATTAAACTCCCAGAATTCTAGTGACTTGGACTAGACATGTCCTCCATATCCCTCTCTGGAGTCTGTGCTGTAGTCATCAGTGTTTGTGTATCAGTTGTGCAAAAAAGCACTGAAGTGATTTAGATGAAAGCATTTGATCTGTTCCCACTGCCAAGCACTTTAAAAACTCTCCCGACCTCCCCTCCTCAGACACTGCACTCCAGGCAGGAGGCATGAAACAAATGTGGGCTGATGGAAGCAGGCTGGGCGGACGACTCCTCCTGCAGCCACCCCCTAGCTTGGCGCTCACCCTCGACCCTCTCAAAGGCCCTGGGCTTCGCCTGTGTGGCTCCCGGTACATCACTGCGAGGCCCCAGCTGCTGTCCCCTCATCTGTGCAGCTGGAAGCGGGTGCAGGGGCTGGCAGGTACGGTCTCTAAGGCAACTCAACTCTAACAGGCTTCGCTCTGAGTTTCTGTTTTTCAAATGAGCAGAGAGGTGCAGAGGGCAGGGTCCGGGTGACACAGCTGGGTGGGGTTTGAATTCCAGGGTAGGAATGGCCCTAGGAGTCGTGGCCCACCCTAAATCACGGGAGATTTAGGTCGAGAGAGTTTTTAAAGTGCTTGGAAGTGGGAACAGATCAAATGCTTTCATCTAAATCACTTAAGTGCTTTTTTGCACAACTGATACGCAAACACCGACGACTACAGTCAGCTCTAGGGAGACCACAGGGTGTCTTCAGTCACACACAGACACTCATGTCTTGGCCACATGCCAGCCGTGTGACCTCAATAAGACACTGACTCTCCTCAAGGCCCCGTTTCTCTCTCTGTAGACTGGGCCGATGACAGCACCTTCTAGGATCTGCACGGAGGTTAAAGCAAACATCTCAGAGCTTGTCCTGACCAAGGCTGTGCTCCTAATTGTTGTTAGATGTGCCCGGAGGGTCTTCAGGGTCACAGGGTCACAACACTGAGAAGGACCTTAGAATTCACATGGAGCAGAAGTCGGCTCCACGGAGGGGTCCGCGTGAAGCTGCACCCACCGGTACTGCCGCTGGGCCACGTCCAAAGAGATGAGCCTGTGCCCAGGGGCAGAGCGCGCCCAAGGGACACGGAGAGCCTGCTGCCTGTGTGGGGAGGTGGTGCGGATGGAAGGCAGGCCGCTGAGGCACGAGCAAGCTGCTGCAGCTCCTGCCTCAACCTGGGGTCCCTCAAGGAGGCATCAGCCGAGCTGTGACTAGAAACAGCCTCAGGGTCCTAGTCCAGACTGGGGCTGCCCAGGTCGTCACCACCTTCTCCACTGCGCTGGCCTGGGGCATCTGGGAAGCTCCTTCCCCCAACTCTCACCTTTTTTCCTTTTTTTTTTTTTTTTTTTTCATTTTTCTGAAGCTGGAAACAGGGAGAGATAGACAGACTCCCGCATGCGCCCGACCGGGATCCACCCGGCACGCCCACCAGGGGGCGACGCTCTGCCCATCCTGGGCGTCGCCATATTGCGACCAGAGCCACTCTAGCGCCTGAGGCAGAGGCCACAGAGCCATCCCCAGCGCCCGGGCCATCTTTGCTCCAATGGAGCCTTGGCTGCGGGAGGGGAAGAGAGAGACAGAGAGGAAGGAGAGGGGGAGGGGTGGAGAAGCAAATGGGCGCTTCTCCTGTGTGCCCTGGCCAGGAATCGAGCCCGGGTCCTCCGCACGCTAGGCCGACGCTCTACCGCTGAGCCAACCGGCCAGGGCATTTTTTTCCTTTTTTAAAAGAAAAAGATTGGGAGGTAAACGTTCTGCGGGAGTCTAGGCCAGCCTAGCCGTCGGTTCTCCGTCGTTCGGCCCCATGTGGCCGGCCTTGCCCACCGCAGGCCCCTGTCTGCCCATCTGTAGAAGGGGGAACAGGGCTGCACGCCCTACAAGGCCATGGAGACGGTCCTCACGCCGCCTGTCACCAAGACCTCCCTCCTTTCCTGCCCTCCTCGCAGAAGCCCTCCTGGGGTCGAGCCCACACTGAATGCCGCCCTTACCACACGGGACGCAGGGAAGATGGGGTGAGTTTTGACTGTGCGTCAGACGCTCTACAGCCATCGCCTGATGTAATGTCCCCTTACGTCGCCACACCTGTCCAGGGCTCTTCCTACATTACAGATGCGGGAGGGAAGTGCTGCAGCACCAGTGACCGTGATGTTGTTCACAGAGATGGGGGGAACGGAGCAGTGGGCCAGCAGCCGGGTCCGAAACCTCCGTGTCGCCCTCCCCCCAGTATGACCAGGAGCAGCTGCTCTGACCCCCCGAGGCTAAGAAGCCCCCATCCTGAAAAAAACGTAGCCATCTATCATTCCTCACGTCACCGGAGGGGCGTGGGTCACCCGAGTTCCTGCCATGCGGCTCTGACGTTGACGACGCAGGCACGTTACAATTATTTTAGAGGCAGATTTACCCTCTCAGTTACGTTCTTCTGAAGGCAGCTGCTGAGATGAAGTTTTATTCCGAGCCGGCGAGCCCCTGGGTGTGTGGGAGGTGAAGGGACGAAACAGGCCGCGTGTCCTCCTGCGGCAGCCGGGAGGGAGCCGGCAGCATCGGCTTCAAAGGGAGGGGCAGCAGGTTCCGGGGTCCAGGCTGCCCTGGGCCCTCGCGGTGCCACTTTCTCCAGGCAGACGTCATTTCTGTCCTGGGGAGAACACCCCATAGTCTCTCCCAGTAGCCAGTACTGCCCAGCCTGTAACTGGGCCACTGCTGGTGTGAGGACGGCTTGGAAGTGACATGAGGGGTGGAAGGAGGCAATTTTCCTGGTGCTACAAGACCTGCCTGAGTAATCTGGCCCCACCCAGCCCCCGGGCTCCCCGAACCCAATGCCCACGCACCTCTGGCCTGATGGGGGGGGGGAGCATGTGAGTCAGAGGCACAGCCTGGTCAGGGGAGAGGCTCTGCCCAAGCCAATATATGATGCTCCTTAAAAACAAAGGCCTGCCAAGGGATCAGGGCAGCTAGCTGATCACTGACAGGATCGGGGACGCTGGAGCTAGGAGAGGCTGGCCGCTGCATGGACCCTCAGCCCAGGGCAAGGGAGGCCGAGACAGACCCAGTGAATGCCGTCCTCTGACCGGCGGGGAATCTGCACATTAATGTCAGACCACCACCCTGCCAGACTGGTGTACATTCTGGAAATGTCAAAGCCATTCTTAGTAAGAAGGAAAAAGGGATGTGAATACGCCAGAGAGTACATGAACACACACACGCGTGTGATTTATGTGTGTGGTTGGTGTGCACGTGTATGTATGCATGTATGTGTGTGCACGTGTGTCTGTATGAACATGTGTGGTGTGTGCTTGTGTGGGAGAGCCCCAGTGTAGGCACGCGTGCTCGTGGAGCATGTGATGTGCATGAGTGCATGCACGTGTATCTGTCCCGGGCCTGTGTGTGTGCGTGCTCAAAAATGCCGCTGCACACAAGTCTCTGGGCTCCTTGTCCTCGTTTGCTCACCTACCAGTTAGTGAACTGAGCAAGTGCTCCAGCCTGCTATGCCTCAGTTTCCCCATCCACAGGATGCAGATACCAACAGTCCCTAATTCCAGGGACTGTTGTGATTATTACATGAGCTAATACATAAAAAGCACTTAGTGCTTGGGACAGGACTCACACTCAGTAAGTTTGCTATTCTGCTATTTTTTTGTTGATCCAGGTCAACTGGCTGATAAGCGTCACCTCTTCTTCAAAATGAGGCACAAAGAGACCCCTAGACGTCACCAGATTTAAAACCACATCCATCCACACATTCAGCATGTATGGAAGATGGAGCTCAAGACCTATGCTTTTAAGTAGATCCTCAAATTCACAAGAAAGACCTTCACTGAAATGCCAACCCTAGAGTCCACGCCAATGGAACCCTTTACACTGTACATTCAGCCACCTTAAAACAAGGCCCTTTGGAGACCTCATCAGCCTAAGCCTTTAAAACTGGCCCAACTGGGCCCGCCGGCGCTCTGACTGCAGAGGGATGTCTGAGTCGACTCAGAGCCCCCACCCTCAGCTTCTGGGACTACTTGTGCACCTCCTGCTTGCCGTGCGCCCAGATAAGCGGCTGCCTGTTTTTCCTCACTTGTGCAGAGAGCTC
Organism: Saccopteryx leptura; assembly: GCF_036850995.1. Classification (NCBI taxonomy): domain Eukaryota; kingdom Metazoa; phylum Chordata; class Mammalia; order Chiroptera; family Emballonuridae; genus Saccopteryx; species Saccopteryx leptura. The sequence goes on along the minus strand of NC_089513.1, from coordinate 68,506,231 downwards.
TCTGCATGAATGAAGTCGTGTTGATGTCTTGTCTTTATTTGGTTGCAATTGCTCAGAGAGAAGAAACCGTGTCCTTTCCCCCTGGGAGATGCAGCTCTTTAGTAGAATGGGTACAGTGAGCAGAGGATTTTGGTGATACAATCAGTGATAATGACAATAATGAAATACTGCATTAATAATTAAAACGGCAACAATACGAATGGCGACGATGACGGGGCTGGTGGCAGCCTCTCTTACTTGCTGGGCACCTACCTGCCTGTGCCAGGCCCTGTGCTCAGCCCATTCGGGCCCGGGAGCAGAACCTCTGCTCTTCGCCACACACTTGGCCTGTTCAGGGGCGTGGGAACCGGGCTGGGCCGCCAGCTCGGGCTGCAGGTCCAGCGAGCGTGAGCGTGAGCGTGAGCGTGAGTGTGAGCGTGCCCACGGGGAGAAGAGCGCGCCTGCCCTTGGCCCTGGACGCCCCACTCCCCTTCTCACTCATCCACATACACGTGTCCCCTAGGTAATTATCCCAGCAAATGTGCTAGAGGAGAAGAACCCTGCGAGACGGCCTCACAGAAAGAGCAACATGCACAGCACAGGCGCTCCGTGTAATTCGCGCAGGGAACATGGAAACGTCGTACCCCGGTCAATTGTGCTTTCTGTGAATTTGCTGATTACACACACACACACACACACACTCACACACGCACACATACGCACACACGTGCACACGCACAGACTGCTTCTGTGCGGCTTGCATTCCGATACAGAGCCCACGTCTGAAGAACGGCTGTGCCCTGGGAAGCTGTCTGTCTGCTCAGGGCTGGGATCCTGTGTGCCTGGGCTGGTGACCACTGCCTGGCAGCTGGGGCATGTTGTTCAGCCCAGGCTCTTCAACCTCATCATGGTTAGCCAGTCTCTGTCACATGCCATCAGTGGCCGAGCAAAGGGCTCAGGGAGGAGTTACGGTCCCATGGAAGAAGCAGACCCCTGAACAGATAAAAACATGGCAAGGTGGACATGATCATAATGCTCAACAGGAGAATCAGGTGGGCTACCTGGAGGAGGGGTCTGAGTGTTGGGTTGAGTATGGTGGGATGTCATTCTAGGCAGAGGGAACAGCAAGAGCAAAGGCGACAGGCACAGAGGGCAGAGGGTGGACAGTAGGCTTTGTCCGACACGGCAGGTGGCAGGCAGACCAGGGCTGAGCCTGGAGTGCTGAGGGGCAGCCAGGCCTGCACGGAAGGCCCCTCTCCACGGGGTCTCCCCACTCGGCTGCCGCTTACGGCCTGTCCACCCTCCAGGGCATGCCTACATGTCACCCACCCAGGGAGACCTCGACTGGGGTGGAGCCGGAGCCAACACTCTCAGCCCTCCGCCCCTCGCCGCACGGTGCTTCTGACTCCCACCGGACTTGGAGAATTATCTGTGTGGTTTTGGGCCACCGTCTCCCGCGCTAGACGCTGAGTTTTCTTGTTCTCCCGCTGCGCGGCACGGTTCCTGGTACATGTGAGTCACTCAGTGAGTGACTTGCTGAGTGAATGAATGCCTAATGAACATTCCTGCAACTCACCAGGGGACAGCTGGATGGGGCGAGCCCGGAAGGCCAGCGGAAGGCGAGGGGAGTGACAGTGCCTGAGAGGTGACAGTGCCTGATGTCGGGGGCAGCGGGTGAGCGCGTCAGCCTCGCTAGAAGGCACACGCAGCTGGCACAGGGGCTCCGGGTGTGGGGAAGGGAGAAGCTGTCTGGATAAGTCCCCCGTTGGGGCCACCTCCACCATCTGCAGAGATGAGGAACAGGACACAGGAGCAAGTAAGTCCGTGGGAGGGGAGCGGAGCGGGGGGGGGGGGGGATGAGTATGTTGTGGACACAGTGAGTCCAAGTTCCCAGAGGCACAGAACAGTCCCTTCCTAGAAACAGAAGCAGTGGCCCTGTGGCCACCCTGGCATCCTCTCCACGCAGCAGCATCACCTTTCACGGTGACCCTGCCGGAGCCTGACCTGTCCCTGAGCTTCTCCATTCCGCCAGCCCCGCCCAGGGGCGCCCGACTCCAGGGACGGGAGCCTGGATGACAAGACTGCGGTCTCAGCAGGAGGATGAGAAGGATGGCTGTGCACAGATGGAATTCAGGCCGACTCCCGGGACAGGCACTGGCTGTTCCACACCAGGTCTCATCCCCTTCAGAACCTTTCTTCATCTCACAGCAGTCTGTGCCCGCAGGCACGAGATGGGGCCGACAGCCCCACCCTCCGAGGGACAGGACCAGAGGCCACAGGAGGCCGGGGTTTCCTGACCCCCTCCAGCCTGATTCCAAGGACAATTCCAAGAGAAGGGGACAGGCTTCAACTGGGGTCCGGCCCCTTTCTGTCCTTGTGCAGTGTTAGCATGTGTCCTGAAGACATCTGAGGTGCGTAGGTGAGGGGAAGGTTTTCTCAAGAGCCCTGGTGATGTTAGGCACTCAGGGTGACCGAGCATTTGTGCCTTCCATGAACGCGGTATTAACATTACACACTAGACTTCCATCAAGCCAGATTTCAATTAAGATTTTCTCCCCATGTTACTAGGTTTATAAATGAATAAACAGACAGTTTAATTACTCTGAACACACACATGGGCGGAGGAACGCGATGGAGGGCTGGGCCAAAGTCAAGAGTAATCGTTGCGCCCCCACCCAGCCCCCGTGCCGCCCCCGCCCAGCCCCCCCCCAGCCCTCGTCCCGCCCCCGCCCAGCCTCCCCAGGCCCCCCCCCCCCGTGCCGCCCCCGCCCAGCCCCACCCAGCCCTCGTCCCGCCCCCGCCCAGCCTCCCCAGGCCCCCCCCCCCCGTGCCGCCCCCGCCCAGCCCCACCCAGCCCTCGTCCTGCCCCCGCCCAGCCTCCCCAGGCCCCCCCCCCCCCCGTGCCGCCCCCGCCCAGCCCCACCCAGCCCTCGTCCTGCCCCCGCCCAGCCTCCCCAGGCCCCCCCCCCCGTACCGCCCCCGCCCAGCCCCACCCAGCCCTCGTCCCGCCCCCGCCCAGCCTCCCCAGGCCCCCCCCCCCCCGTGCCGCCCCCGCCCAGCCCCACCCAGCCCTCGTCCTGCCCCCGCCCAGCCTCCCCAGGCCCCCCCCCCCCGTACCGCCCCCGCCCAGCCCCACCCAGCCCTCGTCCCGCCCCCGCCCAGCCTCCCCAGGCCCCCCCCCCCCGTACCGCCCCCGCTCAGCCCCTCCAGCCCCCGCCCAGCCCCCCCCAACCCCCCCAGCCCCCGTGCCGCCCCCGCCCAGCCCCCCCCCCCCCAGCCCTCGTCCCGCCCCCGCCCATCCCCTGCCTTGCCCGCTCCTCTGCCCAGTTACTCCTGGGAGAGTGCCGCACTGATCCAGCCGCTCCTCCACTCAACAACCTCCAGTGACCCCTTGTTGCCTTTGGGACAAAACTGAAATGCAAAGCCCAGCCTCAAAGCCCTCTGGAGTCTGACCCCAATCTACCTTCCCGACATCTCAGCTCACTTCCCCCGAAGAGACTGGTCACTCCATCCAGACCAGCTCCTTGCTGACTCGACCGTGGACTGTCAGCGATGGGAGGAACCCCTCATTTTATAGACAAAGATGTCTAAGGGCCAGAAACGGTCAAGGATTTGCCTCCTGCCAGGGTCCGGGCTGAGTCTACGGATGTCCATTCACTCATTCAGCACATATTAAATGCCCATTTCCTGCCAGGTGCCCTCTGCATCGTGTAAGAGCCTGAAACCTATACTTTATAACATAGAGTATTAAGCACCTTTTATGTGCCAACCTGGGTGGGAGCCAGGCACAACAGTAAACAGGACAGAGAAGTCCATGCTTCCTTGGAGAGCTGGGAATGACATAATCAGCAAAGACACACGTCGGATGGTGACAGCCACGAGCGCAGTGAGGAAGACAGCGCCAGGGACCAGGTGGAGATTGATGGCGGAGAGGCGCACGGCATCGAGGTGCTAACGGGAGGCCTCACGATACCCACCCAGGCGTTTGAGCAGAAACCTGAGAGAAGTGAGGGGTCCCGGGGGAGTGGGGTCCCCTGGGAGAGGGGTCCCGGGGGAGAGGCGTCCCCGGGGGAGAGGGGTCTCGGGGGAGAGGGGTCCATGGGGGGAGGGGTCCCTGGGGAGAGGGGTCCCTGGGGAGAGGGGTCCCCGGGGGAGAGGGGTCTCGGGGGAGAGGGGTCCATGGGGAGAGGGGTCCCTGGGGAGAGGGGTCTCGGGGGAGAGGGGTCCCTGGGGAGAGGGGTCCCCCGGGGAGAGGGGTCCCCGGGGCAGAGGGGTCCCGGGGGAGAGGGGTCCATGGGGAGAGGAGGGGTCCCTGGGGGAGAGGGGTCCCGGGGGAGAGGGGTCCCTGGGGAGAGGGGTCCCGGGGGAGGAGGCAGCAGACACAAAGGCTCCGAGACTGGAGCACTTTAGGGGATGAGGAGACAAGCGGGGAGGGGGACAGCAGAGAAAAGTGGGGGACATTCCAGCCAGGTAAGGACTCCGGCTCTTATCCTAAGTGAGATGGGGTTCTGAGCAGAGGAGGGGTGCGAGCTGACCCGTGGGAAGGCAGGAAGAGTCAGACAGACACGGTGCTCTGTGATGGGAGCTCAGGGAGCCACGGGGCACTGGGACGTAGAGGGGTGTTTCCCCAGCCGGCTTCCCAGAGCCGGTGGGCAGGAGTTCAGGCAAGAGAAGTGCATGCGTGCGTGTGTGCAGCCGTGTTTGGTACGGGAGAAGGCAGGAAGAGAATAATGGCTAAAAGTAATACCCAACATTTACTAAGGACTCAGTCTATGCCAGGAACAGCTGTGCTAAGTATTTAGTCATTTCATAGCCCATTCTCCCAATTTACGGATGAGAAGTTGAGCCGCAGAGAGGCTAAGAAAAACTTGTTCGAGAACATCCTTCCAGCAATAATAGAGGTGGCGCGTAAACCAGGCAGCTGGCTCTATCCAGACCCTGCCTTTCTAACCACCACGTGATGTCACAGGGGAGAATGTTCCAGGTGGAAAGGAGAGAGGCTCGGTGGGTGTGCGCCCGGTCAGGCGTCCAGAGCAAGGGTGGCTCTGGCTTCTCTTCTGCTGAACAGTGTCCCAGAGTTAAGGAAGTCCAGGCCAGGGCAGGCCAGATGCACTGCATTTGGGAGGTGACGGTCACATCACACCTCAACCCTGGGAGGCCCGGAGCCCGAGGGTGGGACGCCCCCTTCCATGGGTCCCCATGCTGCTCCCACACCCAACGTGCCTAGGTCCTTCCCAACCATTCTTTAGACCAGGGGTCTCCAAACTTTTTACACAGGGGGCCAGTTCACTGTCCCTCAGACCGTTGGAAGGCCGGACTATAAAAAAAAACTATGAACAAATCCCTATGCACACTGCACATATCTTATTTTAAAGTAAAAAAACAAAATGAGAACAAATACAATATTTAAAATAAAGAACAAGTAAATTTAAATCAACCAACTGACCAGTATTTCAGTGGGAACTATGCTCCTCTCACTGACCACCAATGAAAGAGGTGCCCCTTCCGGAAGTGCGGCGGGGACCGGATAAATGGCCTCAGGGGGCTGCATGCGGCCCGCGGGGCCGTAGTTTGGGGACCCCTGCTGTAGACCCTGCTGCACGAAGTGGGGGCCCCCGACCAGCAGAACTGGCATCAGCAGGGAGCTTCTCAGAGAGGCCGCACCCAGACCTCCGGAACCAGAGCCCGCCCTGTCGCCGGAGCCTCGGGAGAGCTGGAGCAAACCCAGTAGGATCTCTGAAGCCTGCTCCTGGTCTCGGGCCAAACATAACTTCCTCAAGGAGCATTTTGCAATGCCGCCTCCCTCACTCCCCGCAGGATCTCAGCCCCCGATTTTATTCTCTGAAAGCAGCTTTGTAATGTTTGCCACAATGTTATTCACTTGGTCACCTGTGAGCAAAACCCGCCAGGGTCAGCTGCACCCCTCCTCAGGTAGACAAGAACCCAGGTATAGTTTTGTGTGTGTGTTTTTTAACCCCCCCCCCCCACACACACACACATCGTGTTTCCCGTGTCCAGTCAAGTGTTTGAACCCTGGCTGTAACGAAACGGTTCACATCTCTCTTCTCCGAGTCCGTCCCATGGGCACCGGGGCAGGGACGACGCCTGCCCCCCTCACTGCTGTTCTCAGCTCCTCACTCCTGTTCTCGGCGCCGGCACAAGGTAGGTGCTCAATGAAAATATCTCCAAGGACAGCAAGCAGGACGGCAGGACCCAGCAGGAAGCAGGACGGGAAGGGGGGGGGAAGGGTGCCCCGCGCTGACAAACTTATGTCAGGAGAGCAGCAGCCGCTAATTCGGGGATGAAAAGAAGAGCCGGGTCAGGGCAGAGCTGCTGCCCAAGTTCACCTGTATAACCTGAGGCGGTCCCCACCCCTTTCCACCACGGCGCCCAGGAAACCGACAGTCTGGCTGGGTGTGGGTCTGCCGGCCGCCAGAGGGAGCCAGTGGGGGGGGTGAGGAGAGGGGGTCAGGGCCCCCCCCCCGCCCTTGCTGCCCCTGCACGCAGTGGGCCTACACACGCCTTCCTGCATGATGACCCAGGAGCACCAGCTCCAGGTCCACTCAGGTTTCCTACACGGAAATCCATCAGGCCCTGGTTGACCCCAGAGTACACATGGCTTTTCCTCTTTTGCTAAAACAAACTTCTCCTATCCCTTCTGGAGAGGTTCATTTAATAGCCTGTGAAATGAAATGTCAACAGGAATTAGAACAAATGGCATCCTAATCCCAGCAGATGACAGGCAGCCAGGGGCAGGCGGCTCCTGCAGCCCCGCTGGGCGCTAGGTCGGGGGGCCCGCCGCCCTGGCTCTGGGCAGGGGGCTCCCTGGACTCAGACTCGCAACCGGAACACGGTCTCTGAGCAACCAAAACCCTAACGGGAAGCCGCCTTTGACAGAGAAAACGGCTCTCCTTTGACGCACAATTAGCAAGGACAAGTGCTCCCCCGGGCAAGACACAAGAGCCCCATCAGTCACCCATCAGGGGACACACGGATGAAGGGGCCTTGACCTATTGCCAATACTCATCAGCTCACCTTGCCGTGCAGGCCAGCTGCCTTCCAAGGCCCCGGTGTCTGTCAGCTCAGGGCCCCGGGGACTCGGAGGCACCAGAGAAAAATGCCTGTGCCCTTTGCCCACCTGGACCAGGGGGCCCAGGCCATGTGGACTTAATTTGATCATGGAAACAGCGTGTGTTTACCGGATGCTTCCTAGGAGCTGGGTCCTGTGCTAAGAATTTTTTTTTTTTTTTTTTTTACAGAGACAGAGCGAGAGTCAGAGAGAGGGATAGATAGGGACAGACAGACAGGAATGGAGAGAGATGAGAAGCATCAATCATCAGTTTTTTGTTGTGACACCTTCATCGTTCATTGATTGCTTTCTCATATGTGCCTTGACTGCGGGTCTTCAGCAGACCGAGTAACTCCTTGCTCAAGTCAGCAACCTTGGGTCCAAGCTGGTGAGCCTTTTGTTCAAACCAGATGAGCAAACGCTCAAGCTGGCGACCTCGGGGTCTCGAACCTGGGTCTTCCGCATCCCAGTCCTACGCTCCATCCACTGCGCCACCGCCTGGTCAGGCCTGTGCTAAGAATTTTATGTGCTTTATTCTTTCCAATCTGCTCATTCATTCAAATACACGTTGACTGTCCACTGTGTCCCAGGCATAGTTCTAAATCAATCAGAAAAGTACCCAGCAGTGAACCAAATGGTCACTGCTGGGGCAGTAGGGGGGGGGCAGTGGCCACCCACCTCCCGCCCCACTTCAGTGCACGGGGGTGTGATGCGAGGGTCCTTGCTGGGTGGCGCCTTAAGGTCCCTCTGCTCTGCTGCCTCGGGGCTTTGTCTGAAGCCTGTGGAACCCTGACACTCACAGAAGCACAGCCAACCAACGGCAGCTGCGTCCAGAGGGCTCTAGGCTCCGTGTGGTCCCTGGGTGACAATTCTGAGGCGTGCCTACACAGTCGCTCAGAGGCCCCCCAGGATAAGCGGCTCACTAACTCCAGCGCTGGCCCTTCCCCCTTCCTGTCTCACGCCTGCCCCCCGGGGCTCTCCAGCCGCATGCCGTGGCCCCCACATCTTGGTCTTGGGCTCTGTTCCCAGGGGAACCCAAACTAAAACATAAGAAGATACATATTTGGAAGAAAATAAAATGGAAAAGAGAATGGGGTTTCTAAGTCAGGAAAACCTACAGCGTTCTCGTTTTCTGGGTGAGCTAACGGGGCTCTGGTTCCAACTTTCTCAAGTTCACCTCCTAAAGTGGCAGCACTGGGACTGCTGCCTTCTCCCTGGTGTGGTGGCGGCTGCTTCTAGACACCCCGCTCCTTGCCTGTCACATGGTGGAAGAGCCAGGCCTGAAATCACAGGTCTTAGGGCGGAGCACATCCCCATGCCGGAGAGTGAGAGAGGAGACCGGAGCCAGGCCAGAGGACAAGACCTGGGAGCAGGAAGGGCGCAGGCCGCTGGGAAGAAGGGCGACCGAGGAAGGGGTCCCGAGAGAGGAAACGATGCCGAGTGTGGGGAAGTGGGGACTCGCATTTCAGGCTGGGTGGAGGGATACCCCCGGGGTTGGACAAGGGAGTGGTGAGAAAGCTTCACCCCAAAGTGAGCTCAGCAGGCAGCAGAAGACCCTGGCAGAATCTGGGCCAATGAGCGGAGGTGGCAGACAGGGCAGAGGTGCCCTGGCCTCCACCTGTTTCCACGCAGCTCCTGCTCCACGGAGCACCACGCCCGGGTCCCCTAATGCACAGGGACAGCCCTGCCACTGCCCCGGGTGCCTATGGGACACCTTCCTTTTTCAGGGGAGGAAGCCGAGGCCCAGAAAGGGTGAGTGACCCGTCTAACGTCACTCAGCGGGACAGGTGAGAGCGAAGGGCCATCCGGAGGCCTTTGTGACAGCCCGAGGCGGAGTAGAATTTACAGAGGGCCACCACTCTGCCCCGTGAAGCCACAGGGTGGGCGTCATTCGGCCACAGTTCAGGAGAAGGAGATGGAGTAGAATTTACAGAGCGCCATCACTCTGCCCCGTGAAGCCGCAGGGGGGGCGTCATCCAGCCCTAGTTCAGGAGAAAGAGACCATCAACGCTCAGGGCGTCCGCACAGCCCAGGAGGGGCATGGCCACAACCCAAATCCACAGGCTCTGACTCCTGAGTTGCACGCTCTTCCAAATTACCCCAAGCTAACCCCAGCCAGGGCCTCACAGCGATTACCTTTCATTAGCGTCAGAAAAGCCTCTGCTTTGCTGACTTTCACAAAGAGCTGAAACTGTCAAGAAGACAGAAAGACAGGGCCCTCATCCATCTTCTCGACATCTATTTATCAGACTTATTATTATGTAAATACAGAAGAAGAAGAAGGGGAACTACATTAAAAATCCAATCTGGGGGCTGGCTCTCAGGCAGGGGTTAAATGGCATGGGAGGTGGAGAAGGGCCTGGGTCCCCCTGTCCCCGAGGAGGCCGTGGGGAGGCCCGCGGGGAGGCCTGGCCCAGTGGGAACCTGGGGAGCAGGACAGGTGGGACACAGGCCCCTCGATGCCCCCTCAGAGCCCACAACTGCGGTACGCTCAGCACGCGAAACGGTCATTCCAGTCCCAATTAATGAGAGGTTAGGACACAATAAAAACGCCCAACGGCGCCCTTGACTGCAGCAGGACCCCGGGCTCCCTGTGTCCCCACAAGGACCCCCTGGCACACTCGGAACTCAGGCAATGCTCCTTCTTGAACAGGAGAATACACTCCCTGGAGGTGATTACGCTCCGGGGGTGGGGGGGGCAGTGAAACAAATACGGCCATTTCAGCCACTACCACTGCAGGAGGCGGGGTGACCCCACTACGCAGGTGGCAGCCGGCCCCACGCCCCACCAGGCCCTGCCAGGCCCGGCCTGGCCTCTGCGCCCAGCACACTGTGCTTGCCACGCCTGCAGACCTGCTGCCAGCACCCGACCGTGAGCCCCGTGACGACGGGGCTGGGTCACACACCCCACACACAGTAGGTCCTCAATGCGGGGGAAGGAAGGAAGGGAGGGAGGGAGGTTGGGAGGGAAGGAAGGAAGGAAGGAAGGAAGGAAGGAAGGAAGGAAGGGAGGTAGGTTGGGAGGGAGGGAGGGAAGGAGGAAAGGAGGGAGGGGGGAGGGAAGGAAGGAAGGAAGGAGGGAAGGAAGGAAGGAAGGAAGGAAGGAAGGAAGGGAGGGAGGGAGGGAGGGAAGGAAGGAAGGAGGGAAGGAAGGAAGGAGGGAAGGGAGGGAGGGAGGGAGGGAGGGAGGGATGGAGGAAGGAGGGAGGGAAGGAAGGAAGGAGGGAAGGAAGGAAGGAAGGAAGGAAGGAAGGAAGGAAGGGAGGTTGGAGGGAGGGAGGGAAGGAGGAAAGGAGGGAGGGGGGAGGGAAGGAAGGAAGGAGGGAAGGAAGGAGGGAAGGAAGGAAGGAAGGAAGAAAGGAAGGAAGGAAGGAAGGAAGGGAGGTTGGGAGGGAGGGAGGGAAGGAGGAAAGGAGGGAGGGGGGAGGGAAGGAAGGAAGGAGGGAAGGAAGGAAGGAAGGAAGGAAGGAGGGAAGAAAGGAAGGAAGGATGGGAGGAAGGAAGGGAGGAAGAGAGGAAGGGAGGGAGGGAGGTTGGGAGGGAAGGAGGGAGGGAGGGAGGAAGGAAGGAAGGGAGGGAGGGAGGGAGGGAGGGAGGGAGGAAGGAAGGAAGGAAGGAAGGGCAGTGGTGGGTTGACAGGTGGACCCAGCGGCCCCTCCCAGTTCCACACTGGGGGAACAGAATCAGAATGGGTGAAGGGCAGCTCCCCAGGGTACAGCCGGCAGCACTCTGCAGAGAGCAGGGTCACTGCTGGCCGCCCTGTGCCCATCAGAACAGGGCCCTGGCCCTCAGGGTGCACACTCGCTCCCACCCACCCCCATCCTGCTGCCCTTGTGCCGGGCACACTGGCTGGCCCCATGTGGCAGGCTGCGTGGTGGCACAGCAGGCTTCCTGGGGGAACGCACAGAAGACAGATTCTCGCGGGGTTGCCAGAGCAGTCCAGGGCCCGGGGTTCGGCCTTCAGGTTCAAGCGCGTACACCACAGTCCTTCTACGGTTATCTCCCACTCGGGCCGGCTCTCGACGCTCTGCTGAGACTGACATATACGATCTACCCCCTTTAATCTCCACAACAATCCCCCTGAAGCAGACACCGTTGTTTTCCGTTTCACAGATGAGCAAACTGATGATCGCCAAAGGTTACCCCATGCCAAGGGCACGGCTGGTCAATCCTAAATTAGCATTCGAGCCCAGAGGATGGAGAAGTGTGGCGGGCGTGCCGGCTGGCCCAGGGAGGCCGTTAGTACAGAAACCATTCAGGCCTCAGCCGAGGTCTCACCCTCGGGCCCTCCTCGCGCTCTCAGAACCGGAGGCTCTGGGGCTCCCGCCTCAGTGACTCCTGCACTCTCGGACCTCAGCAGCGGGGGAGATGGGTCAGGGGAGAACCTTGAACGAGGCCCTGGGCCAGGACCAGTGATGGGGGCTGGAACAGCGTTTGCTGGGAACCAACCCGCGTCCTGCACTGCCCCACGCCTGCACCAGTAGGGGGCGCCCGAGGCATGAGGCCGGCCCCATGGCCTCTCTCCACGCCTATGGGTGGCACAAGGAACATGGATTTGGGTGCTAGGTGGACTGGGCGTAACTCCCGCCTCCACCATGGACTCTGATCTTGAACAAGCCTCCGTTTCCTCATCTGAGAAAAGGGGAGATGACGATGATTACGATTCACCTACTTGGAGCTGTGAGGACTACGTGTGTCAGTGTGTGAGTGCAGCAGTGGGCCCAGCACACAGCACATAGTAGGTACTCAGTCTACACAAACCATTGGCTCAGCTGCCCCGAGGTATCATGTGAGAACAACTAAGTGATGTGGAGGGCATGGGGGGCCCGTGCTCAGAGTGGGGACACAAAGGAGGAAGGGACTGACAGCACCTGGTGTGTGTGTGAAAAAGAGAGAGAGAGAGAGAGAGAGAGAGAGAGAACTGGCGGGGGGAGGTCATGAAGGGCTCCACAACCCCTGAGCTGAGTTAGTGTTCAAGTGGTGGACAAAGGGGAGGGTGTCCCAGACAGAAACTGAACAGAGAGCGAGCCACTGTTCCCCACAGCCGTGACGCTGGGCACAGGGCTGGAGCCGACGGGTGCTCCCTGCGGCACCTGCTGCGTAAACAAGATGGGAGAGGTGCTGTCCGAGTCCTGCTCACCTTCAGCGGAGGAAGGCAGCCAGACTGCTCCCACCGACCTGCCAAAGCCCAGCCCCGACCCCGCTGGGGCTCCCTCCCGTCTCCAGGCCCCTCTGGCTGCGCAATGCCTGTTTCCTCCTTGCCCCGCCTCACTGGACTGGGAATACCACATCCTCCTTGCGACACTCCCCCAGACACTGGCAGGTTGTTCTTAAATACTGCAAAGTGACAGCTCAGGTTATGTGGCCCTTTGTGCTTACAGAGGGCTTATCCACATGCTGTCAGAGCGTCCTGCGTCCCCACACCCCACCCTGCATGGGCAGCGAGTCATGGGGCCCCACCAGATAGGCCAGACCAAGGACACAGCCGTGTGCTGGCAGGTTCCCACACTCAGGCGGCCGACCGATAACGAACACGTAGGTAGGAGCGCGTGAGCTGGAGCTCCCCGAGACTCCGGACACAAGGGCAGATTGAGGACGGGTCCCTTTCTCTCCCAGGGCCGTTAGGCTGTGCTGGAGATGCGGGAGATGACTTGTCCGATTTCTGTGTAATGGATAACCAGGCAGTCGTTTATTAATTAATTCATCGCGTGAGAGATTGTGTCATCGGCCGCTCTGGGTGCTGGGTAGCAGCAGTGGGAACACGAGGTCCCTACCCTCTTGGAGCCTACATTCCAACAGGGAGACAGCAGTCCCTGGCCGAAGCTCCGGTCCAGCACCGAAAAGCTCGTAACACAGGGGTCCCCAAACTTTTTACACAGGGGGCCAGTTCACTGTCCCTCAGACCGTTGGAGGGCTGGACTATAAAAAACACTAGGAACAAATCCCTATGCACACTGCACATATCTTATTTTAAAGTAAACAAAATGGGAACAAATACAATATTTAAAATAAAGAACAAGTAAATTTAAATCAACAAACTGACCAGTATTTCAATGGGAACTATGGGCCTGCTTTTGGCTAATGAGATGGTCAATGTCCGGTTCCATATTTGTCACTGCTAGCCATAACAAGTGATATGACACGCTTCCGGAGCCGTGACACGTGTGTCCCGCATCACCGGAAGTAGTACTGTACGTGAGCGACGCCATGCTTTGCGTCGCTCTCTCACTGACCACCAATGAAAGAGGTGCCCCTTCCGGAAGTGCGGTGGGGGCCGGATAAATGGCCTCAGGGGGCTGCATGCGGCCCACGGGCCGTAGTTTGGGGACCCCTGTCGTAACACATGTTCCTGAACCTCATCTCCATTCTCGCTGAGTCCTGGGACGATTGTAGTTTTGTTATTCTCATTTAACTGATGAAGAAATTAAGACTCAGAGATGTTAAGTGACGTGTCCTCAATCACACAGCTGGTAATCAGTGAGACCAGGACTCTCAAGCCTGTGTTCCTGAGGCAGTGTTGTCAGGACAATGGTGTCATCGGAAGAGCAAACAGAAGAAGGGGTACTCATTGTGGGGGCTTTCAAGGGGGATGCTACTGTTTGGAGAACTCCACATATTCTCACAATGGCCGACAAATGACCCACGGTAGACCAGCTAAGAATTGTCACCGGGACTTATGAAATCCTGGGCTGGTATAATATAATACTTGTTTATTTTGTTTTGTTTGTTTATTTGCTTGTATTACTCTGTTTTGCTTTGTGAGTCTTGTCTTGGCTACGACGACTTCTCCAGTGGGGGGCTGTGCGTGCACACACGTGAGGGGGGCGGTATACAGGCAGGCGGAAGTGAGGACGGACAGGAGGTAATGGCCCTGCCTCCAAGGAGCCTTGTGTGGCCACCGCTCATTCCTTCCATAAACACCTAGCGAGTCCCTGGTGTGCCCTGGGATAAAGCACAGCCGAGGCAAGCCCCCGTCTGCCTGCTCTGGGGAGGCGCCCATGTGGCCATGGGCCCGAGGCCTCGGCTGTGCCTGGGCCCCTGCCACGTGTCTGCCTGTGCCCTCTCCTGCTCGGCCTCGACAGGAAGATCTCGGTCAAGGTGTGGGGCTGGTGCCGGGCAGGGGGCTCCCCTGCCGAGGACTAGTCTGGTGCTGTTCTGTCTGTCAGTGGCTCCCACTCCTGGAAAAGCAGCCACACACAAGTGCCTAGTAGCAAATGGATCGCTCCCCACCGAGCCCGTGTGACTCATCAGGGCACAGAGCCAGCCTCCCCCACCCCCGGGGGCCCAGGAATGCAGCTGCCCCCAGGGAAGCCAGCGACGTACAGGGACTCGGGCCCACACTTAAGGACAGGATTTATTTCTTCCTCTCTCCACAGCTTGTTGAGCTATTCTGCTAGTTCTTCCACTTATTATTTTTTCCCCAGGGTTGAAGAGAAATTCCATCTCAGCTGGGCAGGCCATTTCCCTAGAGAGGCCTGTGAACCCTTGGACCAAGGCGGAAAGCCCATGGCCAGGGCTCTTGTGCTCCCCCCAGGGAGCAGATGTCCCCGAGGATAAGGACTGGCCTCCTGCAGCCATCTGGGCCCCCTGGGCAGGCAGGAGAGGGCCAGGGTGGGGTGGGATGGGGTGGGGTGTAGTGGGGTGGGGAGGGCAGATGAGGGAGGAGCTATGAGCAGAGAAAGGGTTTCTGGAAGGCCAAAGAAGGAGGAGGAGGAAGCAGAGAAGAGAGGCAAGTAGACCTGGAGAAGAAAACAAAACGTGGACAGCTTGTCGCTGCAGATATTACAGCCATCCTTTCCTTGAGGCCAGTGTGGGCAGAGAAGCATCATGGGGCTTCATCCCGGGTGTCTGGCATCGTGGGAGACGCACAAGTGTAGAACTTGGCCTTGGTCCCCGAGGGGCTTCCCACCAAGCGGAAGGGTGGGTACGAGCGCCCCGTGTTCGAGGTCCGGCGTGATGTCAATAGAAGCACTTCTGTCGGGAGCAGAACATTCAGTTGTCAGCTCTGAGTCCCTCCCTCGCAGCTGGTGAGTGAGCCTGGGCCTCCCTGGGCCTCAGTTTCCCTTCTGTAAAGTGGAGATGACACGACCTGCCCTGTAGACCTCCCTCACAGCTGGTGAGGGAGCCTGGGCCTGCACCGGGCCTCCCTGGGCCTCAGTTTCCCTTCTGTAAAGTGGAGATGACACGACCTGCCCTGTAGACCTCCCCCACAGCTGGTGAGGGAGCCTGGGCCTGCACTGGGCCTCCCTGGGCCTCAGTTTCCCTTCTGTAAAGTGGAGATGACACGACCTGCCCTGTAGATCTCCCCCACAGCTGGTGAGGGAGCCTGGGCCTGCACCGGGCCTCCCTGGGCCTCAGTTTCCCTTCTGTAAAGTGGAGATGACACGACCTGCCCTGTAGACCTCCCATGGCCACAGGGACCTTCAAAGGAGACACCGTGGGGAAAATGAACTGTCAGTTCTGAAACTGGACGGAGGCTCAGGGAACACGCAGCATCAGGGCTGGACACTGAGACACGGAGGCCACTCGGGGTGGTCAGGGTCGGGGAGGCCAGGGCACGGGCTGGGCTGGGACAGACAGGCCACCCCTTGTAGAAGAGACAAGGAAAAGGGAGGCGGGGCGAGGAGGAGAGCGGACACCTCGGGAGGGAGGAGCCTCTCTGTGTTATTTGTGGGACGATCAGACCCTGGTCCTGTTCCTGGCTCGCTCGGCCTCCCTCCATCCCGCACCCCTGGCACTTTCGGGGACTCCTTCTGCCTGGGACAGGCTCCCCCCCCCACTCCACTGGATGAACTTCTAACATCACAGCTCCTTTTTAGAAGTCGTTTCCTCCAAGAATTTCTTCCTGATTCCTAAGGCTGGGTGCTGCTATGGACCTTATGTTGCTGCTTTCTACACGTTTTTACTATGACCCAGAGCAAGAAATATATTTTAGATCCCACACACACACACGCACGCATATCAATATATAAAATGGAAACAAAAGTAGTAGAGAAACAACATTTTCCTCTTATTATCGGTATGATCCCATAACATCATTCTGGGATATTTCTATTCTGTTCTATTTAATTTTTTTTTTTTTTTTTAAACACTGGTCATGACCCACTAAATGAATTCTGTGACCCATCGATGGGCTGGTCACAGCACTGCCTCTGTGCACGTGTCGTGGTGTCCACTCCGCACTGGACCACCACACACAGCTGCCCGCCTCCCCGCGGACTGCAGGTGCCCCGAGACAGGCATTCCAGCGCGCCGCCCCCTGGACCCAGCGCCCAGCACCGTCCTGGTGCCCCGCTGGTGCATAGAGAGGGTGCCCAGCGAGCTATCGTGTGCGGGGATGCCTGGCTGGGGCGGAGTCACACACGCTGGGAGTCAGACAGAGCGAGCTGGGCCTTGGAAAGCGGGTGGATGGAGGTGAACAGACGACAGCAGCAGGGCGGACGTCTCAGGCAGGCGAGGTGGGGAGGCCTTGCCGGGCTGCAGGAGCCATGAGGAAGGGCTGGCTCTTCCTGAGCCCGTCCCAAGGGAGAGGTGACAGGGGTTGCTATGACAGGGCGCTGGAGGGGCGGCAGGGACCCCAAGTCTCTGGCCTGCAGGCAGGACCCTGTGCGGTAGCTGCTCCGCCTAACGCTACAGCTTAGTCAAGACCCGCAATCACAGCGGCTTGCATTTTCTGACCACCTACTATGCGCAGGCCCTATACCAGATCCATTGCATACATCCTCTGTTTACGACAGGAGGCCTGAGTAACTTGCCCAAGGTCACACAGCCGCTGGGTGGTCCAGGCAAGACTCAAGTCGAATCAGCCAGAGTCCACGCTCCTCACGCTTTCCCCTCCACCACCTGCCTCACGCCCGCTTCTCACCTCCACCTCCTGTCCAGCAGTTTCTGACAGTCTATGCACCCCCGAGTTCTCTAGATTTGGGACTCGTGATTAGGTGTATGGTGAGCGGTGGGATGGGTGGGGTAAAGGTGGCACCTGTGTTGACCACCCTAAGAGCATGAACAACGAAGGGTTGAGAGCAGGGCATTCATTCGTTCATTCATTCATTCAACAAACACTGAGTGTCTTTTATGTGGTGGGCACGGTCCAAGGCGCTAAGAATACAATGAGGAACAAAGCAAGGTTCCCAGCCTGGAATTCCCATACCGGAGAAAGGAGGGAGCCAACCGGATCAACCTTTGAGACTGGGCCAAGAGATAATGATCGCTAGAATGAAGCAGGGTCGGAGTCAGGCTACCGTGGGGAGGGCAGTCCTGGCAGGTCTGTCGAGGAGGTGACCTCTGAGCAGCGACCCAGAGCAGAGCGCCACAGAAACACCCACGGCTGTGGGCAGGGGAAGAGGCAGCAACGGCAGGGAGAGCCGTGCACTGTCCCAGAGCAGGAGAGAGACCGCAGGGGCCGGGCGGGGAGGGGCGCGGGTCTCGGGGCCCAGGGACAGCACGGGAGCCAGCAGGCGCGACTGCCCTCTGCGGAACACTGCGATCGCTGACGGGACTCTGCCGGCGGCCCGGGCACACCGGCACCAAGGCCAGCCACGCAGGCCTTGGGACTCGCAGCACCTTCCGAGAACACGCTCTGGTCTGCTGACAGGACAGGGCCACCATCGCTAGCCTCTGGGGGCCAGTCACAGGGTCAGGACTCACAGGCAGGTGAGAGCTGCTCTCAGCCGGGACTGGGGACACGCCGCTCTCCTGCTTGCTGTGTGGTTGGGCATCTTTGCTTTTGAAAGGGTCCTCAGCCCACTCCCCACCACATGCTTGCAAGGCGGGGCTGACCTGGAAGCGTCTCCCACAGACACCGGTGTTCTCTCCCTGTCCCTGTCCCTGTCCCTCTGCCTCTTGCTCTCCTGTGTAGGGTCTAAGAAGAGGTGAAGGAAACCACGAGGCTAGCTCAGGGGTATCTGGGGGCCCGGGGCAGCCTGACAGGATGATTCACCTCGTCTCAGGTCATGTTTCAGCATTCTGCATCAGAACTGGCGACTCCGGCATCCCATAAATATAAGACATTTCTGGGGCTGGGCCCCACCTGCCTGCCTTAATTCTTCCCTCACAGCAACGTGGCTGGGAAAGAAAGAGCAGCCTCTGGGCGGCTCCATCCCCACGTCCAGGGCAGGGAGGAAGCTCCTGCCTCCCAGAGGGAGACACTGAATGCTGGACAGGAGCTGCCAAGGTCACGCTCGGTGCAGAATAGGAGAGAACCCAGAACGCGCCACGCCTGCCTCCATCTCTGCAAGGGGCCCAGGGCCTCCCCACCACCCCCACTGGGCTTCAGAGGCCAGCGAGACAGAGAGGGGGGCTCTCCAGCTCCTTCCTCCCCCACCCCAAGTCACTTCCCAATCCTATGAAAAAGAAAGTAATAACGTCAACAACATTTTATTGGGCTCTTACTATATATATATATATATATATATATATATATATATATATATATATATATAAAGCATTATCTAAATGCTTTATAGGAACAAACCCTTTCAATCCTCACAACACCCGACGAGATACCATTATTCCCTCTGTGCAGCTGAGGGAACAGAGGCACAGAGAGGCTGATTCACTTACTCAGCGTCACAGAGCGGGTGTGACTGATGACAGAACTCTCAGTTTCAGACAAGGCTCTACCTCTACAGGCTCTGCCACATCTTCCCGCGGGACCAAGGCCACCACACAGGGTCTGAGGCGTCCGCCAGCCCTACCCACCCACGAGGCTGCAGAGAGGAAGACACTGGAAAGGCTGGAGGGGGTGGGCTGATCACTAAGAGAGTGAGTGGGGGGCTGGGAGTGCTTCCCTTTCAGGTCAGGCCAAGGTGAGGGGCTTGGAGACCTCCGGCCCCTTGGGAGTTTCACATGACTCGCCTGCGCTTGGGAGACGTGGAAGGCTGGTCGGATTCCTGTGATTCATGCTCAAATAACCTACAGGGACAGGGATGTGCTCGTGGGCAGCTCAGATGGTGGAACAGAGGGAAGTGGCCTCACAGGGCACTCGCGGGTCTCCTGGGCCGAGTGGCCCCCCCCCCCTGGAGAGAGCCAGCCTGGAAGGCTGCCTGCAGGGTGGGGGCCCCAGAGGGAAGTGGGGGGCCTGCCCAACGGCCAGGGCTGGGCGAGGCTTTGGCACCCGATCAGGGAGAGGTCCTCACACGTGTGTCGGGAAACTGCAGGTGCTTCCTCGTGACGGGGGTGGGGCGAGGGTCTCCAAAGGACCCCAAGAGTGTCCGCAGGGTAGAGTCAGCTTTGCCCCCCTGCTGGGCCCAGAGCACTCAGGTAAAACTCCTCGCCCTGCACGTCTGCCCTCCCTTTCCACGAGGGCATCCCGCCCCTTTCTGGCCACGCCCGTGGAGACTGACCCCTATGGACCGCACCGGGGGCCCCGTGCCCTCCGTGGAAGGCGGTGGGCTAACCAGCGTGGGGGCATGTCATTCCCTCTCTTTCCCCTGCCCCATCACGTGCCGCCTGTCCCCAGGGTGGTGGCCCCTCAGGTGGCCCCGTCCAAACGGCTCCCTTCTTGGTTCTCGTGAGCGCCCCTTGGACCTGTAGGCTCTGGGGTGCTCTGCTCTGCTAAGCCCTGCTAACGCCCCATGTAAACAGCCTTTTTATGAAACTCCCCCCAACTTGACGCTGACCGATATGAAGGGGAGAGAAAAAAGCCAACTATGTCCGCTGCCCCATCTCACCCACGGCAGGCAGAGCCTGGGGCAGGAGACGGCTTCACCTTCAGTGGAGTTTAAAGTTGTCATCCCTGGACTGGGCCAGGCATCGTAATGACAGAACTGAGGCTGTGTGACCTGCAAGTGACCTGGAAAGTCGTGCACTTGGCCCAGGCTTGGGCCAGGGCGGCAGAACGGGCTCCCCAGGGGGAGGGAGATTCACAGGGACCGCGGCAGGTGGAGGGGAAGCTGCTTCCTCCTTGCGGAAGGAGCTGCACGGGTTCCGGTGTGAAGCAGGCTCCTAACGCCAGCGCCGGGGTTCGAGCCCAGGTGGCCGGACGCCTCAGCCCAGGTTCTAACCACTCGGCGCACAGGTTCTCACGGGCTGGTCTTCGCAGAAGCGAGAATCTCCTCATTGCTCAGCCTGTGTCCCCAGCAGCAGACCCAGGACCCCTCCGCCAGCTCCCTCTCTCAGAATTCCATCGCTCACTTCTGGCTTTAAACCCATCATTTTGGGGCAGGTCCTCTGGATTCCCAGGGGTGGTAGTGGGGGACTGGTCTTCGAGCCAAAGCACTCATGCCGTGTTTGTGAGATGGCCCGGATCTCACGGCGCGCTGTCCCCGGTTCAGCCTTTGACCCCAACCTGGACAGAGGGGTCTGGCATGGGCCCTGTGGTGTCCTCAGGTTCTGGCCAAGATATTCCTGAGTGAGTTGAGTACAGTCGTCCTTTGTTATCTGTGGGGGATACATTCCTAGACCCCTCCCCCCCGGCTGCCTGAAACCTCAGAGAGAACCGAATTGCATCCACACGGCCTTTCCCCGCCCGTACCTACATTTCCACTTAAAGGGGGCGCTTCACGGCCCCTCGCCGGCCGGCACGTCGGAATCGCCAGCGTCGCTCCTCTTGCGCTTTGGAGCCGTTAGTGAGTAAAATAAAGACGGGTTTAACACAAGCACTGCCGTACCGCGGCGGCCCGCCTGACAACCGCGACGGCTGCTGAGGGACCCACAAGCGGGCAGCACACAAGCCATGGGCCGGTGGGACAGAGGGTCGGTCCGCACTCTGGGCTGGACAGAGAGAGTCAGAGTGAGATTTCATCACAGCACTCAGAACAGTGTGCAATTCAAAACTCAGGGTTAATTTCTGGAATTTTCCATTCAATATCTTCGGAACATAGTGGACCGTGGGTAACGGAAACCACAGAGAGCAACACCACAGATGGGGGGGGCGGTGCTTTCTTGCTTTCTTTGCATGCATTCTTCCCTCCACCCACCATCTCTCCCCTCCCTGGTGTCCGGTGTGAGCCTTCTGGTCCTAAATGCCTCCCACTCCAGGAAGCCTCCGTGGCATTGCCAGAGGACGAGCCGGCCTCCCCCGTGCCTCTGCGGGATCTTGGCCACACTCTTATCACGGTTCCCACACGGCACCACCACAATCGCTGGCACACGTGTGTTGCCTCACCAGGCAGCAAAATAGACGTCTGTGTTTCATGATTTTCACATCTTCAATGTCCTATAATATGAAGCCTGACACATGAGGGCTTCATAAAGGTTTTCAGAATAAATTAATGAGTGAATCAATAACAAAATGAACTCCTGTAGCTTTTGAATCAAATGGACGAATGTTTATTAAACATGCTCTATGTGGCAAGCACTGTGCTAGGCGCCGAGGGCAGTCACCTCCAGTATGAAGGTTCCGTTTCTACCCTCGAGAAACAAAGACAAAGGTGACTAACACACGGGTATAGGAACAGGGGCAGTGACAGCAACTAGCGCTGAGTGCTGGCCGTGTGCTGGGCTCAGTTCTCAGCGAGTGACCAGGTGCTGACGCTTTCTAATCCTCCTAACTTCTGAAGAAGGTTCTATTATTATCTCTAATTTACCGATGAGGAAATAAATGGGAGCTTAAAGCCACCCAGCTAGGAGGTGGTATACCGCGTCCCAGCCGGCGTATAAAATGTGTAGAAACAATTGTAAATGTTGCAGGAGGACAGAGGAGAGAGAGATGTTCGTGGGCCGGGGAACCAGGGACCGCGTCGAGGGAGAGGCTGGACTGGAGCTGGGCCGTGAATTCCCTTCCCCTAACCTCTCCTCCCACCCCGCTGCCGTCCAAGACCCTCGCCCCATGCCTCTGGGGCCCTGGGACAGACCACTGCACCTCAGGGGACTTTGCAAGGGCACCGATGTCACCCATGCTCCCGGGGTGACACCCATGCTCCCCGGCTCCCACCAGGCGCCTCCCCAGATCTGGAGCCCGAGGGGGCAGGAGCCCACAGCAGCTGCTGATTAATTCCCACTGACAAGAGGTTGCGTCTTTGGCAAGCACGGTATTAAATAGCTCCTTTTGATCATAATTAAGTTTCTCTCGGGCTGAGGCTATAAATAGCCATGCCCTATTGATTGGAGGGTCTGGGCTGTGAGCTCAGCGTCCTCCGGGAGCCTTTCCAGCCTGGCCTGGGCTCCCGAGTCCCACTTTTCTCTTCCTGACATGCAGCATCCTCATTTCAAGGGCAGGTACAGCCCAGCACCAGGCCGGGGTCCGGCCCAGGTTCCCAGGCCTCCCGCGCCCCTCCTGCCGGGCCAGCCGAAGTCAGGGTTGACTCGCAGGGCCTCTCAGCCTCCCGTGGGAGGACCAGCCAGGGACCTCAGGAAGCAGGACACCGGGCCTGTCCCCCTGGCCCCGCAGGACCCGAGCCTCCCTTTTCCTCTGCACTGGGGACAGTACCCCTGCCTGGACACCTCCCTGTTAGACCAACGGGAAAACTGAGGTCCAGACAAGTGAAGATCCTCTGGACAGTGTCTGGAGAAGAAACAAACATACAACCAGGGCCGTCCCTTTCTCCTTCTCTTCCACAGACAGTAGAAACAATCCGTTTCCTGAACTGGATGCTATGTCTGGGGGGGGGGGGTGCTGGGTCCTCCGAATCCCAGGCTCACAGTGGGGGGAGGACACCCCAAACGAAGCACATTAATGACGACACCCCCTCTGCCCAGCACCGTTTTATCCCGACGGCAAAAGCACCAGGCAGAACTCCCGCCTTCGCCTCCACTTCATACCTACCAGAGCCACTGCCCAGAGAGCCACAAGGTTCTTCCTCCAGGACGTCACCCCAGCTTCCCGGGGGCCCCCACAACCACTGAACACACACACGCAGCGCTGCTGCTCAGCCCAGTCTGGGGCTCCTTGGGGCTCGGTTCTGTTCTGTCCCCACTCCAAGGACCCAAGGCCGTGAGGGGCTGGAGACGAGGCCGTGGGCAGAGAGGACGAGCTGCCCTGAAGCTGCCAGGCTTTGTACGGTCCCACCTCTGCCACCAGCTGGTGGTACGGTCCTGGGCACGTAGCCTAACATCTCGATGCCTTTGTGGGGGGGTTTGTGGGGGGGGGGGAGTTTTTTTTTTTAATCTGTAAAATAAGTCAATGGCATACAATGATCTTTTCAGTTCCAAGTTCAACAATGGTTTGATTCTAAGTAGAAGGGTATGTGACACATGCATCAGGAAGGGACCATCTAAGAGCTGATAAGTTTTCATTATAAACCAAGATGTTGCTTGGGACCCCAAAGAAGGGGGGCGTTTGCGAGGGCAAGCCCTGGTGTCAGGCTCCTGGCCCCGCTCTGTACAAAACCAAACCTGCTCCGTCCCGTCTTTATAAATAAAACCAGAGCATAGCCCTGCTCACTCATTCACCTCCTGTCCATGGCTGCTTCTGTGCCACCAGCGCAGAGATGGACAGTCCCGCAGAGACGGAGTGGCCCACACGGCCTAAGGTAGTTACCCTGTGGCCTTCACAAAATAAAGGTGCTATTCTCTGCTGGGGCGTGTGAGCAAGGGGTGAGGAAGGAAGGAAGGACTTCCCCTCTGCTGGGGGAATGTGAGCAAGGGGGGGGAGGGAGGAAGGACTTCCCCTCTGCTGGGGGAATGTGAGCAAGGGGTGAGGAAGGAAGGAAGGACTTCCCCTCTGCTGGGGGAATGTAAGCAAGGGGCGGGGGAGGAAGGAAGGACTTCCCTTCTGCTGGGGCGTGTGAGCAAGGGGTGAGGAAGGAAGGAAGGACTTCCCCTCTGCTGGGGCCTGTGAGCAAGGGGGGGGAGGAAGGAAGGACTTCCCCTCTGCTGGGGCCTGTGAGCAAGGGGGGGGAAAGGAAGGAAGGACTTCCCCTCTGCTGGGGCCTGTGAGCAAGGGGGGGGAAAGGAAGGAAGGACTTCCCCTCTGCTGGGGCCTGTGAGCAAGGGGGGGGGGAAGGAAGGACTTCCCCTCTGCTGGGGGAATGTGAGCAAGGGGGGGAGAGAGAGGAAGGACTTCCCCTCTGCTGGGGGAATGTGAGCAAGGGGGGGAGAGAGAGGAAGGACTTCCCCTCTGCTGGGGGAATGTGAGCAAGGGGGGGAGAGAGAGGAAGGACTTCCCCTCTGCTGGGGCATGTGAGCAAGTGGGGGGAGGAAGGAAGGACTTCCCCTCTGCTGGGGCATGTGAGCAAGGGGGGGAGAGGGAGGAAGGACTTCCCCTCTGCTGGGGCCTGTGAGCAAGGGGGGGAGAGGGAGGAAGGACTTCCCCTCTGCTGGGGCCTGTGAGCAAGGGGGGGGAGGATGGAAGGACTTCCCCTCTGCTGGGGGAATGTGAGCAAGGTGGGGGAGAGGAAGGAAGGACTTCCCCTCTGCTGGGGGAATGTGAGCAAGGGGGTGGGAAGAAGGAAGGACTTCCCCTCTGCTGGGGGAATGTGAGCAAGGGGGGGAGAGGGAGGAAGGACTTCCCCTCTGCTGGGGCCTGTGAGCAAGGGGGGGAGAGGGAGGAAGGACTTCCCCAATGAGACCAGGATGGTGTGCGTGGGACCCTGGGAGGAGTAGATTGCCTGTTCCCCACTGTCCTGTAAGTCAGGGTCACTGGTATTTTTCCAGGGGACACGGAAAAGGGCCCCTGGGTCCCTAAGGATTCTGCCCAGTGGCCTGGCAGCTTGGAGACAGGCTGTTCCCAAATCACTAGACATACACACACAAACACACAGGTGCAGGCATACACTTGTGTGTGCACACACACACCATGGCCCAGCTGGGGCAGGGAGACATTTTCCTCCTGAGTAGGAGATGGACAGAGGCTCCTAACCCAAGTCATATAAATGCATCCAACCCGATCAGTCTGTGCTCTTCCCCACGCGGCCCTGCGCTGCAGAAAACCTCCCAGTCCCCGGCACAGCCCTGTGCTGAGACAGGGCCGAGAGCGAGCCTCCGGCCCCATCACCAGTGCCCTGAAGCAGAGCGGCCCCGGGAAGACCAGGGAAAGTTGGTCACTGACAGAGAGCGCAGCCCGGAGGCCCCGGGAGCTGCACGTAGTTAGCAGCCTGACTGATGTAGAAACAGAGCAGCAGGCGCAGGAGGAGGCAGGCGCCTGGCGAGGGAGCAGAACCAGCAGAACCAGCAGAACCAGCAGAACCAGCGTGGAGGAAATAAAACACACTCATTCACCCCCACGCTCTGTGCTCACAAAGCCCCTACAGCTCTCCAGGCTTGGGGCTGCAGGGGGGTCCCGTGGCTCCCCATTCTTCTCCAACCTCTGGAGGTGGCAGGTCACCTCCGCCTGGTCCTGTCCTGGTGGTCAGCATCGCAGGACAGCCCTTGATCTCCACCCCAGAGCCTGCAGCGTCCCCCTGGCGGGCCGCGGGGGCTTTGATGGTCTTTTCTTCCTTGACAAGAAGCCCGATCAGGTTCTGCAGGGTGGTTGGGGGCGGGGACAACACCTCCAGCTCTGTTCCCACGAGGCGCTGCCCAGGGCCATATGCCGTGTTCCCCAGCGCTGCCGTTATGCATCTTGCTTGTAATTGCTTTAGCATGACACTCATCATGCTCTGTTTTATCACCCAATGACAGATCCCCGCGCGCTCGCAGAGGATGCCAGGCTGCAGGGCGCTCGGGGGGAGCGATGGTTCCGAAGCTCCGAGAGCTGGACCCCGTCCACGCGCCCCCCGAGGACGCGCTGCAGCCACCGTCCCCAACTCTGCGTGTGGACGGGAGGCAGTCAGGGAGCCCGCCGGCCCCCCGCTCCGGAAGCACGTCCACGTGCTCGTCCGCTCCCTCGAAACTCTCCACCTTCTTTGCTGTATTTACTACAGGGATCAAGATGTCTTTCTAGGAAAAGAAAGGCAACTATTGTATATAAACAGAGGTTGGGGTCGGGTTGTCACTCTGCATTTAGATGCTTGGCCTAGAGCCCGCTGAGGTGAACAGCCCTCCCTTCCCGCCCCCCCTCACCCCCCAGGGGCCTGTCCTCCCCCCCGTGGGCCTGTCCTCCCCTCCATGGGCCTGTCCTCCCCCCCGTGGGCCTGTCCTCCCCTCCATGGGCCTGTCCTCCCCCCCGTGGGCCTGTCCTCCCGTCCATGGGCCTGTCCTCCCCTCCATGGGCCTGTCCTCCCCCCTGTGGGCCTGTCCTCCCCTCCATGGGCCTGTCCTCCCCCCCGTGGGCCTGTCCTCCCCCCTGTGGGCCTGTCCGCCCCCCTGTGGGCCTGTCCTCTCTTTGCCCAGGTGGCTTACCCCACCCCACCCCAGGGTCAACAGGCAGGCACCTCCCTGTTCCTAAAGGTCACAGAGTTGGAAGCTTCCAGAGGCCGAGAACCCAGCCACAGACTTAACTCCACTGGCTTCCTTCCTGGGACCAGCTGGCGGAGCGTCTGACTCTCGCCCTGCCCCCGGCTGGGAAGGGTGAAGCCCCCAGAGACCGTGGCTCTGACCCACGACAGGAAGCATCTTTGTGTCATCCCTGCCCCCGCCGGCGCTCTGTGGCATACGGTCGGTACCAAGGAGAACACCGAGAGAGCCCCTTCCTCAGAGCCCTGAGTGCAGAAACGGGTGGTGTGAGCCCCCCCCCACCCTGTACGGCGGTCCCACAGTCCTAGCGACCTCTCCCTTCCCCACCCTGGACCAACCCCCTCCACACCCCACCACCTGGCGGTCCCACAGTCCTAGCGACCTCTCCCTTCCCCACCCTGGACCAACCCCTCCACGTCCCACCACCTGGCGGTCCCACAGTCCTAGCGACCTCTCCCTTCCCCACCCTGGACCAACCCCTCCACGCCCCACCACCTGGCGGTCCCACAGTCCTAGTGACCTCTCCCTTCCCCACCCTGGACCAATCCCTCCACGTCCCACCACCTGGACCTGTCTCCTCTGCCCCTGGCTGGCTTCGCGGCAGACCCAAACACCCGCTCCATCCGATGCTGTTTAGGGCTTCGCATCCGGCCCCGCAGCACATACTCCAAACCCAACATCCTTTCTGGCTCAGGATGCTGAGCCCACAGCTCTTGTTTTAAGCCTCACTCAGCAACCCCGAGGAGGACAGCTCCGGGGAGAAATGGGGTTCGCTGTGGACTGGGGACACTGAGGGCCCCAAACAGCAGCCAGAGCTGGGTCCTCTCCCCGCCTTCCCGCAGGACTGGTCCGGCCAGGAGGGTTCCCAATAGCATGGGCTGCTGCTGGCCCCTCCCCTAGCCCAGAAATTCCTCGGGCCCAGAATGCTGGAAGTCCCTGGGGGTAACCTGGGGCCGGATTTAGGGGAGGGGAAGAAGTCCCCCCCCCCCAGGCTGAGACGGGGAGAGAGCAGCTACATACCTTCAACCGCCTCCACTCTGGGAGAGCCACCGGGTCTCAAACCCTTTCTCATACTGAGATGGGAATGAGGGAATGAGCTTACATCCCCAGGGACAGGGGACAGAACAGAACAGGCTGTTTCCAGAACGCTTTCCCATCAGCGCTCCTCTTTCTAGTTCTTAACGAGGAGCCCGAGGGGAGCCCGGGGCCTTGGCAACGGGGCAGGCGAGCGAGTGATCGGGGAGCCCCGTCCAAACACCTGCTTTCCACGTGGGAGGACCCCAGGTCCGGCCTGGCCTCCTGCCCCTCCCTGCCGGAGCACCGGGGCAACTGCCAGGGGCCTGGGGGGCGGGGGCACAGCCTGGACCCTGCTCTCGCCCTGGGGAAGGGGGAGGGGTCACGGAGAACGAGGCCCAGGGACCAAGGCTACATGACGGCCTATTCTCCTCCTGCCTGGCTGGCCACAGAGGGCCTGTCCACCTGCACTCATCACATACGCAGCGGGCGTCCTCAGTTGTCCCCGAAAAAGCCAACACTGACGCCAGCGAGGTCACTGTGCTCCCAGAAGCCCCGTCACCCCCATCAGACCAGGTTGGCACGACGTTTCCTGGTCTTTGTTGAATGTGTCCAATTTCCTGACCAACTCTGATAAATAATCGTTTCCTCGTTCCCTCCCGGCAGCTCCGAGCGAGGGAAGGGAGGCGGCTGGTTGGACAGGGACGGCTCCGTCTTTTGTTTCCTTGGTGTCTGCGAGCCGGGGCTGACCTCTGCTTAGCGCGCCGGGTACAGGCTGCCCCGCGGAGGGCTGCCTGCCGCCTCCTTGGCAGCTGACGGCGGTGACCAAGCTCCCTCCTCGCTGGACGCTTTGCGCCCACTGTGTCTCCCCTCCCCGCCCCTCTCCCTCACACAGACGTTCTGCATCACAGTGTAGAGACCGGGTGAGAAGCCATGGATGACGGACCAAGCAACCAGAGGGGGACATCAGACGATCTCACAGTGTGAAACGGAGGCACCATCCGGGAAATAAAGCAGTCAGGTTCTAGTCTGGCTGTGGGTGCTGCCAGGTGGACACGGGGCTGTCGTCTCAGCTTTGCCGTGGCTGACACGGGGCTCGGCCAGGGCCCGCCTCGCCGGGGTGCACGGTGCCCACAGAACAGGGCCCTTGGGCAGCTCCAGTCCCACTTCCGTTCTCCCTGCAGCTTCTACCCTGAGTGCGCCCGGCCCGAGTCGCTGGCACACCATCTGGTACTCCTGGGTGAGCCAGGAGTGATGTACCAGTAACAGCCGTTCAGCCGGCCGCTCCACCCACGGGCGAGGGCACCGGCGCCCTCTGAGCCTCCGTGGTGGCCGAGGGACACTCAGACGCACCAGGCATCGGCCTGGCACTCTATAAACGCCCTGGTTTTTAAACCTCACACCTATCCTCATTTGCCAGGAGAAGAAACTGAGGTGAGCAGGAGGACTTCTGTTTGGTCACGCTGTGGGAGTGAGGTGGAGCTGGGGACGGAACCCAGGTCTGTCTGTGTTCAGAGCCTGTGTTCTAACACACACTCTCCAGCGGAGCGTCCTTGGGGGAGCCAGGCCTGGACGGCCAGCGGCGATCACAATCCCTAGGCACGACCAAGCCCACGGCCCCTGCCCTTCGGCCTCAGGACAGGAGGAGGACAGAGAGGAGCTCCCAGCGGCCTCACCGCCTTCCCCAGCCCTGACCCAAACAGCCGCACGCCGTACCGCATCCCACAGCCGGGGACCCGGAGCCACTGTGTTGTGTCGGCATCACGGAAACAACTCGGGCTTTCGACTAGGCTAAGGTCCGAGTAGGACCCCCAGCATGTCCCACCCTCCCGCTCTTGCCCACTGTGAGACTGAGTCCACACCGCTCACACGAAGACCGCTGCGGCAGTTTGCAAAGGCGGCCACCCATTCCTCCCGGCCCTCTGTGTTCACGCCCTGGCACTCTGACGAGGCGGCTCCTCCCATCAAGGAAACAGATTCGGGGGCGGCCCTACTTCTCCGCGGGCTGAGTCTCAGTTTGCCCGTGTGCCTTGCTCTGCCTACGGGGACATCAGCAAACGCCACACAGGCAGAGGCTGGGAAAGGGCTTGCGTGCTGGCTCTGACCTCTCTTGTAGCTCCTGAGAACTCCGTGACTTCCGTTTGGAGGATCTGAGCTAGCGAGCTGGACAAGAAGAGATGAGAGCCGTGTCCACCGTCCTTGCTGCCCAGCTGACAGGAGCTGGCCACCAGGTACTCGGCACCATTCAATACCACCCATCCCCAGTCGAGAGAAACAAACCAGCCAGGCTCAGAGAACTGCCCAGCCTACCCACAGAAGCATGAGAACTAATACCTGTTTAGGGCTTAAGCAACTCGATTTCTGGAGTGGTTTGTTATGCAGTAAAAGCTAACCTGATGTAGAATATCATGAACATAAGAGTGACAATCTCAGGTCATGGTTGGGGAACCAGAATGCCTGGGTTTGAAACCCTACTTCACCACTGAGTAACTTCGATAAGTTACTTAACCTCTCTGTACCTCAGTTTTCTCATCTGTAAAGGGGGAATAATAATAACGCCTACTTGACAGGGCTGTTGGGAAAACTGAATTAATCCACATAAAGCACTTAGGGTGATGTATGGCTCACTACATAAGGGTTTTCCTATAATTTTTATTAGAATAAACAGCCCTGAAAAGGTCCCAATGGGTCAATGAGTTGTTTCTCAGAGTTGACGGGGCTGACTAAAGACCTCTAGCTCCAGGGACAGCTGGTCAGAGACAGGGAACTGACCCTTCCAGAAGGGACAGAGGTTAGACTTCAGGAAGGACTTCCTGACAGATGCTAAGAAGGTTACAGGGAGCCTTCCAGCCAGACAGCATTCTGGGGCCGAGAGGAACCTGGTGGCCTGCACAACCCCACCCGCCGCTGCCCCACCATGCACTGGATTTCTTCTCTTTTGAAAGGTTTTCCACTTAAGCAAGCCCCTGGCTCCTCTGAGATCGCCTTACCACCTCCTCGAGGCAATCTTGGGTTCTGGAGGGAATCTGTCCTCTGCAGAATTGGAGTGAAGGATTCACCTTCATCCCGCCTACCCATCAGTGCCTCAGAATCACCTTCTGGTTATAATTCACCCTACTGCAGTGAATTCACCAGAACAAGGGAAACGGACACTTATGCACCAGTATGGCTGCCTGGGCCCCCATCCAGAGCCAGCCAGGGAGAGGAGGGCCTGGGACTCAACCTGGGCCGCAACACTGGGGTTAAGGACTCGACTGTCTTCCTCGCTTGGCACACGGCACTGGGCCAAAGCAGACCGCCACCAGGGGTGGCCTAGCTGGGACCCTGAGACCACCGGGTGGGCAGAGGTGAAACCAAGGACACTGGAGTTCCCCAGGCTGGGGCTGCGGTTCACAGGTGGGCAAGAATGGGTTGTAAGCAGGTGGAGGTGTGCACAGGTCTCCTCGGCGCCGGCGGACGGCTGAGTGGGGTCAGGGCCGCTGAGCCCCTGGTCAGTAACCCCTTGCCTCGAGCCACCTGGCCGGCCCCAGAGGAGCAAGATCAAAGGCCTGGCCAGGTGCCCACACTGGGCAGCAGAGATCTAAAGAAACACCCCCACCAAACGTGGAATGAGGAAAGAAGCACAAACTCAGAGGGGTTCCTCTTGGGCAGAATTGAAGTTTATCTTGTCAAAATTCTAGCTGTTACGAGGAGGGAGAGAGAAGAATAGGATGGAGAACAGAACTGGTTCCTGTTCTTGCCGTCGAAACCAGAGAGGCCATCGCTCCCCCGCCCCACCTAAGAAGGACGCCCTCTGAGAGAGGAATCCTCAGCGAGGGCACCGCAGAGAGAGGGCTCTCCTCCACCTTCGTCCCCATCGCCCACGGGCATGGTCCCAAACTGCCGAGGAACACAACTATCAGTGTCACTGCAGTTCACTTGATTCATTTCTGTGCCAGGTGATCACACCAGGTGAGCTTTTCATTACCCCAGGAGCAGGGACACATGGTCAGCACCACAGCGATGTTTGTTGAATGAATAAAGGAAATGAGCAACAGGAAACTCACACCTGCCTCTGAAGGCTGTGCTCCTCACCCCCACACCAACACATTTTTGTGTAGACAGGGCTATACACATCCAAGGACTGTTGAATCTTTCTGGTTCAGGTTTTAATTTTAAACAACCTGGTCTCAGTTTTAATTTTAAATAACATACACACACAAAAACTATTTTTAATTTGGTATATACACAAGCCTCTCCATTAAAATTAAGTTACTCCTGGCCCTGGCCGGTTGGCTCAGCGGTGGAGCGTCAGCCTGGCGTGAGGGGGACCCGGGTTCAATTCCCGGCCAGGGCACATAGGAGAGGCACCCGTTTGCTTCTCCACCCCTCCCCCCTTCCTCTCTGTCTCTCTCTTCCCCTCCCGCAGCCGGGGCTCCATTGGAGCAAGGATGGCCCGGGCGCTGGGGATGGCTCCTTGGCCTCTGCCCCAGGTGCTGGAGTGGCTCTGTCGCGGCAGAGTGACGCCCCGGAGGGGCAGAGCATCGCCCCCTGGTGGGCAGAGCATCGCCCCTGGTGGGCGTGCCGGGTGGATCCCGGTCGGGTGCATGCGGGAGTCTGTCTGTCTCTCCTCGTTTCCAGCTTCAGAAAAAAAAAAAAAAATTAAGTTACTCCTATAACAACCCTTTCATTAAATAAAGGTGAGAGGCACTCACATCAATGAGAATAAAGGAGTTTTATAGATGTTGTTTAAAAGACAAGATTTTTTTCTTTGTATGTTTGATATATTTTGTAATTTATTAGAAGTAAAAAATCTAACATCTTCACTTACATGACTAGTCAGCTCATACAGACAAGATCCCCACCAGTTCTCCCTGGACTCCTCAGGCACAGAGTCGCTTTCTGGGGTGACGGAGTGGGGGTGGGAGTGGGGCTCACCGGAGGACCACAAGCCCCAGGTCTGGCCCGGGACGACGCTCCCACGGCGTGGGAGGGAGGGTCACCCCTCAGCAGGCCAGTCTCCCGAGAATGGAGGGACTCCGATGACAAAAAGAACAAGGATCTAGGTTCCCCAGCGTCGGCAATGGCCCGGGGTCACTCCGAGGACAGCCCCTCTCTGCACAGCCCTCCCGGCCATCAGGCCTACACGCACACGCACACGCCATGAACACACAAGCGCACGCACAGGAGCACGGTGCCTGCCTCTGACTCTCTCCTCCAGCTTTCCCTTTCTGCCGGAACACGCTCCTCCCCGGCTCTGCAAGCCAACTCTCTCGCCTGCTTTATATGCTCCTCGAAGTTCTGTCTCCTCCGTGATCCGTCCAGGCTGGGCAGACCCGATGACCGCCTGGGCTCCGCCCGATCTGGACAGGACACACCCCGGGCTACACTCCACCCAGATTTGGGCAAGTCCTCCCTCGCTTCAGGCTGCGAAACGCACAGACCTTGCCCCTGTGCCCCTGACTCGCTGCCCAGTCCTGCTCCATTTCAAGTTTTTCTCCTCCAAGCTTGCTTGACCCGTGCAAGGGCAGGTGCTGCTCACCCGGCTGAGGTGACCCTGCAGACACTGGACGGAGCAGCGAAGGCCCGGTCCCTGACACCTGGGTCCCTCCTGCGGTCCCCACAGCGCCCGACTGAGAGGAGTAAGGGTCGCCTAGGCAAACAGGAGCTGTTTAGCCAGGTTTTCAGGGGGTGGTGATGGGAGGGAGAGAGCCTCCCTAGCGGAAGACCCCCTGGCCTGGCCGCTCCCACCACACCCCCTCGCAGCCACCACCCCGCTGCCCTCTCTGCGGCCTCGTCCTCTGTCCTCTGCACACCGATCGGAAAGAGAGCCCGCGAGAGGCCCACTCGCTCGCCCTCTCCCCAGTCCTCTGCGATCATTTAATGGTTGGTTTCATTCAAATAACTCAAGGTAATGTAAGCCAAGCTGCCCACATGGATGCTAATAGCGATATATAGATTCCCTTTCATTCCCGCGGGAAACTCGGGCAATAAAGTAAGGGGAGGGGGAGAAGGGAGGGCCGCTTACAGGCTAACGGGATATGGGGTCCACGGATAAGCTGGGGTGAGGATGGGCAAGGAAGAAACCGCCCGGGTGGAGGGGAGGACTCACCGGGCCCAGCCCCCCGCCCACCTGTGCTGCGAGGGCCCTGGGCTGTCCACCCCCAAGGGCCTGGCTCACCCAAGAAGCCTCCACTCCCCGAAGGGCTGTGCCTGTGTCACCCTCAGTCTCTGCCAGGGCAGACGTCCCAGGGTCTTCTCACCACTGAGTCCCCTAGTGCCACCCTGATCATAATAGTACTTGCCTTCCAGAGCTATTTCCTAACAGAAACTTCCAGGTTCTCAAAGCCCCCATCCCTGAGATATACAGACAGTAGGCTTGGGTTCAATTCACAGAGGACTGTGATCACTGACCCACTTCAAAATGGAACGCGCTGCAGCCAAAATGGTCCGCTGTCATCCCTGAATGTCGGGGCAGACCCGCAGCCATCTGCTGGGGAGGCTGCCGAGAGGAGTCCAGCTCCCTGGGGGGGAGCGAGCTAGGTTCTTTCTAAATCTAGGATCCGTGGGGCGTACGCAGCGGTCTGATGATCTCAGGGCCAACAGCTGATGCCTTCCCCTCATCCCGCTCATCCAGAGGCGCCCAGGGAGCTGAGCTCATGGTGCCCCGTGTGGTCGAGGGCTGCTAACCTTGACCTTGTCACTCCACACACCATCAGGTCCCCTGGAGTCCTGGGGGACAGTCCCCAAGCAGGACCTCCAAGGCCCCTCTGCAGATCTGCATTTCTCATGACCACTTTGGACAAGGACTCTTTTAACTTCTGCCTCTTCGGAGATGAACTAGAAACGGGCAGGTCCCCAGCGCCCCACCGCCAGGGGCTGGCCCTGCAGGCTGGGGACCTCCCAGGCTCCTGGGCTGATGAGGAGCTTCCCTGTGATGAGGGAGAGACTGACAGCTTGTGAAACAAACAGGCCAGGAGGTGAGAACTCACTAAGTCCAACCCCCTCATCATTCAGAAGAGGACCCTGGGGACCAGACAGAGGAAGTGACGTGCCAGCGGTCACACAGTCTGCTGAGACTGGCCCCGCCACCCACATCTCCTGATGCCCAACCCAGTGGTCCTACAGGGACCCTCCATGGCCAAAGGAGTGGGTCAACCCACGTGAGGCCGCTCAGGCATAGAGCACCTAGGTCAGGGCGTGAACGCAGACGCTCCTGCCCCCGGATGAGAAGCTGACCTTACATGGAGATAGTAAGCAAGTCAGCACGGGGGGTGGGGTGGGGTGGGGTGGACACAGTGCTGCATCATCTCTCTAGGCTCTGCCCAAACTCTGGTGCCAGCCGGGCTGCAGGAAAATGTTTTATTAATCCACACACGCCCTTTGCCAGCCCAGAGAGGCTTCTGCCGGAGAGGGGCAGGAGGGCTGGCGGGGGGCTCAGCTCAGAGACGGAGACTCAGGGCCTCAGGTTCGAAGGTCTCAGGGAGCTTCTGGAAGCAGGAAAGGAGCAGGCCAGGGAAGGGGGGAAGAGGAAACAAATGTAGGGTCACTCACAACCCGTTTGCCCTTCTTTGTCCCCGGTGCAGACATGGTGGGGAAAAGGCAAAACTGGTCCAACATCAAACAAGATCCAGCAGAGAGGCGGGGTGAGGTGGGGGGCAGGACTCATGAAGAGTGAGCCACCCCTGGTACTGTGACACCTCGTGGAGGCCTCGGTGCCCGTCACCCCCAGGGATGAGATTCCTCAGGGGTCTTCTCCCCATTCCCCCAGCTCCTGGAAGTAAAGGCCAGCACATCACAGGAGGGGCCTGTAGCACAGGGGGTGCAGAGGGGGGGTGGGGGGGCACGGAGCAGGGTGTGGAGGGGGCACAGAGGGGGGTGCAGAGGGGGGCTGGGGGGGCGCGGAGCAGGGTGCGGAGGGGGCACAGAGGGGGGTGCAGAGGGGGACTGGGGGGGCGCGGAGCAGGGTGCGGAGGGGGGCACAGAGGGGGGCTGGGGGGCATGGAGCAGGGTGTGGAGGGGGGCACAGAGGGGGGCACAGAAGGGGGCTGGGGGGCGTGGAGCAGGGTGCGGAGGGGGGCACAGAGGGGGGTGCAGAGGGGGACTGGGGGGGCGCGGAGCAGGGTGCGGAGGGGGGCACAGAGGGGGGTGCAGAGGGGGACTGGGGGGGGCGCGGAGCAGGGTGCGGAGGGGGCACAGAGGGGGGTGCAGAGGGGGGCTGGGGGGGCGCGGAGCAGGGTGCGGAGGGGGCACAGAGGGGGGTGCAGAGGGGGACTGGGGGGGGCGCGGAGCAGGGTGCGGAGGGGGCACAGAGGGGGGTGCAGAGGGGGACTGGGGGGGCGCGGAGCAGGGTGCGGAGGGGGCACAGAGGGGGGCACAGAGGGGGGTGCAGAGGGGGACTGGGGGGCGTGGAGCAGGGTGCGGAGGGGGGCACAGAGCAGGGCATGGAGGGGTGTGGAGGCACAGAGCGGGGTGCGAAGGGGGGCATAGAGGGGGGGTGCAGAGGGGGACTGGGGGGGCGTGGAGCAGGGTGCGGAGGGGGCACAGAGGGGGGTGCAGAGGGGGACTGGGAAGACGTGGAGCAGGGAGCGGAGGGGGGCACAGAGGGGGGTGCAGAGGGGGGCTGGGGGGGCGTGGAGCAGGGTGCGGAGGGGGGTGCGGAGGGGGGCACAGAGCCTGTACTGTCACAGCCCACCAGGCTTCCCCACCAGAGCTGCTTCCCTCCACTCCCAAACCTCATGCCTGGCCTTCTGCTCGCCACTGAGCTGAGCCTCCATCTCCCCAGTGGGCCTGGGGGTGGGGGGGGCAGGCGAAGGGCTGAGTTATTCCCAAAGCCCCGCTGTGGGGGTGGGGGATTGGGCAGGGACGTCACCAACACCCAGATGTAGGACGTGGGCAACAAGGCCACCAGGGCTCAGAATCTCTCTAGAAAGGGAGGTGGCGTGAGATTTTAAACAGTTCTTGTAAAAGATATTCACACCGGACATTTATACATGCTGCGTATTACCGCTTTTCCTTAAACTGTTTTTGCATAAATGCTACTTGTCCACAAGAATGTCCCATCTCCTCTTCCTGTCTTCCTTCAACAGTCTGTGCTTTGTCTGCGGAGACTCGCCTCCTGCCCACCACACGGCGTCCCGCTTGTCCCCACTGGCCTTGTCCCCCGTCGTGCCGATCTCTCCTGTCACCATCCTAATTCCACTCTACTCTGCTGACCTTTGCCAACAGGCCCAGGCGTCTCTGGCCCTGGCACCCGAGGAGCCTGAGAGGCTCAGAGCTGGCCCAGGTCAGACCCACACGAGTCTGAAGCCCAGCGTCCCCGCTCACCAGCGGCCGGCTCTGAGCAGGCCTCCACTCCCTCAGCGACAGAACGCGGTCACAGCAACGTCTCTCTCCAGTGGGTCATGGAAGGTCCCTGAAGAAATGCCTGCAAATGATTTACATTTACCCAGGACCGGGACCATCACGAAAGCACGGTCATACTAGCTATTACTGTTGATGACGGGGAGGAGGAGGAGGGACAGTGGCCCCGGCGTATCAGGACGAGCCTTTTCTGCTCACCAGTCCTCCGTGGGTGATGGCCAACAGCTGCTCCTCCGTCTCCTAGATAACAGCCCTGAGGAGACCCGAACACGGCTCTTACATTGTCGTTTCCGTCCTGGGGCCGGCCTCTCTCCGACTCCCAAGCAACTGTGGATGGCACTTTACTTGGGGACAGGCAGAAGTGGCTGTCCCTCTCGGGCCGTAACTGCCCCTCTCTCCCTGGGTCAGGCTGATGGCCTCACTCTCCCCTCCTCACCAGCACGCTCTCTCTCCCTCTCTTTTATTACAGCGTTTACTTCAACCTTTCATTCTCATTGCACACATTCATTTTTTTTTTTTTTCTGAAGCTGGAAACGGGGATAGACAGTCAGACAGACTCCCGCATGCGCCCGACCGGGATCCACCCGGCACGCCCACCAGGGGCGACGCTCTGCCCACCAGGGGGCGATGCTCTGCCCCTCCGGGGCGTCGCTCTGCCGCGACCAGAGCCACTCTAGCGCCTGGGGCAGAGGCCAAGGAGCCATTCCCAGCGCCCGGGCCATCTTTGCTCCAATGGAGCCTTGGCTGCGGGAGGGGAAGAGAGAGACAGAGAGGAAGGAGGGGGTGGGGGTGGAGAAGCAAATGGGCGCTTCTCCTATGTGCCCTGGCTGGGAATCGAACCCGGGTCCCCCGCACGCCAGGCTGACGCTCTACCGCTGAGCCAACTGGCCAGGGCGCACACATTCATTTGATTATTGTCTGCTGCTCCCGCTAGAAGGCCAGCCCGAGCAAATTTGTTCTGCCTACGACCACAGCCTTGGCCTCCAGCATGCTGCCTGGCACACAGAGACCCACAATATGTGTTCAATAAACAACTGAATAAATGCATTCACATTTAACTTGTCCACGTGATCTTTCAAGAGCCAGCTGGAATGCCACCTCCCCCAAGAAGCCTTCCCTGGTTCCTGCCTCCTCCATTGTCCCCTCACACTCTCCTGCTCTTCACTCTTAGCTCATACCTTGCTGAACTTAGAAACGTGGCTCTGTGTGCACAGGGCACCCCCGTCACTGGACTGAGGTTCCTTATGAAGCAGTGAACTCTAAAGGAGCCACAAAAGCTTGGTCTAAACTCACTTGGGCCACAGCCTGGGAGCCCAAGTGAGTGTGGAGCCCAGCCTGGGAGTCACACTCTCAATGCCTCAGTCTTCTTCTTCTTCTTTTTTTTTTTGTATTTTTCTGAAGTTAGAAACGGGGAGGCAGTCAGACAGACTCCCGCATGCGCCCGACTGGGATCCACCTGGCATGACCACCAGGGGGCGATGCTCTGCCCATCTGGGGCGTTGCTCTGTTGTGACCAGAGCCATTCTAGCGCCTGAGGCAGAGGCCATGGAGCCATCCTCAGCGCCCGGGCCAACTTTGTTCCAATGGAGCCTTGGCTGCGGGAGGGGAAGAGAGAGACAGAGAGGAAGGAGAGGGGTGGGGGTGGAGAAGCAAATGGGCGTCTCTCCTATGTGCCCTGGCCGGGAATTGAACCCGGGACTTCTGCACGCCAGGCCGATGCTCTACCACTGAGCCAACCGGCCAGGGCTGCCTCAGTCTTCTTACGTGCAGAATGGGAACCAACACCCACCCCCGGGAGTCTGTCCTCACTCCCCTTCTCTCTTTCTAGACAGACCCATGTCACCTAGCACCGTGTCTTGCTCACAGGGACAGCTCAGCCCGTGTTTGTTGAGTCACTGAACCATCACTGTCCCTGCTGCTTTACCAAGGACCCTCTGTGGAGGCAAGTCAGAGGGGGCGCCCGGGGTGCCAGGAGCATGTCTGACATTTCTCTCTAAGGAGAAGGAGGGAATGAGTGGGATGAGCAGTGTCTTAAGTCCCTGAAGGCTCTTCCCAGCAGCCTGGAACTGCCAGGACCAGGTCAGTGCCACCCACGAAGGCTGTGGCACTCTGAGTCAGCACCACCCTGGGCCAGGCACTGACCGTTGTTGGTTTGTGAACATTCAGACCCCATCTCCTAGCCACACGCCAATGGAAGCATCCTGTTACTATTATCATTTTTCAGCAAAACCTATAAACAAATTTCGCTTTCCTGGGTCAGTGTTGCCTATTTAATTATCATTGCAGGAGACTAAAAAGAAAACCTTGTCTTACTCAGAAAACCAATATGACATTTTAGGTCCGGCAGAAACACAGTATGAAGTTCCACCGGCCAAGAAGAGAGGCAGAATGGAAGTGTCAGCAAAGCTGTCCACAGGTGGCACCAACATTCCCAATGGGGGGGGCACAGGAAGTGGTCCCCACGGCCCCCTCCTCTCCCGCCCCTTCATGCTGGCCTGGGCAACCCCAGCTCTTTTCCCTGCTTCAGCTAAGGATTCTGGAAACTGCCTCCCTGCGAAGCTCCTTTCCATCTTTCCAGCGGCCTGCCGGCCACCTCAAGGACGTCAGGGTTAACCACAGACGCGGCAGGTGCAAAGCCAAGTTCATCGTCTCTTCCACTCCCGTGACCTCCTGCCAAGCTGTTCCTCCTCGAGTGTCTGCCAAGTCCGTATCTCTAATCAGCCCATCTTATCATTCCAGAGTTACTTTGACTTTCCCTTCTCCTGGATGGCTTCCCACTCTAGTTCTTTGTCTCCTTTTCTACGGCGACGGTCCTAGGACCTGACTTCTTTATCTCTTCCCTGGATCAGCCTTCTGGCTGATGGCACCGTGTCCGAGGTCTTCCTCCTAACACACCTCCGGGAGACAGCCGCCAAACACGTCTCCCTCATCAGTGCACCGTGGCAACACCTCGGGCGGCTCCCTCATGCCGACAGCACAGATTCCTTCACCCAATACTGTCGGTTCTCCCCGTCTCTAGGAAACCTTGCATTCCCGTTCTCCTCATATCCCTAAACACTAGCAAACACAATATTCATGAAGCTCCCCGAGCACCGTGCCCTTTTGCAATGTACCTACATTTTCCATTTCCACAGTTCCAACTCCTACCCACCGTGGTTGGTCTAGCTGAAATGTCACCTTCCCCGTGAAGGCAATCATTCATTCATCGGCAAATATTTACTGAGCCTTTACTCTGTGCCGACACCCCCTCGTGATCTGGGCATGGGCCCCGTTCTCCCCCCCCCCCGTGGGCTCCTAAACATATTCAGATCCCCTGCTGCTGCATTGCAAACTTCTCAGGGATGGGACCAAGGTCTCATTTATTTCTAGATCCTCCGCAAATACGTGCTAGGTGCTCAATAACCTCGGGTGCAGTGACGGGAGATTTACGCTGTCCATGGTTCTGATATCGTTTCCTTTACTTTTCATTCTCCTAGTTAAGTTTTATTTATTTATTTATTTATTTTTTTCCCCTCCTGCTTAAGTGCGTGTGACCAGGAAGAAGTAAAAATAAACTAATGATACTTCTCAGCAGCTCTAAGCCTGTAATTATGGTTAACTCTCGGTTATCCATGCCACCAGAAAAACAGCAGTGGAGAGTCCGCCGGGAACACAAAAGCATTATTTCCCCTCAGCCTAACATGTCTAGTTTTTAAGGAGGCGAGTGGTCTTTTGAGTTCTGTTTGGCTGAGCAGGTTGTTACTTGTGATTGCAGCCTCTCAGTACCTGGCTGGGTCGGAGGGAGGGACGGGAGACAAGGACCGTGCAGGCGGGAGGAATCCAGTCCTTAACGAGGCATCTGCTCTGTGAGACCTCAAAGTTTGAGACCGGGCAATCCGAGCATCACAGGTGCTTGGGCTGTGTCAGCGCAGCCCCCGGGGTCGGTCAGTTTCTCTCAGATGACTGTGAGGGTAGGGATGTCCCAGCCGCCGCCCCCCATGGCCCACTGTGGCATCCAGAATGGTTTTTGTTTAAAGATGATGATGACCAAATGCCACTGGGACTGAGTGACGTTCTGGGATGGAGCAGTCATGTTGGCATCAGGATGGTATCTTGCTGGGCCACCGGGAGCCACCAGACGCAAATCCAAGAAAATAAGGTTTGCAATTTTGCATCGATGGTCAGATAAGGGGAGGGGCGGTTTCCCCTTGTCCCCTTCTGAAGCAAACAAATAGTGAATGCGGTGATTCGGCAGCTGCATTAGTTGGGGAAAATTGATGCACATTTCATGTGTCAGGGAGCTGAATCCCAGAGAATGAAGCCAGCCTCCCAGAAAATGGTTTCTTTATATAGTTCCATCCATTTATTGTTTGATTGGACTTTCTGTATATTAAATTCAAGCTGTTCCGCTGCTCATGGGTATTATGATGCGTTGGCTCGGTGGGAAATAATGAAGGTGATGGGATTTTACAGCATCACATTACAAAGGAGGCGTCCCCAGCCTCATCCATCTCTCCATCAACTAGCTCGTGTGCGAGGTGGCACTTATATTAAAACGATTTTTCTGATTCAGTTTAATGACACTCATTCGAGTCCTGACACCCGAAATATGATTACATGAGCTCAGTGCAATCACCCTCCACCCCGTCATGGTCAGCAAAGTCTGAGTTATCTCCTCTCCCCCACCCTCGCCTTCCTTCCCACCCATCATTTGCATCGAGCTGGGAGGAGGCGGGTGGGTGCTGGGGAGAAGGGGCCTGTGCATGTTCTGGCCTCAGAAAAGCAGGCTGGACAGAGGCAGGACTCAATTGGAAACCATCATATCTGATACTTTTGGCTAAGACCTCTGGGTGCTCAAAGGTACTGTGGTCACCTCTTCCTGTTTGTCACAAGCGGGACCCCATTAGACGCTGGTTTGAGGCCACTTCCGCACAAATCTCCCAAAATAAATAGCGACGCTGGAGCCTGGGTTCCCCACTTTCCACACACACACAAAAAAAAACTAACTTGGAGATCACCAGAAGACGGACACTTAAGATACAGAAGTGGTTGGCTGCTTTCAGGGTCACCTTCCTGAGGATGAGTTGGGGTGGAGGGTGGGGTAGACTCACAGCTAAAAGTCTCTGCTCCTCTCCACGCCCAGGAAGAGCTCCCAGCCACGACGGCACGTGGCCTGGGACAGGCGCTCCCTCCTGGGTGACAGAAATGGAAACGCTGAGGAAAGGGAGGGTCGGGCTGCCTTTTATTTATACTATTTTCAGGCAGAATAATTGCTGCTCCTCGGGAAGAATCATGCTCGTGTTTATCGGTGTGTTTCAAGAGGGAAACCCAAACAAAACCAAACAGAGAGAGAGAGAGAGAGAGAGAGAGAGAGAGAGAGAGATTTTTGAAGGTTCTGGAAGAGAGCTGTGACATGGGCATCAGCCCGGAAACCCCTGTCCAGAAACTGCACCGGCCTGAACGGCTGGCTAGGGAGACCGGCCTATAGCGGTGGCCCTGGTGTGACGCACCCAGAAGGCTCGTGTCCCAGCCGAGAGAATGTCCCTCCTCTGCAGCCCGAAGCCCTCCGCCTGCTCCTCTGTTTACGCAGCTGCCACAGCCACGGACTTGGAGAGTGAGTGGCACCTCGGTTTGTTTCTGAGCCGAGGCTGGCCCCCAGGGTGGCAAGCACTGTGCCCAGGCCTTGGCAGGTGCTTGTGGAGTGCTGCCCGGGGTTGAAAGGAGACTCAATCCAGGCGGAGCTGCCCCTGCTCACTGCCAGCCCTGCTCTCAGAGGGCCACACTCTAATGCGGGCCCTCAGCCGGGTACATCCCCTCTGGGGCCGCGGCTGCCCTGGGCCTTGAGGCCATCCTGCAGTGCTTAGAGGCCTCTGGTGACATGCATCTGCCAGGAGTGGCAAGGGTCTGTAGGACTGTGTCTTCTGGGCTAGTTTCTTGCTGTGGTCACTGCTGGAGCCTCCAGCTGGCTTGGGGGCTGTCTGTCACCTCTACCTTCAAATAGGCAGAATCACTCACTTTCTCCATTGTCATGCTATCCGTCACCCGGGTCACCACCATGATCACCTCTGGCTGAGATGACTGTACTAGCTTCTCTCCTACAATGTATTCAGTGCCCAGGACCCAGATCTACTCAACACCTTCCAGTGGCTCCCCATTCTCAGGTTAGTGAAGGCCAAGGGCAAAGTCCTTGCATCGATCACGAGCACCCTGCACGAGCTGCTCCCCCATTACTGTGCCCGCCCACGCCGTGCTTTCGGGGCTCTCCCGTGAGAACCGTCTTGTTCTTCCAAGAACAGCACCCAGAGCCCCTCCCCCCTGACGGCCTTTGCACTCGCCCACACTCCTCAGCTCTCTGCTCACGACGCCTTGTCCGAGAGGCCCGTCTCGACCCAATAGAATATAGCAGCCCTCCCTCACCCCCCCACACTCAGCACTCCCGTTTATCACACCACACTTTGTTTTTCTCTGTAGCACAAAGGGCTGCCTCAGAGTATGTATTTATCTATCCATTTGCTGTCTCATCTCCTCCAGTAGAACGTAAGCGCCACGAGATCAGGGACTCTGTTTTCTTTGCTGCTGCATGCCCAGTGCCTGGTAGCTACTCAGTAAGTATCTGTTGAATAAATCATTAGATCAGGGAAAACTTCATCCATAAGGGGGCTATCTTTGATTCCCTTTCTGCTCCTCCCTGGCCCCCATGTCTGTAGCAGGGGGCATGGCCAAGCAGCCAAAAACAGTGAAGGACAACTTCCCTTGCAAGGACGTCCCAACCCGGCTAAGGCTGACGTCACGACTAGAGAATGCTTTGCTTGGCCTCCCCATCTCTGCCTTGCTCACAGGTAGCCTGATCAGCTGACACCTGGAGAGCATCTCACTGGTTCCACCATGGCCGGGACAGGGTTGGAAGATGGGTCAGCTGGGGCACATCTGGTTGATGTGGCTGACCAGGTGTTTACCCAAGCCTCCTCCGTACCAGGCCCTGTGCTGGGTAAGGGCCATCACACAGTGATCTCCGGAACAGAGATCTACCCCTGAGGAGCTCATATGCTGGGGGAAACACACAGAAACAGATAAAGTGAATAAAATGCGGCAATTCACACGACAGTTGTTCAGGGGCTACACCTGGGCAGCAGGAGGAGGGGAACCCAGCTTCCGGAGGGCAGGGAAGGCCTCCTCAAGGCTGAGTTTTGAAGGGTGGCGGGAGTCAGCCAGACGCAGAGTGGTGTGAGGGCGGGTCCCCGGGGCGGCCGGAAGCGCCTGAGCCGAGGCCTCCTCCTCCTGCTCTGCCCGCCCTCTCATTCTGGCTCAGAGGAAGAGCACCGAGGCTCACTAAAGTCCTTTGTCTGCACCTGACACTGGGCTGCCGTGCAAACACAGGGCTGTGTGTTCTCAGAGCCTGTCCCGCTGCCTGGCGCACAGTGGGCACCCAGTAAATTCTGAGGGAATGAAGGACTCCCAGTTGGCATGCGGGTCTGTACCCTTTCTTCGGAATTTCGGCCCCAGAGAACTTAAGAACTGTCTGAGAAAAGACCTTGCGGTCATTCGTTCCCACCAAGCGCACTGGGATCAGTGGCCCCGGGCCGAGGCACTTGGGAGTTGGAACGAGCCCTGGTGGGACCCAGAGGCTGGGGAGGAAGGCACAGCCAGCCAGAACTCCAGGGACTGAAGGGTTAACACAAACGGACCTCAGACTGGCTCTGCTTCTGCACCCGGGCACCCGATCAAGGGCCCCGCTCCGAGCTGTGCTCGGACTGACCTCCCAGGCTGGACTCCCGTCTCCCGAAAGCTCAGGCCAGCCCCTTCCAGGATTGTGTTTTGAAGGGAAATGCAAATGACCTGGAGGCTGCTTCATGCTTGGAAGAAGGAAAAATTGATTCTGTTTTTGTTCAAGTGATTTTTTGGACACTGTCAAAGCGCTCTCAACGCAGGGCACCGGGTGGCAGAGGCTGCTGGTCTCAATTACATAACCAAGCCAAGCAGGCAGCTGCAGGCTGTCCCTCCGGGGGGGATGCTGTCCCTCGCCCTTCCCAAGCCCCGTTGCCTCTCCCCTCCCCGAGACAGCCGAGAGGACCTCTCTCATCTGGGCCCGCAGCTGGGCCCCTGGGCTGGGCCTCGGTGGCCCTGGGGGAGGCTCGCCCCCAAGGCTTCCCCCCTGCGTGCTCCCCTCTTCCCCACGCCC
The DNA here is from genome assembly GCF_036850995.1 of Saccopteryx leptura. Classification (NCBI taxonomy): domain Eukaryota; kingdom Metazoa; phylum Chordata; class Mammalia; order Chiroptera; family Emballonuridae; genus Saccopteryx; species Saccopteryx leptura. The sequence goes on along the minus strand of NC_089513.1, from coordinate 68,461,454 downwards.
TGACCCCAGGCTTCACCCACAGACGAGCTCAGGCCCCAGGCCAACCCTGATACCAAGCAAAGTCAAGCAAAGTTAAGAAGGAAAATCGGCTTGGAAAAAGCCTACGACGTATAATACAATTCCAAACTAATTCCCAAAATAAGATGTGTTGGTCTTATTTAATATTGGGAGTTCTGCATTATCCCTTCCCTCTGTTAACTGAGATAAATGAGGATTTATTTTATTTATGGCATAAATTGTGAGCACCGAGATTAATCCTTTAATGGGGCATTTGGGAGCTCCACCGTCAAGGGGGCAGAAGGGAAGCGTGGGCTGGACACAGGTGTCTCCGCACCGGCACCAGAGGCCGCAAGGAAAAGCCGTCCGCCAGCCTGGTGGAGGCTGAGCTGTTATCGTCCCGTGCGCTTAAGATATTTTGAGGTATTAAATAAACGGGAATAATTGGCTCCCAGAGGCCCCTCCCTGGAGGACACCTGAGTAACTTATCATCGAGTCCTGGGAAAGGGGGCACAGATGGGCACCAGAGCCAGGAAGAGCCAACTCCTTCACTGGCCAGATGGCCTCAGCCTGTCAGTCAGCCCAGCTCTGCAAAGGAGCTGAAGACAGTCCCCCCAGACCGGAAGCAGGAGTTCAGGGAGCACCAGCGTGGGGAGGGTCTGGAGACGGGAAGAACTCGGTGTCTGCTGGGGGCTGTTGGAAGCAATCAGGCGGAATGGGCAACATGGCAGAATTATTGGCTTTTGGTGTTCCACAGCCACCTGGGGCTCAAACGACAGCAAAAGGTAAGAAAAAGAGAGGCTTTCTGAACTGACCGGTGAATGTGCTCAGGACAGAAGCCAGCCAGCGGAGATGAATGTTTCCAGGGTCGAGTCTGTAAGACCTCTGGTAAGGGCATGAAGGTGCCCACGGTGCCACAGAGCCTCTCAGGGGGTGGACCAGACGCCAGGTGAAGGCTTACCCCTTCTCTCTCAGGGGCCAGGGCTGGGCAGAGCACAAATCTTAGGTCCATCCTAGAGAGAGGACTGGCAGGTCTGGAAGGCACTGAGGACAGTGTCAGACCAAGCAAATGGAAAAGGTGCCCTTCACATCAACTTAGCCATTAAAAAGCATTTGCCAAGCACCTGCTATGTATAGCCAAGCAGTGAGCCTGGTGATGGATGGTTCCAACTGGCAACTCAGGTCAGTCAAAGCAGCTCAACCCAGCATCGGACGACGCCGGCCACCGTGGCAGGGAGGAAAAGGTCTGCTTCGCCATCACTTCCAAGGTTAAGGAGGACACTACTCAAGATTCCTTTCTTGGCCACTGGCTTCCCCTCCTGGACACCGTGATGTGTGGGGGAGGGGAGGGGCGCCCACAGTCGGGGGAGCATGCTTCTCCCACGCAGATGCCCTTCCCTGCCTCTTTGCCTTCACTCTCTGTGCTCCCCCAAGAAAGTAAACGTGAGGCCAGGGCTGCTCACCCCTGACAGTGGACATGGCCCCTTGATCTGCAGGATGAATGTGAAAGGAAACCCATGGTCTGCCCAGCGACAGCAAAACCCTGGAACTTTCTATGCAAGCAGCCTTTCATTGGAAGGCAGTATTTCAGCTTGCCAGAAGGAGATGTTTTGTTTACAAAGCCCCCGTGTGCCTAGAACGGTGCCTGACATGCAGTACTCACTGCACGAATGCTTTCTTGAAAAAGCGATATGACCAGAATAGACTACGACACCCCAAGGCCGTAATAAGAATAGTAATCGCTCTGATGGTCTGATTCCCACCAGTGGGCCCTGATGGTTTGGAAACAAGTAGAATGGGAACTGAACAGAGAAAGGGCGCTAGATGGAGACAGCCACACTGGTATTCGCAAATCGGCTCTTATAGGCTGTGTGATTACCGAAGTTTACTTAACCTCTCTGAGCCGCAGCTTCTGCATCTCCAAATAAGTTTTCCTACCTTGCATTAAAGAGATGATATATGCAAAGTGCTCCGCACACGGCTGACACACACGCTGCTGTACTAATAAAAACTGGTAGGCAGGTGGCACTGAAGTTGCCACTGATGTCCTCTGAAACAATCCCATTTTAACTCTGACACCCATCCATCTGCCCTGTTTGCATTCCATGGCAGTCGGAGGCATTTCTCTGGGGTCACAAGTCCCATCAAGGGGCACCTGAGGGCACTAGACAGTCAGAGCCACACTGGAAGCATGGCCGGGCAGGTCCTGGCCACGGGTGAGGTCCCCTACAGGAAAGCGAAGGGACGGCCAGGGTCGGCCCAGAAGGGGCCAGTGCACCCACTTCTGACACACTGGCACACTCTCCAGCCTATTTTATCCCTAATCTCCCATCGTACCCAAAAGCCCACCTCTGCTACCTGAGCCAGGAAGGACAAGGTCAAATGACCAGACATGCTTACCCGCTCTGGGTCGGGGGGCAGCTACATAAAGAAGTGTGTGTGTCTCAGAGTGGGAGGTGGAGGCAGGATGAACTCCATCAGACAGACAGACAGACAGACAGACAAGGAGATAAAGGAAATGCCCCATCCAAAGTGGCCGTCACAAGTGGACAGGGGCACTCCTTGTCTTCCCCCTCACTACTCCCTTCAGTGTGGCAGAATGACTGTTGTAGTCATTGTAAAAGATCCTGTCACCTGCTCAGTCATTCCCAGTAAGTACACGCATCCCTATGGAAGAGCGACACCAGCACCACAGGGTCTCAGCCGGGAAAAAAAAATCGAATCGCCAGGATTCCACCAACCAAATTGTCAAAGACCAAATAAAAAGCTTCATGAATTCTCCACCAACAATATAATGCTTCCTGGCCTAAGCAAATAGAGACCCAGCATATGAATTGCAAAGGGGGGTTGCATTAGCGTCAATGGCTTACAGCAGCTGATGCAGAAACCCTAAGAAATACACACCTTCCTGCCTTCTCCGGCTCTACTGTCGGCACGAGGTTGTCATCTCCTCCCTCAGACCCCTTCTTCTGATGGAAGGATCCACATCCCAGCACCATAAATACACTGCTGTGACCTCAGCTGAAGAAGGGACCTCTGGGAGATGAAAGAGACGGAGTCCCCTGTCACCTCTCCGAGGGCGTCTGTCTCCCTCCCTTTGGCAATATTGCTGCTTCTGTGTCTGACCACATGATTCATCCAGACCGCCCTCACAATCACCCAGGTAGGCTGCTGGGTCGTTGAATCCGAGAATCAGGCTGAGAAAGCAAGACTGCCCCTCCTTCGGTGAGAAAGAAACAAACTGGGGGGGGGGGTGCCCCCGCTCTTCAGACAACCCAAGTTCAGAGTCACTTAGAGAACGTCTGCTCAGGGCTCCCAAACCTGTGAGCGTCTGGGGCGGCAGAAAGGAAAAGCGAGGCGAAAGAGAAAACAATCTGCAAGGAAACTACAAACAAATGCAGGAAGGACCCAAAGAGAGCATCCGTGGCGTCTTCTGTTAACAGAGACCTGTACCCTCCTTACGACACTCACCGAACTCTGGCTGCGCTGTTCCTCCCCACCTGCGGCCCTGGCTCTGACCCTCATACGCACAGATACATAAAGAAATGCAGCGATCACCACCCCAGCCCACCCCGCACAGAATAAAAAGAAATGGTGCCTTAACTTTCTACGTTTTATAAAACACACCAAAAGAAAGCACAATTCTATTCAAAAAAAAAAAAAAAGAAAGCACAATTTGGAGCAAGCCACTGCCCCCAAACAAATCAGTCACGTGTCTCCCCCTTCCGAAGAAGCAACTGCCTGGTTCACACGTGTTGGGTGCGATACTCCGTCCTCCTCCGCCCCACGCTGACGGCATCCAGGGCCGCCCCGCCCCACCCAGCCCCGCCCTGCTGCAGGCCGCCCTGCCCACTCACCCCAGCGTGGTCATGGTGACAATGGTGTACCAGAAGGAGGCGGGGATGCTCGTGAACTTGCTGGCAGAGGAGCCCTTCTCGGCATAGAACATCACAGTGGCGAAGATGATGATGGCCATGGTGAGGGAGAAGAGCAGGAAGCCGAGCTCGGAGGCGCAGCTCTTGAGCGTGTAGCCCAGGATGCGCAGGCCCTGCGAGTGCCGGGAGAACTTGAAGATGCGGAAGACGCGGAAGACCCGCAGCGTGACGAAGGCGCCGGACACGTCCTCGTTGTTGGTCATGACCAGGCCGATGTAGTAGGGCATGATGGCCACCACGTCGATGATGCTCATCACGCTGCGGATGAAGCGGTAGCGGCTGGGCGCGGCGAAGAGCCGGAGGAGGTACTCCACCGTGAAGATCATGACGCAGGCCGTGTCCAGGCAGAAGAAGGCCACCGAGTAGCGCTCGCCGCACGGCAGCTCCTTGCTGCCGGGCACCGTGCCGCACGGCACCGTCTCCACCACGTTGGTGATGACCGAGACGGCGATGAAGAAGCCAGTCACGTAGTAGAAGACCAAGGCCAGCGTGCTGGTGTGCGGGTTCTCGAAGGCCCGCCACATGGTCTGGCGGAAGCTGAGCGACGGCATGGACTCCTGGTTGTTCTCCGAGTCGTTGTCGTCCATGAGCCGCTCGGCGTTCTCGCGCTTGCGGTCCTTGTACTCCTCGTAGCAGCAGTCCCCGATGATCTCGGGGAGGATGCCGTAGAAGGCCAGCTCGTCGTCGTAGGCCGAGATGCACTCGTAGCGCGGGTAGTGCAGCTTCCCGGTGCGGTAGAAGTTGAGCACGCAGCGGAACACCTCGGGGTCCCGGTCGAAGAAGTACTCCTTGGTGTCCTCGTTGAAGAAGAACTCCTTCTCCGTGCTGCCCAGCAGCGTGTCCGGGTAGCGCTCCAGCGTGGTCCGCCAGGTCTGGAACCTCCGCCCGCTCACGTTGAGCACGATCAGCTCGTCCTGCCGCTTGTTCTTGTCGGCCGGGGCCAGGGGCATGGGGCAGTTGGCCACCGGCATCCACCCGATGGCCGCCGCCCGGGCGAAAGGCAGCCAGGCTGCCACTCCCGCCGCCATGGTGACTCCAGCTCTTGGGCCGGCGGCTGCGCAGACGCTCTGCACACCAGCTTGGACCGAGTTCAGCGACCCCTGGGAGACAGGAGGAGAGAGCAGAGAACCAACCGGTGAGTCCACCATCATCGACCTCTAGGTGGGAGGTGGGACACAGGGAAGGGTCACTGGGGAGAGAAACAGCAAATATCTTGAAGGCAAACTAATTAAAGTGAAATCACCACCCACGAGAGAGGACTGGGTTCTTCTCCGCCCTCCCCTGTCGGGGAGGCACCTAGCGTGGGGGCAGTGCGCCCCGCGGAATCACCCCGGCGACGCTGACTGACACATTGTCAGGTGCCGGAAGGGCTCAGGAGCACGTGGAGGGAAAAGCCGCCTCAGCAGGAAGATCTGGGAAGACACGGGAAATAATCACCTCTGAAAGGTTATGGTGTTATTAAGAATTTAAATTGGAAGAGGGGTAAATGAGTTCTCATTAAATGAATTTCAAAGTGGGATAAACATGCTAATTTTTATTTTACTCTTTAACCTCCCCCCCCCCACAGGGTAATCAGGAATGGGGTGTGGCTGAAGGAGGTTGTATAAACATATTTCTACTCCACTCCGGGGAGGAGGAGGCCGGGCTGCCCGGAGCTGGGGAACGCTCTGAGATGTCAGGTGACTACAGTAGGCCCGGGGCTTGGCTTGGTGCAGCTCTATCCCCAAGTCCAATGGAGAAGGCTGTCCCCAGCGGAGTGCTCCTCTCTAGGATGCCCAACAATCTAAGGTCCAATCGCGACCCTCAGAGCCGTGACAGAAAGACGTGGGAGAGGCTGGGCGGCCAGCTGGGTCCCTTTCCCGCCTTGTACAGGGACTCTGGGATTCCTGGCCCACCTGCCTCCCCTGCACTGTCTCTCCCAGAGGAAGCCGATCCACCCTCCCTGCCATCTCCAGATTCCTCGCCTCCCATGACCATCTGCCCACCATCCCTAGCTCCCTTGGGTTACATAACACTCCTCCTTCCATGCCAGCCTTTCACCTGGCCCCGCCCTCGGCTGTTCCCGCCCAGCTCTCTGAACCACACTGTGCACACACCTCCCCGTCACTTGCCTGGATGGAGGACACAATGGCATGGCACATTATATTTGGCTCTGGGAAGCAGATTTACCTTCCCAGTTCTGGCTTTTTAAAGATGATAGTGAGATGACTCTGCAATCCCCAAATGTGCACCATCTGCGGCTAGACATGCGGTGACACAGAAACGCACGTAACAGCAACGGGAAGCTGTTTGGGGTTAACGCACTCGTGTTCACGAACCCTGTATTGATCACCTAGAACCGAGTCTGACGCAGTTACTGGGGCCCTTGGAATGCAGCTGGTTCGATGCTAAGGAAACGAGGCAGAGATGAGTCCTATAATGGGATTGAAGCTTCGTCTCTCCCGGTCAAACCCCTTCTCCTGACTCCAGCCCTTCTGGGATTTCAGATCTCTACCTGCTCCCATCCCGAGGTGCACTGGCCTTTCCCACCTGGATGCCTCTGAAGCTGGACAGGTTTCACCTGGATCTCCCCACCTGCAGGAAGCTCTTCACCCTTCGCTCTCAGGTCCCCTGACCCCAGTGCGGCCACCTAAGCCGCCTTCCTCATTGCTCTACCCAGCGAGTTGCCAAACAAGAAGACAGCAGCTTCCTCCCCTCATTAAGGCCCCCATTTTCTCAGGCTTCTCCTTGTCTCTCCTGGCCTGCTTGTCTCTCACCACCACCCCCAATCCCATTTCTCCTGTTTCCCAGAAACCCATTCTGCTCCGAGTCACGTCCCTAAGGCAAGCTTCTGCTGGCACTTTACCCCACAGCCTGTAAAATCAAATCCAAACTCCTGGGCCCAGCATCCCAGCACTCCCACGATTAGATCCTTTCCAGCCCCATGTCCCATGCACCCTGTTTGGCCTCCAGCAACAAGACCACAGGCCGGCTCATGCACAGCCCTTGTGGGCACCCATCTCTGGCACTCTGCCTTCTCTTGGTATCATACTATCCTTACCTTGCAGTCCTCCCTTTAGAGCCCTACCTGGCCTTTACCCTTGTTGTGAGGCCCCCGCCTCTTCCCACCATGAAATCCTCTCGTGGTTTGGGCTCCCAGCACCGTGTCGGCCCCTATTCTCTAGTATCCATCACCCTCCGGCCTGGATTACAGATGCTTTCTGCACGTCTCATGAATAATCATGGCAAACCCTGGCCAGGGAGCTCACTTGGTTAGAACATCATCCTGATATGCCAAGGTTACAGGTTCGATTCCCAGTCAGGGCATATTCAAAAATCAAGCAATGAATGCATAAATAAGTGGAATAACAAATCAATGTTTCTCTCTCTCTCTCTCTCCTGCTCTCTGTTTCTCTAAAGTCAATCAAGCCTGACCAGGTGGTGGCACAGTGGATAGAGCGTCAACCTGGGATTCCGAGGACCCAGGTTCAAAACCCCGAGGTTGCTGGCTTGAGCATGGGCTCACATGCTTGAGAGCAGGGTTGCCAGCTTGAGTGTGGGACCATAGACATAACCCCATGGTCGCTGGCTTGAGCCCTACGGTCACTGGCTTGGCTGAAACAACCCCCCCCCCCGAGTCAAAGTACGTATGAGAAGCAATCAATGAATAATTAAGAGTGCTGCAACTATGAGTTGATGCTTTTCATCTCCCTTCCTATCTGTCTGTCCCTGTGTCGCTCTCTCTCTCACAAAAAATAAAAAATCAGTCAATTAAAATAACTTAAACACTTTTTTCAATATAATAATCATGGCTAACAATAATTGAGCAGTCACTGTAGGGCAGCACTGCTGTGGACCACCTCGTGCCTCTCTCCCAGCCCAGGCAGCCCAGTGCTAACCACCTCCTGAGGTCTCCCTGTCAGGAGACGGCAATGGGGTCTCCTGAGGCCCGGCTGTGTGCCGGGCACGATTCCACATGCTTACGTGGACCATCTCATCTGATCCCACCAACACCCTGAGCGGCAGACACCGCGGCTGTCCCCATGTCACCGATGAGGAAGACGACGCGAGAGGAGCTGTGCTAACCAATGGGATAAGTGGGCAGCACGGTTTGAACCCAGAGAGTCTCACTGTGAGTCCAAGGGTCCAGCCAGCCTGCTGCCCTGCCTCCCCCATCACACCAAGCTCCTTCAGGGCAAAGGCCGTGACACCCCCATTTTCACGGGACAACCCAGGAGGGAGCACGGGGTGGCACCCAGTGGGTGCTCACAGCACCGCGAGCCCCCTTCCACAGACCGTCTGCATCCGTCAGTCCTACTCCAGGCCCTGCAAATGCCATTTCGGAGGTCTTCAAAGGTGGGCCTCATCCCTCCAAACAGAAAGTAAACTCTGGGGAAGATCTGGATCAAAGGAACCCAATTTACATGCCTCTGACTCACTGTGACCTTGGTTGCGTTTTCTCCAGCAGCCGACCTCTGCCTCAGTTTCCCAGTCTGCACACTAAGGAGAATATTCACAGGTCCCTTGGCTCCCTCAGAAGGAGAGGACCCTTGGTTCCGATGCCACGGAAGACTACAGGAATGACAATAACATTCCCTATTAATGTCATCACTGGGAGACAGAAGAACAGCACAGGCCTAATGAGCCCTTGTTATGGGGGCTGAGGACAGAACAGGGATCATTCATCCACGGCAGCAGATAATCCACAGGCCGCTGCTAGAAGACTGGGGAACAAGCCCCATGTGTGTTGTATCTTCCAGAAATGTGCCCTTTGAGCCCCCTGTGCTTCCCTCGGCTTCCAGGAGAGCGTGGAGTCCTCAGCCCACACTTAGCTAGATGATCTGAGGGGTAAGGGAAGCTTGGGAAGCCAGCCCGCCGTGTAAACTTGGTCACAGATAATTCCAGTACAGAGTTAGTTAACATTCACTGAGCACTGACAACGCTCTGTTTTAGGCACTTTTCTAACAAACGTTTAATTGAGTCGCACAAAAATTCTATGGCATGGACATTTCGGCCCACATGTTTCATTCAGGTAAGGAGACCAAGACCCAGAAAGTGTTTTTCAAAGTGGCTATATTCCACTTTGTGTCCGGGACTTGGCAATTTTCAAATAGCTCACTGCCAAATGGCTTTCCGGACTTAGGTGTAGCCAGATCCGATGTTGCCCCCTAGGAGAGCGGGGCGCAGAGCCTCTCCTTGCTGCATCCTGGGCCGCCGAGAACATGGAGGCCCTGCATCCCAGTTTCAATGCTGTGTGAACTCGTGAAAGCAAGCCACCATCACCCTGTGGGCCTCACCATCCCCACCTGTAAAATCAGAGAACTGGAGAAGCAAGTGGCAAGCAGCCCTTCGGCTGTAATCATCTTTATCTTCCTGGATCCAGGACATCTCGGCGGCAGCTCAGGGCTTCCTGAGACCTCTTCGTAACTGTCGCCCATGCAAAGCAGGAAGTGGAGCATCTGGGTTTGTTGCTGTGAGCATGGAGTTAGCTGGAGCTGCTGCTTAGCAAAGGCAGTTCTGGGAATTTCTGGCGAGACTGGTGCCCACCCAGAGCAGGGCACACCACCCGCATGACTCAGAACTCAGGGCTTTGGACGCTGAGGTCCACCCACTGAGCCCCGGGAGGATGAAGGGGACAGGTTCCCAGATTCTGGGCCCTGGACCTCTCTGACCCTTAAAGACCCCTGCTTTACCCCAGAATGGAGCTCAGAGAAGCAGGGCCTGTAGGGGATTTGAGTGGCAAAGAGTGAGACTGCAGAGCTAGGAGGCACCCTGCAGCACGCTGCCGGGGCCAAACACACGGCTCTGCACACGGAGGACAAGGCCCTCGCTGCCTCCCCAGACTCACTGCCTGGTAACCTCCCCAGACTCACTGCCCGGTAACCTCCCCAGACTCACTGCCTGGTAACCTCCCCTGCCACGCTGAGCACCGTGGCCTTAGCCTCTCCACGCCCATGGCCCATGGGCAGTTTGCAAACTGCTTTCAGGTGAGTGATTGAAAGCTGGGGAAGGATAAACAACCGCCCTCTAGCATAAAAGCCTCTGCTCCCAAGGCCAGACCGTTACCCCATGCTTTAATTCAGGACAATCTCCCCAAAGAAGCACAGGAAAGGGCCAGGCCACCTCCAGAGGCTCAAGCCCTGTTCCTCTGGTAAAGAGTGCCCCCCTAAAAAGAGCAGCTACCCCATTGCTACTTTCTCTCCCCCACCCGTGTGTGTGTGTTGGTGGCAGGGGTTCAGGGTCAGGGTTGGGAAGGGGAAGAAAAGTGTCCCACCGGACACTGTGCCCATGGCCACCCCAGCCGTCACCTCCATATAACCCTGCAGGCAGGACCTGGCTCCAGGAGGGCCTCTTGGTGGCTCGCACTGCAGCATGGGCCCCTGACAGGCACCAACACCTCCCGGAGCCGACCTGGGTATGAATTCCTGCAACAGGCCCAACAGTGCGGCCCCGTTTCCAGCCAATGGCACTGCACATGCCTCAAATGCCAAGGTTTTACTAGGACGTGGACGCCTTACGAATGAAAAGTCTGAAGCTATTTTTGTTTTTGGCAGAAGAGTTTGACAGTGGGAAAGATGGGGGTGGGGGCAGGCTGGGGAAGAGACATTTGAAACAGGTGAGTGCTGAAATGACAAAGGCAAAGAATCCTGGAAAAGGGAAACCGATTTTCCCCTGCTGTAAAAAGTCAGCACTGTTCAACAGCTTCTGTTGGGAGGAGGAGGGCCAAAAGTGGACAGAGTGACCAGACAGCCTGCCCCAGGGACTGACCCCTAACCTGAGCACAGGCTCAAGGCAGCAAAGATGTCACATTGCCACCATCTGCCCTTCAGTGACCTCGGCACAGTGTTGGGGGTGCGGGATCTCTCTGGAAACTTTTACTTTCCACAATTCCACATCACATTGCTGAGCCCAGAATGAGGCCAGTCTGGGGGGAGGGGAGAGGGGCTTTCCTCTGTGCCCCCCAGATTTGGGTAGGCAGGGAGGAAACTGACAGGGTGCTAAGCTGGGGCTCCTTGGGGTACAGGCCTGGGACACACACAGGTTCTCTTCTCCCACAGTGCCACTCCTAGGCTGACCACAGCACTGTCCTGAACCCTTTCCTTCCAGCCTCCTTAACAGCAAAAAGGAACCAGCCTCTGATCTTGCTTCCTCTGGGGTCTCTTGTGTACTTGTATTCTCTTGCATTCAGGGAGTGACAAAGAAAAATAAACACATCGATTCCTGACCGTGTGCCAACATGTCCACATGGGGAAATGTACACATGTTTGCACTGAATTTGTGCACGCCCAGTCCCTCTTTCTACAGACATAAAACACCCAGGTGCCCTTGAAGGAACAGTAAATAAGGTGTAAATGTAACCATCACGTACATTCCTGCAAAATACCAACATGCACCATAGAGCAACCCTTGCGGAATCTTATAAACAGACCACTTTGTGCCTAGGATCACGAGAAAGTTCAGACACCCTCCCTTAGCAAATACAACGGAGGCTTTTGCTATAAGATTCCAGGTCCGGAACCTCAGCCTGTTGCTGACATGTCACGGCTGCCCGGGATAAAAAAAAAAAGCAGGACATCTTGGACTTCATTCAAATGTCAACACTAAGCAAGTGCAGGAATTTAGTTGATTCCAGGTAACTTCTCTGCCCAGTCCCTTCCGCGCCGCATCTCAGTGTAAACACCTCGCAAACCCCCTCCCCGCGCCGCGTTGGCCCCTTGTCCCTTGGAGGCCTTTCCCAGAGCTCGCGGGGGAGAAGCGGCGTCAGGCAGGGCCAGATGTGCGGGACCCCGGCCTCTGGTAGGCACACCCCGGCTCGCCGGGCTGGAGAACTTTGCGAAGCGCCCCAACTCCCTGCTTCCGACCTCAGCCATTTCTCTCCTTTTCTCACAAAGAGCCGGGGGGACGGAGCAAGCCGTCGCCCCCTGCCGCCGGATCCCGGGGCGCTGCCGCTGGCACCCCAGAGCGAAGGCAGGCCAATGGAAAGAGGGCAGAGGTTCACACACCCACCCCCAACCTCACAGCGCCTGGCGGTCCGGAGGTGGCTCCGTAGCCGGAGGGAACCGACGCCCCCAGGCCGGCTGCCGGCTCCCCCGCGGCGCCGGCCCCACCCCCAGTCCTTCCGGCGCCCCAGCGCCCACCCACCCGGGCTCGGGAGTGGGAGGGTGCCGCGTGGGCAGCTGGAGCAACAGGCGTGGGAGCCGCGCTCCTTACACTTCTGGCTCCAGAAGGCTCGGTCGCGTCCCTCTTACCTTCGGCGAAGCCAGCCCCGGCCCCGCGCGCGGGGAAGCTCCGGCCGGGGGCCGCGGAGGCGCCGAGCACCCAGCAGCGCGGGGGAGCGCCCAGCAGCCGCCTCGTCTCCGGCGGAGTCTTTCTCCCTCCCTCGCTCGGTCCGCTCGTGCGTCCGTCTGTCCGTGGGCCCCTCCCTCCCCCGCCGCCCCAGCCCGGGTTCAGCAGCGCGTCCCCTCCCCGCCTCGCCGCTCCGCTCGCGGGCTCGCGGGCTCGCGGCGCCCTCGCTCGCTCCCTGCCCCCGCCGCTGCCGGCGCCGCGCGGAGCGGAGCCGGCGGGCCACCGGCTGCCTGGCGAGGTCTCTCTCCTGAAGCGGGGCGGGGGCGCGGCGCGGGCGGGGCGGAGAGCAGAGTCCGGGGGAGGCTGCGAGACTGCGCCCTGGGCTCCTGAGCGATCCCCGCCGGCGAGCGGCTCAGGCCCGGCTCGGGAGCGCGGGGCCGCTAGGCAGCGGAGGGAGAGACGAGGAGGATCCGGAGGCTCGCCGCGGAAGGGTGCCCGGGGCGAGGGCGTGAGGGGGAGTGACTCCCCGAGCGAGGGTGTGAGTGCGTGTGTGTGTCTGTGTGTGTAGAGGGGCGCGCGCGTGAGCGGGGGCCGGGGGGCGGGGAGACGAGGCAGAGCCTGGTGCGTCTCCCCGGGCAAGTGGAGGAATCCTAGGGTGTGCCTGGAGGTGGCGGAGTGTGCCGACGCGGGTGTGAGCGCGTGTGCCGGCGAGGGTGGGCACCGGGGGTGAGCGTGGCAAGGTGAGCTCAGTTTGGGGGTGGGGGCGGAGCACGGAGTAGGCGTGAGTGTGAGCTCGGGGGCGTGTATGGTGGGGACCCAGGGAGAGATGTCCGAGAGAGCCAGTGTGTGCGCGCGTGGGGTGTGTCAGGACCTAGCTGGGTGTCTGTCTCTCATCGACTGTCCACGCGACAGAAGCCCTTGCTTGCGGCGAGCCCAGCCACGGGCGAAGTGGAATCCGCTACCGCACAAGCTTCCCGGCTCGCCGCGCTCTCAGCTCCATGTGCTGGGACTGGACAGGTCCCGGCGTGTGGGGCACACGAACTGCCCTTACCCCAGGTACGAGCCTCTCTCCTCTCAGAGCGCGAGGGGCACGACCTGACGGTAGGAATTCGCCCTCCTAGCCCTCCACGTGTACCCAGGATCCAGATCCGAGTCTGGACTTGGGAGCGTGCGTTCTCAATCCGGGTCTGCCCGGTCTCTCGGTACGTCCCCGAAACCCATGAATCCCCATTGCCCGGTGCCTCGGCCCAGGTTGGGGATCAGGCCGTCGGCACGTGCCGCAGGGCCCGGCGTCTGGAACCCCGAGCCTCCGGGGGAAGTGGTATCGGTCCCAGACAGTCGAGGCCCCAGCGCGCGGAGGACTCGTTCCCCGCGGCTGTGCGGACCCGCGGCTCTCAATTTCCCGGTGTTTCCGGCCCGATGCTCGGAATCCGGGATCTCGGCCTGGCGCTGGGTAGCGAGGGCCGAACGCAGGGCTTGAGCGATCACAGTTCTGGGCGCGGAGAGGTTTGTGCCAAAGACGGAGACCGAGCAAAAAGGGAAGTGTGCGGAAAAGGGGAGGGTGCACTTGAAAGGCAGTCGGAGCTCGGGCGGGGCTGGGGAAGGACCTCTCTGACCCAGAACGGGTTTTCTGGCTGGTGAGAGCCCCTACGTTCTTCCAGATTAACGGCACCGGGCCGGTCATTGTGGTCTGGGCCCGTGTGGCGCCTGGGAGCCAGGACCCCTTTTCATTCATTCCTCCCACTCTCCCAAAGCCCCCTCTAGTGTGTCAGTCTGAAAGGTGCACAATTAGCCCTTCAAGAGGTGGGCGTCGGCTGTATTAGCATTTGCCTGGAGTCCCGAGCTGTGTGAGATTTGCATACTGATTTGCATACAGTAATAATGATTAACAACACTGCCACTCCCTGGCAGACAAGGGAAGAATTCAGGGAAGGCCCTGGCATTGCTCCCGCCCCCTTCTTCCTCCTCCCTTTCCTCTGGGGAAGAGCTAATTTTCTCAGGACTGGACCCTCAAATGCCCTGACCCCTGGGTGCCTCAGACGCTGGAGACTGGGGGAGGAGGGGGGAGGCAGAGGGGGCAGGTGTAGCCTGGACCTTCAGTCCTCCACTCCCAAATCCAACTTGGAAGAGTTAAAACCTAGTCTTTATTTCTGCCCAGGTTTGAACTCCTGTATATTCCCTTCCTTGTTTTGCACCTTGGGGGCACTCAGAGCTGGGTCTGCCCCAAAGCTCAGAGGATTTTGAGAGCAGTGAGCTGAGAGGAGCCTTCCTCCTCCAGGGAGGTCAGCTGGTGGGACACGGTGCTGTCCTGCACCTTGTAGCCCTGCTTGAAGACAGGACACTGATTAGACACCCACCCTCCCCACACACACACACGCCTGGGCCCCATTCCTCCCAGGCTCTCAGCTCATCATTTAAGCGAAACAGCTCTAGACTGTCATCTCCTTTCTGTGGAGACAATCTGTTGGAAAGCATGAAAGATTTGACTTTCTACTCTAGGCCGGTGTGGGTTTTATTTACCAGCCCTGCTCACAACCAGGTGACCTGGAAAATAAGCGAGCAAGTGATGGGCAGACAGGAGGCCCCTTGACCTGGGCAGCTGGAGGAGGCCTTGCCCACGGTGCGTCCCTGGTCTCTCCCGGTCTGGCCCTCACTGCCTCTTTCCAGCACTACCTGGCTGCACCCTCCCCCTCTCTGCCTCTGGCCTGGCCTGGCCGGGATTTTCACTTGCTTTTCCCCCATGACACGGCCGCTTTTCCTTTAACTCTCAGCTTCTATTTAAAAAGCTAATTTGGGAGCCTGTCGATGCTCCCAATTCAGACATTTTAAATAGGAACAGAAAGTCAGGAGCTGCCAGGGCACTAGGTTTCCTCCCCTCGCCACCCGCACAGCTGAGGGAGTTGTTCAGATACTCCACCACTGGCCCTGGCCATGATGTGTGTGTGTGTGTGTGTGTGTGTGTGTGTGTGTGAGAGAGAGAGAGAGAGAGAGAGAGAGAGAGCTCTCTCAGGGTGTATTTCAGGCCCTCTTCTATTTAAAGACTGTGCTCCTATGGACAACTGTTGTCCGTGTGTGTGTCCTTTCCAAGCTGTGCACACTTGGGATCCTTCTTCAGTCCACAGCTCTGGCTGCTATTTGCAGAGCTTGTCTCCGTGTGGACTGTGAGGCAACCGGGCTCCAAGTCTGCAGCCTCTTTGCTGCCGCGCGGGGCCGGTGCGTCTGTGTGGCTGTTTCCGGGGCTGTGCAGTGCAGGCTCGGTCTCTGAAGCTGGCTCAGCGTGTCCGGGAGGGCTGCTCACACCCTCGCTGCTGGTGGCTGTCCTCCTCCAGCCCCTGGCCCACGACGGGGTGGGAGCGGGAAGGGCAGACCGTGCCTCTGAGGGCTGCAGACTTTCTGCACTCAGGGTGCCGTGTACCTTGGAAGTAAAAAGCACAGACTTTGAGGTCAGGCTGCCTGGATTTCAACCTGCCTCTGCTGCTTACTAGCTGTGTGATCCTGAGGAAGCTACTTAACCTCTCTGTGCCTTGATTTCCTTGTCTACCATAAAAGGGCAACACATAGTACTCTGTACCTTATGGTATCATACTATCACAGATAAAGGACATAGAACAGCGCCTGGGACGTGGGAAGTATAATGTAATTGGTGGTTGTCGTTGTTGTTCAAGGCAAGAGTGGTGTTCAAGGCAAGGAAGTGTGATGAAATCGTTCTGGGAGACGCAGACTGCAGGACTGGGCCCACAGACACCGGCACACCCACACCTCCACGCATGTAACCACAACCGCCATAGCCCACAATGGGTCAAGTTCACCCAGTAGAGACAGTTGATTCCCTAAGCCTCAGAAGAGAGACTTCTGGTGAAGGAATAGAGGGAGGGGTGGAGGAGGGAGGGGATAAGGAAGAGGCCGGGCCATGTCAGAAGCCCCTGGGGCATTTCCAAAGGCCAGTTTTATTCTGCAAGAGTTGGTCCCAGGACCCTCAATACAGATGGATCTGCCCTTCCTATTCCTACTCACCTAACCATGTAAAGCAAGGCTGTGAATGTGGAGACCCATGAGGGGCTCAGATGGGTGGACTGTCATTCTCCCTGAGTCTCCCCTGGTCCTCGGTGACCTCTTGATTGGATCCCGCCATTGCCTCCTGTCCCTGATCCCATACCTGGCCACACAAACCTTTATTCGGTGGCCATCAGAATTCATTTTGTCTCAGAGTCTGAGCATCTAATCAAGGCACAGAGAGGGAAAGTGGCTTCCCCAAGGTCACACAGCTAGAGATACAGGAAGCCACCAACAGGAGGGGGAGCTGTAATTGCCTGCGCACAGTAAGGCTCTCCAAGGAATCCAAGCAATGTTGTGAATCCCTGGGTTGTACTGATCTTGACATAGCCACCTTATGGCGAAGACTCCTGGCTGGGTCTCTAGCAACCCTGCACTGCAGATGTTACCACTGTTTCATGGATGGGAACATGGGGTGGGTGATGCAGGGGGAAGCATCCCATGCTGGACACCTAACGGGAAGCTCCGAGCCTTCCCTCTTGCCACTGCCCTGGGCTGTTGGTTTTCTTTCTCCGGAGTGTAGGATGGCCCCATCAGTGAGAGGAAGATCTGACCGAAGAGGACACTCTTTTTTTTTTTTTTTTCCTGAAGTTGGAAACGGGGAGGCAGTCAGACAGACTCCCGCATGCGCCCCACCAGGATCCACCCGGCATGCCCACCAGGGGGCGATGCTCTGCCCATCCGGGGCATTGTTCTGTTGCAACCAGAGCCATTCTAGCGCCTGAGGCAGAGGCCACAGAGCCATCCCCAGCGCCCGGGCCAACTTTGCTCCAATGGAGCCTTGGCTGCGGGAGGGGAAGAGAGAGAGAGAGAGAGAGAGAGAGAGAGAGAGGAAGGGGGGGAGGGGTGGAGAAGCATATGGGCGCTTCTCCTGTGTGCCCTGGCCAGGAATCGAACCCGGGACTCCTGCATGCCAGGCCGACGCTCTACCACTGAGCCAACCGGCCAGGGCCAAAGAGGACACTCTTGACCTAGCTGTGTTGGGCTCTTTGGTGTTTGGCCTACGTGGGCTGGATGGCGAGGGGTCTCAGTGCATCTAGACTGGGGTGGTACCCTATGAGTTTTCTTCAGAGTGAAGTCCTCCGAGCAGTTCTGAAGCCAGCTGCTGCCCTGGCTTTCTCTCGTCTCCAAGGTGAGGTGAAAGTAAAGCTGAAAAGTTTCGCCAGGCTCTCGTGAGGTCCAGGTTGCCTGCTGGCTGTTGCCCAGACTGTCCAGTTCGGCCAGGCCAAGAGGTACTGACCAATATTGGTGGCACTGCTGGCTGAACTCTCACAACTCTCAGATGCTTCTGGTCCTTCTTGAGGGAGCGTGGGAGCCCTCTCTTCCTGCTGCCCTAGGAGGCCTGGGTGGTCGCCTCATTAGCCATTTGGGAGGCCTGGGTGGTCGCCTCATTAGCCAAAATGCATAGGTCAGCTAGAGCAAATGAGAAGGGGTCAAAATCAGTGGCGCTCCTGAAAGTCAGTCTTTGCAGGAAAACTTTGCCAGCCTGACACCTGCTCCCACCCAGGCAGATCCTGGGGAGGCAGAGCCCTGGTGAGGGGCTTCCTGCTCATCAAGACCTCCCTCAGAGGGAGGGACCAGGTGAAGGAAGAGGAGGGGTGGAGGAAGGAAAGCAGGACTGAGAAGGGGACGTGAGCACGGGAAGGAAGAAGAAAGAGACCCTAGCCATTCGTTCAGTGTTTTGCTAGTGACAGTTTGAAGGAGGGTGGCTAGAGGCTGCAGGCGCTCGGTTCTCCGCTGGTGGCTCTTTTTGCCTGTGCACTGATGGATATTTCCCAGGGCTCTGTCCTTGTCCTTCTCTGCTTCTCCATCTGTCCTTTCCCCTGGAAAGCGGATGGGAGCCACTGGTTTCAAGCTCGTCCCTGTGCTGAATATCTCTTCCTGAGCTTTCTCTATCAATGTGCATCCCCAGCTTTGTACAGGTACCTCCTGGTCTCACCTCGCTGCCGCCCTTCTGCAACCTTCCGCAGTAGATGATGGCTCACTCTAAAAATCCCTGTTCCAAGCCTGTCGTCTCCCTCACTTCCTCTCTGGCCTTATTTTCTCTCTCTCTCTCTCTCTCTCTCTCTCTCTCTTTCCAGCACACAGACCTTTTCTGTCACCTGACCAAAGCACATTCTTGCGCACCCTTGTGCCTTAGTATGTCCTCCAAAAATGCCTTCTACCCCTTCCTATTTCCTTCTGTCTTCCTAGGAAACTTCCACTGGGCCTGAAACCTTTAATACACAGCCCAAAGGTCCCATGAGACATATGGGTAAAGTCCACCCTGGTCCCCACTTGGGCTTCCGCAGTCCTGCCTCCTACCTCAAACTCAGTTCTTATTACCTTACGTTGTTTGCATGGCAGTCTCGCTGTCTGGCTTTACGCTGTTTAAGGCAGGGACAATTTCTTAGCCATCTCTGAAAGTGCTAGCTCAGTGCTTGGCCCATTGCAGACACTCAATAAATTTGCGCTAGGAATTTATTTCAGTTTTCATTCACATAGCTCTCTTGACTGTGTGTGTGTGTGTAATTGAGAATGTGCAATAAATTTGTCAACTAGGCAACCTGCAGGTCCTATCTGATTGATCTTAAGCACTGGCATGAGGACAGGGAGAAAGGAGGAAGGTGTTCGATTTGGGGCCGATCCTGGAGGAAAAGAGCCCCAGGGCCCCCTCCTCCCGCCTTTTCAGGTCTGCACAATGAGCCTCGGTCAATGCTGCCGACAGACTCCTAGCCAGTGTTCTGCTCTTGAACTAGATTGCCTTTCAGGGAACTCTTTTCTTTCCTTTCTGGCAGAATGACAGTCACGTCCCCAGAATATCACCTCCTTGGGAACAGCCAGGACGTGGTCAGTGGGAAGTGTACCTGGTTGCCTGCAGCTGTGACTGCGCCTGCCCGTAAAAACCAGTGTGGGAGCCTGCCAAAAGCCCATTAGCCAAAACCCTGGCTTGGCTCAAGGACAAGCCCAAACCGAAGCTTGCTGGACTTGAAGTTTAAAACTGCGTGAAACCCACATTACAAAACCTGGGAGAGTGGCGGCTTAGTGGTGAGAGATGGGCTTAGGGTAGTCTTGGCTTCAAATCTTGACTTTAACGTGCAAGTTGTGTGTGACCTTGGGTAAGTCACTCGACTTCTCTGTTCTTCAGTTACCTCACCTGTAAAATGGGTTGTAAGGAGGTATTGACTCATAGGGTTCTGGAAGATTGAATTAGAGAAAGTACAATGGCATGTCTTATATGCAATTAGAACTAAAACACTGGCTTTTATAATATTGTAACTGAGTTTACATGTGTTTGAAACAAGCTCTTTTAAATCTTGGGCATAGTTCTCTATAGTGCTTGTTTGTGAAAAAGTTTACGAAGGTCACTCAGGTGCCTTCCACGTGGTTATTGCTCATACTGAGACCTCAGGAATTGTATGAAATCAGAGAATTTTTTCTGTGCATCCTTTTTTTTTTTTTTTGAGCACTGGTATACCTTTATCTAACAGACACTAGTGTGTTCCAGGTATTTCCTGTTAGTAAACACAAATATAATCATGATTTTTATTAAGACCTCAGATCATGATTCTCCAAGCCAACACATTTTTTTATTGGCTCCTGTGGCACCCCATTTCTGCAGCCTTAAGCTTCAATTGCCTATTTCTCCCCATTCCCTTCTCCTCAGCAAGAACGGTAAAAATCACTTAAACTAAAGTGTAAGTGACTATCCTGTCCAGAGATATAGTATTCACATTTTAGCAGAAACATGGCCGTAAGCCAAAGCCATAAAATAGAGTGGATTTTAGGCATCCATCAGAGTCATGGGGGACATTTAGGGGAGACAAGAGGCTCTTCCCAACTCCAGTCACTGTTCACTCATAAAAGTGGTCCCATTAATTGAACCATAAACAACAAAGTAGGCTGCTTCTGAATTCTGCAGTTAGAACATCAAGTCTCCGACCCTCGCAGAAGTGTTGTAATAAGGGGATTTGTGCACCAACATTCAGTACCACAGTCCTGTTGGTAAACAGACACAGCTCATAAGTGCTGAGATCCCTCTCAGCTCTGCAAATCTATGATGTTCATATTTGAGTGCATTTTTTCCTTCAGAGCTCAAGGCTAGGGTTGGGTGTTTCTGCCTCACTGGTTTGAGGGACATCCAGCTACAAAACTGCTAATTGCTTTGGTGAGTCAACAAGTAAACAAAGACAGTCCAGTCACTGTCCCTGTACTGCAAGGTCGTAAGAGGTTTCTGGACCTCTCCATAAAGCCTCATGAGAAAGGATCATCCTGGCCCTTTAAAAATTCTTCATTATGGAAAATTTTAAAGATAAACAAAAGGAGAGAGAACTGTATAATATACCCCCATGAACCCGCCTTTAGCTTTGATAATTACCAACTCAGGCCAACTATGATTTATCGATGCTCCTACTCACCAGCAACCCCTACCCAATAATTTTGAAGCGACTTCCAGATGTCGTATAATTTCATCTGTAAATATTTCAGTAATCACACCCTCCTTACAGCCAATAAAACCCATCTCTCCAGCAAAAAGGTCCTTCCTACCTTCCCCCATGCTGCTAAGAACATTTGGCCAGTGTCTGCACCAGAGATAATCCTTGAGTTAGGCAAGTTCAAGGGTCTACTGAATTCTGCCCAAAGTCAGTCCTGCTCCTTGGGGAGGGGACAATAATAAAATGCCATGCAGTGGTACCTACACGGGCAAGCTTTTTGGTGTCAGCAGGGCTGCTGCCCAGTAATTGAAATGCGACTGAAACTGAGAGGCAAAAACTGTAATTGTGAATCTCAACTTGACTCAGCATTTTTCACATTTAATTTTTAACAATTCTTATTTTACTTCCATGTTACAGATAAGAAAATGAGGTCTAAGATCACACAGCTAGTAAGTACCTGTGGCAGAGACTGACTACATAGATGCTAATCAAATTTAATTCCTCTTTTCAAAGGGCATACATAGCTAGGTCACATTTCCCAGGATCCTTTGCAGCTAGGTTTGGCCAGGTGACTCAGTTCTGGTCAAGGTAATATAAGCCAGTCACCTAAAAAACATCCAGGGCAATCCTGCATGCTCTCTCTCGCTTACTCCATTCACTGGCTGAATGGAGAGAATGTCAAGGACAAGAAGGAAGAAGCCCAGTTCCCTGAATGACTGTGTGGAGCAGACTCCCCCTCCAATCCCACAACTTTTATTGGACTCTGAAATAAATTTAAAAAAATAAACTTTCATTTTGTTATTATTATGTTAAACCACCAAAATTTGGGTAATATATGTTAAAGCACTAACTGTACCCTGACCAATACAGTGGCACAAATGGGATTTAAACTGCAAGTTTGACTATGCCAACATCCAAAGTCTTGCCCTACGCCACACTGCCTTCAGGCGCAAGAAATAAGAACTGCCTGACCTGTGGTGGCACAGTAAATAAAGCGTCGAGCTGGAAAGCTGAGGTTTCTGGTTCAAAACCCTAGGCTTACCCGGTCAAGGCACATATGGGAGTTGATGCTTCCTGCTCCTCCCCCCTTGTATCTCCCTTCTCTCTCTCTCTCCTCTCAAATGAATAAATAAAATCTTAAAATAAAATAAAAAAGAAAGAACTGCTTATAAAAATCTCTCACATGGCCCTGGCCAGTTGGCTCAGTGGTAGAGCATTGACCAAGTGTATGGATGTCCTGGGTTCAATTCCCAGTCAGGGCACACAAGAGAAGTGACCATCTGTTTCTTCACCCCTCCCCCTTCTCTGTCTCTCTCTTCCTCTCCTGCGGCCATGGCTTAACTGGTTTGGGCGCATTGGCCCTGGGTGCCGAGGATGACTCTGAAGAGCCTCTGCTTCAGGTACTAAAAATAGTTCAGTTGTGAGCATGGCCCCAGATGGGCGGAGCGTTAGCCCCAGACGGGGGTTGCACGGTGGATCCAGTCAGGGCGCAGGCAGGAGTCTGTCTCTCTATCTGCCCTCGTCTCACTTGGAAAAAGAAGAAGAAAAAAAGACTCTCCCACAAGTTTAGCATTTGACAGAATGGTCTGTGAGGATCTCACAGCTTAGATTTGTGTTATGTAATGTGGCAACTACTAGTCATGTCGTGTAAGGCTATTTTAATCCAAACTAAAATTAATTAAAATTTAAAAATGTTTCTTAATTGCAATGATCACATTTCAAGTGCTCAGTAGCCACTTGTGGCTAATAATGATCCCATTAGACAGTACAGATGGAGACCATTCCATCACCATAGAAAGTTCCACTGGACAATGCCGACTTCGATAGGCCCGGTATTCACAATGCACCTCTCCCCAGGTCCCCACCGAAAAGATGGGGGTGCTGCTCATGAGAGGACTCAGGGTGGTCTGGACAGCAACGAGGCTGCTTCGGGACTTACAGACCTCTCCTTACCCAGACCTGGGGTCTTTGCTCCTGCCGCATCCGGGTAACCCTCCAGCCATAATCTTGAGGTCCTGCTGTCCTCACCGCAACATGCTTTCCCATGACCTCCTTGCACAGAATGAGCCCGGCCCATCTCACTGGACAACGTCTGTGAAGGTGTTGAGCATCAAGCACCAGGATGCGGGCCGAGGCCCCAGGGCCATGCTTTATGGCCTGGGCTAGGGATGCCCAGGGAATTTTCCAGAAATAGAAGTCCAACCAAGGAGGCCAGTACTTCAGTTCACTTTCCACACAGAGCCATCTTTGCAAAATACAAATTGCACCATGTTGCCTGGTTGAAACCTTCTATAAAGAGCCCCCACATTGAGTAGATGTCCCTCGACGTGTCTTCCATTGTTACCAGATGCTGGCTACCCTGCTTTCTCACTTCTCTCTCCTGGACCCCTTGAGCTTTGTGTTCTGGCCACAGTGGAAGTGCTGCATTCGGCTGCAAACAGCCAGCTTTGCTCTTATCTCTGAGTGTTTGCTCAGGCTGTTCCCTCCCTGGGAGCTCTGCGCCCCTCACCGCCCCCCCCCCCCCACCTCTGCTTAGCTAAGCCACATGCTAGGCTAAGCTTGGAAACTCGCCTCCCTGGAGGCCTTTCCTGCCCCTCAGCTGGGGACAGTCTCTTCCTCCTCTCCCTAGGCCACCTGCCCCACTAGCCTCAGAACTCCCCACACTTCCAAGTCTTCCCCGGGGAACAGGAAAGAGACGCAGTTGCTTTAGGAATTGAAAGCAAAGAGATTTTGTGGAGGTTTTTCTCAAGAGACTAATCCTTCTTAATCCCTCTAAAGTTTAAAGTATGAGTCTAGGTTTCTCCCTCCCATCACACACACACACACACACACACACACACACACACACACACACACGTATGCACACAGGCTTTCCGTTTAATTCCTCTGCAGAGTCACCAGGGAAGCCAGTGGACCCCTGTAAATCTCTCACAAGCTGCGATGCCCAGAGACTTCTGCTCCTTGATCCCAACCAAATGCTCAGAACAAATGCCATTAAATCCATGGGACAAGCGTCTTCTCCCCTCCCTTCCAACCTGCCCCGGCTCACTGCCTGGAAGGGGGCCTGCTGTGCAGACTCTGGTGTGGCAGTTACAGTCCACGCTGGTGCAAAGCTGCGCCGTGGGTCTTCCCTTCGTGGGGTATTTTTATGGGGCTCGGAAGAGGCAGCGGACTCCCACTGCCGAGACAACATCACGATAAATCGCCATGGCGGCTCTTCTGGGGCTCCTAAACTAGTAAATCAAACCTATTGAACAATACATTTACTGCAAATTTAAGAAGTTGTTCTTCCATTTTTTTAAGTGTGTGTGTTAAATCATGCCCGGAGTCATAAAAAATGGAGACAGCCGGGCTCAGTGTGAAAAAGAAAAAAAAAAAAAAAAAAAATCACAGGCCTAAAGAAGTTAGAAAATTTCTCGTCCTCTCTGATGGCTCCATGGGCGCGCCTCCCACCCAGACAGACTGGAATCCCCAAAGTGGTAAGCGCGTGACATCTTAGCTAATGCCTGAGTTATTTTGCAAATACAGGTTTAATGTTAGAGGCTGGCTCTTTGCTACAGATTCCTGAAATGGACAAAAAAGGAAACACCCTGCAGCCTTCTTGGTGAACTTCAGTGCTGCTTGCAGTGGTGGGAAGGTGGTGAGCGATGTAGATAAGGGGAGACTGTTTTTGCAGACTGTTTTTCCCTAGGAAGGTTTTTTTTTTTTTTTTTTTTTTACTTCTCATTTCGCCCTATTCACATGCTATTGAGTTGAAGTCCCAACTAAAGATGTAGTTTTGCCTGGGAGATGTGGACATGCTTTTTCTTATCTGCACCCCTCCCCCCATCCCACCTAAATATTAGCAGGGGAGCCCTTAGGCAGAGTTTGGCATTTAATAAACATTTAAATGGAATGAACTAGGTCTTCATCCAGTAACATTAGTTCAACAAACACTTATTAAATCACTCATTCACTTAACACATACTTACTGAACACGCGCTAATCGCTGTGCCGGACGTCCAGGGGCAAGCAAGATGGACACAAGCCCTGCCTTCTCGGACCCCTGCGCTGAGGTCAGGCTTCCTAAACCCCATCCGGGGGTCACTGAAGCATGAGGGGTGAAGAGAAGCTAGACTTGCAAATTCTCGAAACAGTCTCACCGGTAGATGTATTATTATTTCTCAGATGAACTGGAGGCGAGTGTCGCACAGCTGGGGTGTGACAACGCCTGTGCATGTGACAGTGGTGTGGGTAGGGAGACAGGGACACATGCTCAGGAGGCACTTGGTCCAGCCTGAGTGATCAGGGCAGATGCCCTGGAGGAGATGAGCTGAGTCCGGAAAGAAAACGAGGAATCAGCCAAGGACCGAAGGGACGAAGTGAACATGACAGCCAGGACACCAGGGTCTGGATGAGGTCTGGCTGCGCCCAGCGTGTGAGGCTAGAGGCTGGAGAACCACACCGAGGAGCTGGGGCTGCCAGAGGGCCCCAGGCGGATGCAGGACGCCCGCAGTCAGATCTATGTTTGAAAAAACTCTCTGGCCCAGCAGTGTGGGGGGTAGATTTGAGGAGGACCAGATGGGAAGCAGGGGGACCAATTAGCAGGCCGGAGAGGATGAGGGGCTCACCTAGGGCTGCGGTACTGGGTAAAGAGAAGGGGGCATGAGAGAAACATGCTGGAGATAGAAATGATCAGGACTCCGATTGGTTGGATGCAGAGCAGCACCGAGGGTCCCAGGGCAGGCTGTGCTGCCTGGCTGGATGGCCGTGCCCATCTTGGACAGGGGACCGCACGCAGAGCCAGCTGGGGTGTTGGTGCAGCCCTTCCTGGGTGGAGGGATGGTCAGAATTCCCTCTCGGGGCCATTTCCAGATGGAACTGTTTATGCTGGGCTGGAGGACGCTGTCAGCTGGGGACGACCAAGACCTTCAAGCAATGCAGACTCTAGGAAAGAGGCTGGGGTTTCCAAAGAAGCCAACAATTCCTTGGATGGAAGGGAATGAATTTGCAAAGTAAGGCTGGACCCATTCCAGCCGAGCAGGTCACAGGACCCAGAGGCTTACAGAACTGCCGACCTCTTGAGAGAGAAGAGGGGAGAGTAACTCCTGGGTCTCATCCCCTGCCATTCTGCTTTCCACCCCCTATCGGCCCCTAGTAAGCATGCGCGTGCACACGCGCACGCACGCGCTCGTGCGCGCACACACTCACACACATGCATGCGCTTTATCATCCCTACACTTCTCACCACCCCCAGAAACACCAGCCCTTTCACACTCCCTCTTTGTACAGGCTGTTCTCTCTGCCTGCAGAGTCCTTGCACTGAGCAACATGTACTTCTCCTTCCGGCCCAGTCCAGATGCCAGTCCTCTCTGATGCCCCGCCCCCTGCCCCAGACCCAATCCAGATGCCAGTCCTCCCTGATGCCCCGCCCCCTGCCCCAGGCATCCTCACGGGGGTGGGGGGGGGTTCCTCTGAGGTCTTTCTTCCTTACCAAGCTGAACTCTGAACTCTGAGTCCTACTTGTCTTGGCTCTCCTAGCAGCTACATAAGGTCTGACCATCACAGGTGCTCAAAAATGCTTGTGGACCAGGCACGCCTTTCCCAGCCTGGTCCCAAACCCTTCACATCATTAAAGAGGATCATCTCTGCCCTCCAGACGTTCCCGTGTGGCATGGGAGATAAAGCTCACACACACGAGACAAGGGCTGTAACGGCAGTGTGTGCATTAGTCCTCAGTTCTACAGGAACAGGTCTATTATTTCTCTGTAATCAGCCTTCACTGTGTCCCCATTTTACAGATGAGGGCTCTGCCTTCAGGGAAGGCAACAGCTCTTTTGGGCTAAAGATCACAGACTGGTTTAACATCTTCCAAACAAAAGGAGTAGGTGAAGGAGACCATTTGGGGTTCTGTCTTTACTGAGATTCCCCAGGCTGATCACAGCTGGCTGACCACAGCTGGATGGCCCAGGTAAAGGCCCCAGAGAGCAAGGCATTCTGTCATTTGCCAGGTGTCCTGTGCAGTCCCTCTAGGTTCATGACTGGCTTCTGGAGCAGGAGGGGACTGGCCATTGTGACCCAGCTCGTCAGCCTCCTGGGAATCCTTCCTGCCTCCCTTAGGCTGGAAAAGGTGGTGGTCAAGGCAGAGAAATAGACGAGGGCCAGGAGGGGCTGGAGCTGTCATTGTCATCATCATCATCATCATCATCATCATGGAATTAATGACCACACCCATGGCGCAGTGACCATAACCCCCTGCCTGGAGTTATGTTCTGTGCTCCGTGCTGCTTCTGCTCGTTCCTAGTCCTCAGTCCCTACAGCACGTCCATGAAGCACACACCACCGTCCCCATGTGTCAGATGAAAAAACCAAGGCCAGAAAAGTTCAGCCATTTGCTCAAGATTATTAGCAGAGCTGCGCCCTGAAACCCAATGGTGTGACTGCAGATCTCCTCCTTTTCAGTGTGACTGCGGAGCGGTGCCGGAGGCTGGCCAGCTCCCAGCCCATCTGTGGACGGACACAGGAGAAAACACGAGGCCAGCAGAGGGCCAGCACCACACATTGCTCAAACCCCACCCCCTCCCAGTCCTCTCCAGGTCCCCGCAGGAACGGGTGTCTGCTCCTTGAGGTTAGATCTCTGAGGAGTACCAGAAAGTGCAGGTGAGGGTGGGGGGTGCTGGGTAGGTGAGTGCGGTGCCCTTCCAGCCCCCCAGCCCCGGTCACCATTCCAACAGCGATGGCCTTTGGATTGCTGTCTCTCTCTCTCTGATGCCTGGCTCGCTGCTGTCTGGAGCCTAACCCCCATTCTGGTGGTTTTGGTTGCTATGGTAATTGAATTCACTTAAAGTTGTCTCCAAGCTTGTCTGTCTACCTCTTTCTGCTCACAGCCTGGGAGGCACGAGCCCAGGACTGGGGGCAAGGGAGGGGAGGGGCCAGTGGCCTGGGTGGCCTCGGTGGCCTGAGCTTTGTCCTCAGCCAGAGGTCCTCCTCAGCGGCAGGCAGAGGAGAGACCACAGAGAAACATCCATTCCCAGTCCCTCTCCGTCTTCCTCTTTGCTGCCTCACTTCCTTCTGCATAGGGACCCTGGAACTAGACAGGCTGCAGAGGCAGGGCCTGGTGACACAGGGGAGGGGGCACTCTGGGAAAAGAGCACCTGTCCTTCCTCAGCATTCGGTTACTCATTCAACAAACACTGATAGCTGGCTGTATTCCGGGCACTGCTGTTTGTGAGGTGGTCTCTCTGGGGGCAGCTCAGGACCCAGGGCCACCAGAAATGCCCCTAACAACACATTTCCATGTGGCTGCCATGCTGGGATTTCAGGAGAACGGCCAGCCAGGGTCAGACCCCAACATGGAGACCAGGAACCATGGAAATGCCCGTTCCCCCTTTGTCTGCTGGAAGGAGGTTCATCAGACTGAGCTGGAGGCGGAACGAGACCATTGTTAGGTGAAGCCCCAGGGTCAAAGCAGACTCATTCCCCCCTCCATTTTAGTGCAGGGGGGATTCGGACACATGAGATCAGTGATAAGGGCAGAAGCCAATATCAAAGAGCTGCGGGAGAGTGTGAGGGACTGACGGACCCTCTGCGCGTGAAGATAAAGGCCGGGCAGAGACGGCTGCGGTAGACTGCGGGTGATTGGGCCAGGTCTCCGTCTCTCAGGTGACCTCTGGATGAAGCAAGCACGGGGAACTTTTGCAGAGTTCGGCTGTGTTCCAGGAGCCGTGCTCTGCGCCAGAAGGACCGTGCTGACTGCCACAGCAGAGACCTTCGAGGAGCTCACAATCCGGAAGGGTGGCAAATGAGCATAGCCAAGGGTGCGCTCCGTGGGGTCAAGAGCAACGCTCTCTGGGAGCCCAGAGCCCAGAGAAGAGGCAGGGCACCTCTGGGAAGAGCGCACACATGGCGAGGAGTATTATGTGGGTTTTTAAGGGTGAGGAGGAGCCCTCAAGACAGAAAGTCGCTCTGTGTGAAGACGAGCATGAGCCCATGCGCAGAGGTGTGCAGTGAGCCGCGCGTCGGGAGGGCGCGCAGGCTGAGCCCGAGGCGGCGGGAAGCCAGCAGGAAAGGCCTGACGACAGAAGGACACGTCGGGTTGTGTCCTACAGGCCACAGGAGCTACCGTGGTGGCAACAGAGGGAGGTCAGGGGCCTGGGCTGGGCCTGCTGGACCAGCAGTAAAAACAGATCCAGCCAGGAAGGGGGCCGCAGAGTCTGTGGACCCTGGTAATGCGGGCTGGCTGTGGGGTGGGGGTGCGCTGGAGGGAGGAGCAGGCCTTCACAGAAACGGAGGAGTCAGGAAGCTTCTGTGCAGTGTCAGGGTAGGGAACGGACCAAGGCGAGGAGCCCAAGGCGTCAGTGCGAGGGCGCTCTGTTTGGGCTGGGAGATTAAGGTGGCTGGTACAATCAAGGTCACATGCCCTCCAGGCAGGGGGAAGAGTGTTTCTAGCACTTGGGAGAGAGCTGCTCCTTGGAATGGGAAGCACAGCACAGAGGTGACCACTGATGTCGAAGGAAAGACCCCACTGCCCAGGGAGAGGGCGCAGAGCAGGGTGGTGAGAGGAGGCAGGGCAGCCAGAATCCTTCTGGGAGGCGGGGGGGGGGGTGACCTGGGGCGCAGGGCTGGCAGGGAGTGACCTGGGGCGCAGGGCTGGCAGGGAGTGACCTGGGGCGCAGGGCTGGCAGGGAGTGACCTGGGGCGCAGGGCGGGCAGGGAGTGACCTGGAGCCCAGGGCTGGCAGGGAGTGACCTGGGGCGCAGGGCTGGCAGGGAGTGACCTGGAGCCCAGGGCTGGCAGGGAGTGACCTGGGGCGCAGGGCTGGCGGGGAGTGACCTGGAGCGCAGGGCTGGCAGGGAGTGACCTGGGGCGCAGGGCTGGCAGGAGAAGGCGAGGACACATACGGTGCAGGCTTCAGAGAAGATGCTGCTGAGGGGAAGGTGTGGAAACCAGTCCAGAGCACTGGCTCTCAAACAGGAGCGAGCCCCAGGGACCATGTTCAAGGACAGGTCACCGGGCCCACCCCCAGAGCCCCAGGGACCGTGTTCAAGGACAGGTGGCCGGCCCCACCCCCAGAGCCCCAGGGACTGTGTTCAAGGACAGGTGGCCGGGCCCCACCCCCAGAGCCCCAGGGACCGTGTTCAAGGACAGGTGGCCGGGCCCCACCCCCAGAGCCCCAGGGACCCTGTTCAAGGACAGGTGGCCGGGCCCCACCCCCAGAGCCCCAGGGACCCTGTTCAAGGACAGGTCGCCGGGCCCCACCCCCAGAGCCCCAGGGACCCTGTTCAAGGACAGGTCGCCGGGCCCCACCCCCAGACCCCCAGGGTCGCCGGGCCCCACCCCCAGACCCCCAGGGACCCTGTTCAAGGACAGGTCCCCGGCCCCACCCCCAGAGCCCCAGGGACCGTGTTCAAGGACAGGTCCCCGGCCCCACCCCCAGAGCCCCAGGGACCCTGTTCAAGGACAGGTCGCCGGCCCCACCCCCAGAGCTTGTAGCACACTGGGTCAGAGGTCGGGCCCAGGGGTTTGTATTTCTAACAAGGTCTGAAATGCAAAGTGCCACTGCCCGTCTAGGGACCACTTTTCAAGGAGCCCTGAAGCAATGGTCTAGATCAGTGGTCGGCAAACCACGGCTCGCGAGCCACATGCAGCTCTTTGGCCCCTTGAGTGTGGCTCTTCCACAAAATACCAGGTGCGGGCGCTACCTCGATAAGGAATGTACCTATTGTATAGTTTAAGTTTAAAAAATTTGGCTCTCAAAAGAAATTTCAATCTTCGTACTGTTGATATTTGGCTCTGTTGACTAATGAGTTTGCCGACGACTGGCTAGATAAACCTGCACTTGAGGAGGTTCAAATGCAAATTCAACCACGTTGGACACGAGAGGAGAAAGCCAGGCCTGGTTACAGAGCAGAGGTGGTAGAGATGGCCAGGCAGCTCCTTGGAAACAGAACAGATGCTACTGAGGACACAGCGATGGGGACAGGGAAGAAGGAAACTAGAGGACAGGCAAGGGGATGGCGAGCCAAGGAAGGCTCAGGAGACGGTGACACAGAGGAGGGTGTCCTGAGGACGACAGCCATGGCCATGGCTACGGTCACATGAAGAGAGTGGCGGTGAGCTAGGTAGGGAGGAGTGTAAGGATTCGAACCGGACTCAGGGTTCTGTTTGGCCTCCTGGCCAAACGTCTGGAGTCTCTCCTTGCGTGCCACATCCCTGTGTCCCCCATCCTTCCCTTCTAACCTTCTAGAGTCACTGCGAGCCATTGAGCTTCAGCTGCCCGATACCCTGGGTCATCTCTCACGGGAGCTGCTCGGAGCACCTGGTGCCTTTCTGTCTTCCCTCCAAGACCTCAGGCCAGAGACCTGAGACACTCTGAAGAGACCTCTGACCTCAATGCCGGGCACCCCCTCCCCCCGGGCTCGTGCACCTGCCAGGGGAGGCACAGGACTTGACTCTTATTTCCTATCAGTGGAATGAGTCCACAAAGAAAATCCAGTTCATCGGTGTCCAGGAGAACGTTACCAAGATAGACGAGACACC
Source organism: Saccopteryx leptura (assembly GCF_036850995.1). NCBI lineage: Eukaryota > Metazoa > Chordata > Mammalia > Chiroptera > Emballonuridae > Saccopteryx > Saccopteryx leptura. Next base: position 68,430,271 of record NC_089513.1, on the reverse strand, counting down.
ATGGGCAGTATTTAATTACGACCAGGCAAAGCAAATAGAAGGGACGCAATAAAAATGCTAATCAGGGAAGGAAAAAACCCCACGGGCTTCATTTTCTTCTAGAATAGACTAAAGCCCGTCCTCCCCTCCACTTCCAGACCCCCAGATGAGTGTCGCAGGCTGGTTCTGTCCATGACCTGGTGACGGTGAGTCTGTTTTAGCCCCAGTCCCCAGACTCTTCCTGCTTCCTGCTTCCAGCCTCCCTGCTCCTAGAAGAACAGGCTCGGAGGGAGGGAGCCTGGCTTCCCGGGCAAGCACTTCAGCGAGGGAGAACGTGGAAAATAAAAGAATGAAGTTATTATATGAAGTTATTATTTGGGGCTCAATCCATGCCCCTGTGGGCACTGTAGGAGGGGACCAGCCCCCCTCCTTCCTCACCCAGAACCTTCCTGAGGAGGGGGCGAGCCTGGAGAAGGACCCCCGACCGGCCTGAACTCATCCCATCGCTGGCCTGGAAGTCAACCCAACTCAGAACCTCTTTGGAAGAGATTGGGGGATACTCCGCTAGGCCCAGAGCGTCGTGTTCCCAATTCCACTCAACTTGGCCGAGCTGGACTTGGGAGCATGATGCAGGATTTTGCAGGCCGCCCTGGCCTGGCTCCCAAGTTGGCTGACTCCTCGGGTGGCGGGGACCCTGTGAGTCACGGGCCTTCCTCGCTCGTCCGCACAACTTCCACGTGGCTGCCAAGGACAGATTTATTTCTCTGGTTCCCCTTGGTCTCTGGGAGGCCTGGGCCCAGGCCTCAAGCTGGTTTTAGGTCAAACCCGCTCTCTGTACAGCCCCGAGGACCTCGCCTCAGCCCGGGCCCTTCCCCTTCCGGGCTCGCCCGTCCCCCCTGGCCGGTGTCCATGCAATTTACTGCTCTCTTGATTAGTCTTTCTCTTGCCTCCTTAAGTCCTGTGCAGCCGGGAGCTCTTTCCGACATGGCGAGGGCAGGAATTAGCCTGCGGATTATCTGGTCTGTCGTCCTGGGGCGTCACCCCTCCCTGCACGCTGCTGGGAGACAGACAGCGCCCAGACCCCTCAGCTCCTGGCTACTGTCTCCCCAGAAAAGCAGCTGTAAGATAAACCGTCTATAGGTCAGCTCGCGCACCCGCTGGGGGGTCCTGGACGAGTCACTTAACATTTCTGCGCCTCAGCTTCTTCATCTAACGGACATCATGACGTGGCCATGGCCTACCGCGGATTTGTCACAAGCACGCCATGCAAACGCATGCAGAGAGCTCAGTAGAGTGGCGGCCATGTAATTAACACTCAGAAAGCGCTGACCATCATCACCGCCACCATCGCTGTGATGTTTATTATTAAGATCAACGGCCGTCTTATCTGTCCATATGTCCAGATAGTTGATAGAATGTCTGGCACGAATAAGCACTCTGTAATCACTGAATCGACGAATAAACATACTTTTACAAGCTATTTTTTTTTCTAAAGCTATTACACTTTCCAGAAAAATTTAGATTTAAATTTAAAGAGAGGATCGGCCCATTGACGACGATGCTAAGGAATCAATGGTTAAAGGTGGATCCCAGGCGTCTCTGGGGCAGGGATTTAGAGTGTGCGTTCAAGTCAGAGAGTCAGTCACTCAGAGTGTAGCTAGCCCCGGTCAGTAGCTCACAGTTCCTGTTCCTAAGGTGGAATTTCCCTCCTAACTCTAACGCAATGAAACCTTAGAAACCAGCAAGGGGATAGAGGAGGCAAAGGAGGCCCTTGTAGCCACAGAAACAGTATTTCCTGGGTCCTCCCGGGCTCCGCGTCATCACAGCCTGCATGTGCACTGACATCGTAAAGCCCACACGGGCCTGATCACGTGGAGGGAGGGGGAGAGTGTCACGGGACTATTGATCGCAGACCTTGGCATGACAGGGCCCCAGGGCACGAGTCCCAGATCCTCCTGGGAAAGCCTGGCCCTTCCACACCTCGGCAGAGAGTTCCGGTGGTGGGGAGTGGAAATATTCTACCTACATGTTACCAGAAGGCGAGGTGACCGAGACGGGACCTTGGCTGGCAAACAGCTTTCTGTTGCGGAGTCCGAGGGGACTGGTGAATGCAGGCGGGGAGTGGCAAAGGCCCCCTGCCCGTGTTCTCACACCCCACCCTGACATCTACTTCATAGACATTGTCACACAGGCTTCTCACATGGACTTGGGACTGGACTGGGACCGCTACATCTTTTTCTTTCTTTTGGTATCCACTTAAGCGATGTACCCTATTTTCACACAGTTCAACATTTCAAAGGTCCTAAAGTCTGTCCGGCAGGAAGCCCTCCGGGTCTGCAGCCATATGCACAGCCCTCGGCAGCGCCGTCACCAGGAGCTGGGCCGCCTAGAGAGTTCACGCACCTGCCAGCAAATCCAGCCAGCCTCTCCCTCCTTGCACAGAGGGCAAGCTTGCTTTACGCAGTGATGCACCTTGAACTCTTTTCACTTTATGTTTTGGAGCTTATTCAATATCAGTATTCTTTTCGTGGCTCTACAGAACTCTATTCTATAAGTTCACTTATTTAACAAGCCCATTTAAGTCTTTCTAATCTTTTCCTTTTACAAATGATGCTGGAATAAATAACCCATGGGCAGGCCTGTCTAGAGCAGCAGTTCTCAACCTGTGGGTCGTTCGACCCCCGTGTTTTGGTCGTTCAACCCCCGCCGGGGTCGCGACCCACAGGTTGAGAACCGCTAGTCTAGAGGCTGCATGGGAATGTATCCGAAGCTACTTTCTATCAGAGGAACTGTTTGGTCAAAGGCTTTAACCGTTTGGAAACGTGATTGAGTTTGACACATTGCCTTCCATTGACCGCCCATTGTTTCAGGAATGACAAAACAGGGACTTCAAAGACAGTGACTTGACTGAAGTCAGAGGTTGTCAATAAAGCAACTGGGGTGAGAACTCAGGTTTTTAGGTTTTTAGCCCCAGACTCTTTGGGCTCAAAGAAATCAGGAACATGTAAGAAACAGCAGACTTTTCTGAACTGTAACAAGAGCTACAGCTTCACTTATTCAACATTAACTATGGTGGACTGAACTTTGAGCCACCCTGGGGGGACCTACAGTCTGGAAGGAGACAGAGACAAGAAGCAATTTTGGTCGTGCATACGGGATAAGGACGGGAGACAAGGAGACACACTGAGAACATGCGAAAGGGCCCTGACCAGCTCCGGCTTCCTGGAAGAGGAGGCATCTAGGGTGACATGAGATCATCTACAAATGTTCTCTGTGACATTACTGATGACTTCCCTCTTCTTCCATCGTCACCATGTCCTATCCCTAACGTTTTATTTATGTTATTGGTAAGCTGCAAGATGGATTGCCTTGTGCAGACAGGGTATCGTTGGAATAATAATAAAAGCTACCATGTACTGAATTCCCACTGTGTGCCAGACTGTGCCTTCTGGCTCAGCCCTGGAGCAGGTGACATCTCCCATGTGTGCATTCGTGCCCACGTCTAAAACAAAATGATGAATCTGCTGCTGACTGTGAGCCACCTGTGGCTCTCTCTCTGTCTGAGATCCCCGGAAGCCTTTGCTGAGAAAGGATGAACAGGAAGCATCCAGGACTTGGGGGTTAGGGAAGAAGGACTGTGCTGACCTCACATCAGCCTTGGGAAGTCCGACTTTGAGAGAAGACGTTACCCGTGTCAGATAAACAGTAATACTGGTGACATCTGCTGTTATACTTTTCCAAGGTGATTTCCTGTGCTCTTCCTAACAATGATGTGAGGGAGGGAGTTAGGGAGGTACTAGTCTCTTATGGAGGTGGAGAAACTGAGGCTGGACCACGGTAGGTGACTCAGTGCAAGTCCTATGTGGGGCAGTGGCACAGCCCGGGCTAGAACCTAGTCTTCTGTTCTGACACCTGTCTATTCCGGTCTGTGATACCATATTCACCAGGAAGCATGATTTCGGTTGGGAGCAATCCAAGGTCCCCATGACCTCCAGGAGCCTGAACTCCAGTGGCCTTCAAGGTGCTGCGCCCCCTTCCTCAGCAGCTCCCAGAGCACAGCAGTCTTTCCCCAGCTGCTAGGAGTCCAGCGCACCCCAGGGCCCCACCTGAGACCCCAGGACCTGCCCTGAACCTGCTTCTAGCGCCCCCCCCCCCCCGCTGTCCTCTGGTCAACGACCAGATGTCACCTGCTGGACCTCCCTGATGCCAACCATCAGTTAGAATGGCTGTCTTGTTCCCATAACATCTTTCCCAAATAATTCTGTGCCTGCTGGGTTGCCCCCCGCCGCCCCCCCCCCCCCATCACAGTCTAGGGCTAGATTTGCCCCTGAGCTGCTCACCCACAGTGGTATGTCCCCACTCCGGGCCCAGTCTGGGTGATCTTATGATGTCATTGTCTGTAGGCTCTAAATTCTGTTTTGAATTCCAGTCAAAGCTGGAAGCTGATGAGCTGGGTCACCCAGGGAAACTTGAAACGTGACCCTTTCTGGGGGCCTAACAGCCCATCTACAAAGTGCCCCTGAGGTCCCCTTTTTCTGCAGGTATGAACGAGAGCACAGCCCTCTGGGGCCCCTTGAGGGAAGGCTCGGTCTGAAAACAGACATGATTACTATTTCCATCACCTTTTTAATCCTTTAATCACACGTTTGCAGCAGGGAACCTGGGCAGGGTGAGTCCATTTTTATAAACAGCAGGCTATATGCCAACCACGCTTAGTGGAAATGTAAGAATCATTTCATGACCAGAAAGACGAATAATCCAGGGACTTATTTCCAAACAGCTCGTGTCCAAACTGCTGGGCCCTGTGCTCACATTATGAAGGCTTTGATGGAGACATGTCGCCCCTCCAAGCCTGTAGGGATGCTGGCCTGGGCTCTCAGCTCTGTCAGTGGGTTGGACAACATGGAAAGACAGGGGCAACCAGGGCGAGGAATCGCCCATCTCCGGCCCTTGGGTCCTGGTATTAATCCGGAAGCCTGCCCCTATCATGAATGGGAGGAGGAGATTCCAAAACTATGGTCTGGAATGGGTGGGTCCCTAACAGATAGAGGACTGTTTCTTCCTTTTGAGACAGTGGGAGGATGGGAGAAATGGTACTAGGACTCTAGCAGGACATGGAGAACTTCCAGCCAGGCTTATTCATGTGAGACTGAGGCTCTTAAGCAGTGGCCCAGTTGGCAGAGGCAGGGCGGGGCCTTGGTAACCCTCTGTTCTGAGAAGGCCATCCGCCTGGGAGATGGACCCTGACTCTCAACTTTAGACAATTCCTCAAGGAGACCTCAGTCTTCCTCTCCTGAAGAATGGTCTACTTGTATCTGAAAATCTCTTTCCTAGGCCCTGGCCGGTTGGCTCAGCGGTAGAGTGTCGGCCTGGCGTGCGGGGGACCCGGGTTCGATTCCCGGCCAGGGCACATAGGAGAAGCGCCCATTTGCTTCTCCACCCCGCCCCCTCTTCCTTTCTGTCTCTCTCTTCCCCTCCCGCAGCCAAGGCTCCATTGGAGCAAAGATGGCCCGGGTGCTGGGGATGGCTCCTTGGCCTCTGCCCCAGGTGCTAGAGTGGCTCTGGTCGCGGCAGAGCAACGCCCCGGAGGGGCAGAGCATCGCTCCCTGGTGGGCAGAGCGTCGCCCCTGGTGGGCGTGCCGGGTGGATCCCGGTCGGGCGCATGTGGGAGTCTGTCTGACTGTCTCTCCCCGTTTCCAGCTTCAGAAAAATACCAAAAAAAAAAAAAAAAAAAGTAAAAAAAAAAAATCTCTTTCCTGGTTTGAATGGGCATTATTATTTGCTATTGCTGCATAACAGATCTCTCCAAAACTCAGCTCATAGGTGTGAGGGTCACCTGCAGCAGTCAGCTGACCGTGGCCAGACTTGGCTAGACAGTCGGAACACAGTTTTGCACCAGGCAGCTCTCACCCTCCTCCTGGGACCCGTGGAGAGGGCTGAGGCACCTGCAGGTGAGTAGAAACACACAATGCCTCTGAACACCTAGGCTCAGAACTGTCCCACTGTCCCATGGCCAAAGACAAAGCGGAAGCACAGGGAGATGTCCTCTGCTCCTTTATGGGAAGACCTGCAAAGTCACAAAGTCCAGGAGCATGAATGGAGAGGGGCTAATGTCACAGGCTGCATAAACCCAGCCAGATGTCACCACCATGCTCCACCCCAGGCTCCCGCGGAGGCCTCCCTCTCCCCGCCTCTGATTTGCTCAGGCTGAGCTGAGAGCCTTCTACCTGGGAGGTGGGGGGAAAGACCAGATGAAGGGGACCCTCAGAAGGAGGACTCCATCAGCCCAGTCACTTGTATTTGTGACTCCATCTCCATCTTCCCCTGGGTGGCATATGAGCCCATAAAGATTGGAAAGACAAAGTCTGCACTAAACCAAATGACTACTTCAATCGCCTTGGTGGCTAGATCCTCATGAGCTGTAGTTTTCATGCCTGATACTTTCTGGGGAAAATAAAGTGGCCAAAGGAACACATAGCAAGGAGTGGGAGATGGAAACCACTAGAAATTCAGCTCACGTGCCCCACGCGCCTGCTAAATGGGATGTGTGAACCGGAGAGATGAGTAATGCTGTGCCCAGCTTCAGCCCGAGACCCGCTCCGGGAAGCCGAGATCTTGTAAATAATCCGAACAATGATTACCCAGAGTCTTGATAAAACAGCTCTGTCTTCCCAAGACCCTGAACTCTTCAAGCCGACAAGTTCAAATCATAGACTGTTCATTTCCACCAACGCAGACTGGCTGGTGAACTTGTCTATGGCAACATCATCTCTCACCATTTTCCAAAAGTCTGTGCTTTTCCCTCCCAGCCCTTCACAGCCGCCAACCCCCCCCCCAAATTAAATAAACCCTCGTTTTCTTTCCTGCCGTAAAGCATGTATGTCGCCATGTCTCATTTACGAGAGGTGACCGAAAGAAAGCTAAGCAGACGTTTTGTTCAGCGGCTGACGACGCTTGCTATTACCCTCGCTCATTTTCAGTGGCATTTCAACACTTCAGTAATGAATTACCTCTACCACTTCTGGCACGAAGGAAAGAGGCTTTAAATTAATTTTCAGCAAGGGATCCTATTGGCCCAGGCAACTTCCCTCCCACTGTGTTAGCATCAATGTCTTGTCTCGTTAAATGCCGATAAACAAGTGTAACACTCTAACAAGCCACAAATTGGCTTATTGACACCTCAGTCAGCGGCTCTCTGCTTCCCCAAGCCCCAGCTGTATAGACGCATGGCGCTTCAACCAAGTGGGGGCGCTAGCGGACATCAGGACTAGGGGATGTTGGCATCTGGGTACCTGGCTGCTGGTTTTTGCTGTGTCTGACTTTCATCTAGTAATAGACTATTAATTTGGCGTCTCCACCCTCCGGGGTTCGTGCAGGACGTAATGTGTTTGTGGCTGCTCCACAGAGAAGATGGGTTCACTCCTCTTCTCCGTCCACCCCACCCCAGCTTTCTCAAGCAATTGTCCCATTGGCCGTTACAGGGGGCAGTCCTCACCAGCAAAATCAGCAAATCAGATCACTGAGAATAAAACTTCCAGTAGCCTTTTAACCTGCCCGCTTTGTGTGCTGCTGGGACCTGAGGACACCAGGACACGGGAGCACGTGATGTCTTCATGATGCCCTCTCCCACGGACAGCCTCACTCCCTCGGAGACCGCGCCTAGTCTTCTGGCTCTGAGGACAAGACCAGACAGTTCCGACATGGCTTTTACCTCCTTCCAGACCTCTTCCCTGAACTCTCACTTCTCACCTCCCTTGGACGTCTGGTGGAGGTCTCCACCCCAGCCTGTCCGCCACCAGACTCCTCCCACGGTCTTTTCCGTCACGGTCAGTGGCAACTCCGTCGGGCCAGGTACTCGAGCCTAAAATCTGGTGTCCTCTTTGCTTCCTCTTTCTTTCACCCCCCCCCCCCCACATCCGAGCCCTCATCAAATCATTGTCTCTACCTTCAAAAAATATCCAGAATCTAACACTTCCCGGGACCTCGGTCCCTCTCTCCTAGCCCGAGCCGCTAATCTCTCATGTGGGTCCACCCTGCGCCAGGCCCTATGGTCAGTTCTCAACAACAGTCAGAGTGATCCTTTTTAAATGGAGTCAGATCATGTCACCCCTGCCAGAATCCTCACTCAGCAAAAAGCTGCGTTCCTCACAACGGCCTCCAAGGCCACGCAGAGCCTCTCGGGCCTCGTCCATCCCCTCGCAGGTTCACTTTGTCCTGGCTGTTCCAGCCTCCTTGCTTTTCCTCAAGCCTGCTTGGCACACTCCTACCTCAAGTCCTTTGCAACTGCTGTTCCCTCTGCAAGAAACACTTTGCCCTTGAGCTTCCCCTCAACTCTCTTAGGCCATTTCACGAAGGCCCTCCCTGCCACCTTCTGTGTAACGTCGCACCTTCCACCCCCAGCACTGACACCCCTACATTTTCTCTACCATATTTATCACCACCATAGTTCACTTGTACATTTGTCTGTCTTCTACACGACAATATTAAGGTCCGTCAGAGAAGACCTTATTCCAAGGGGGTCTGTGTGTTCATTGCTATTTCCCAACATATAGCAGGAGCATAATAGCTATGAAGGAAGGAAGGAAAGAAAGGGAAGGGAAGGGAAGGGAAGGGAAGGGAAGGGAAGGGAAGGGAAGGGAAGGGAAGGGAAGCGAAGGGAAGGAGGAAGGAAATAAGGAAGGAAGGGAGGGAGAGAGGGAGGGAGGGTGGGAGGGAGAGAGGGAGGGAGGGAGGGAGGGAGGGAGGGAGGAAGAAGTGCTATTATAACTCCCAGCTGGAACCTTGGTAACCACGGTGGTGGGATGCAGGAACGGCCAGGAAAGGGTCCCCCTCCCTCCATGCAGGAACGGCCAGGAAAGGGTCCCCCTCCCTCCATGCAGGAACGGCCAGGAAAGGGTCCCCCTCCCTCCTCCTCACCGTTGCTCCTCAGGGCAGGATATTACCCCCTCGCTCCATCAAACTCCAGCTCACCCTTGAGGGGTCACCTCAAACATCGCTTCTGTGGCCGGGGCAGTGGATGAGGCTCTGCTGACTGCCTCTGAAGTTCCGATGCTCCTTTTCGTGCCCTCTGCCTGTTCAGAATCCTGTGGTGATTATCCAGACCTCTGGTTCAGGGCCTGTTTCCCATTAGCCCGTGAGCGTCACCAGGTGGGGTCTGCGTGCGTCTGTGCTCACCGCGGGGTCCGGCACGCAGCACGTGGTGCTCAGTTAGTGACAGCTGACAGTGGAGAGGACGTGGGGTTTCAGGTGTATAATTGAAGCTGAAGACGAGGTGAGGCCTCGCTGTGGCATCCCAGGGCAGGCCCTCAGACCAGTACCGATGTGTCAGAGACAGACGGACACTGTTCCAGGGCGTGGCCGCGATCAGGCTCCCTGAGGCGTGGGGGCAGCCAGGGTCTGCCCTCTGATTGGGCAGCTTGTGTCACCTCCTGGGCTCAGTGTGCGAACCCAGCTCGCCAGAGAGCGACCCTTTGTTGACCCACAGTCAGGACTGAGGACCTGCAGGTGTGGAACGCCTCACTCAAGGCCTTGACCTCAGCTCTCACATGGTCAGGCAGCCCACTGGCGAGGCTAACCCAGGGGAAAATGAGTGCACTTTCTGCACAGTTCTAGAGCCAGAGGAGACCGCTTCATCCTGTGCTCTGAGTCACAAAAGAGGAAACTGAGGCTCAGAGAGCTGAATGGCTTGCCTGAGGTCACACAAATAACGAGCGACAGCATGGAGCTAAAAACCCAGAAACCTGATGTGAAACGTGACCTCTCCTCTTTGTCACGGGGCTGCTTCTTCCCTTCTCCCCAGAAATAAAGCTCCTTTACAATCACAGCTTCGTGATGGCGTTAAGAATGAACAAATGACTTAGAACATAAACTGGACAGGATGTGAGGAAAAGGAGACCCGAGCCCCTGTTGCTGGGAATGTCAACTGGAGAACAGTACGAAGGGTCCTCCTCAGAAAATGAGAAGTAGAGCTCCTCTATGGCCCAGCAATCCCTCTTGCTGGGTACCTACCCGAAAGATTTGAAAATACTTATCCGTAAAGATATCTGCGCCCCTATGTTCATTGCGGCATCATTTATAATCGCCACGACACAGAAACAACCAGTGTCTTTTGATGGCTGGGTGGATAAAGAAGATGTGGTACATATAGACAATGGAATACTACTCAGCCATAAAGAAGATGAAACATGGCCACTTGTGACAACATGGATGGATCTTGAGAATATTATGCTAACAACACCAAAAAAAAAAAAAATACAGGAACTATAGGATTCCATTCCTATGTGGGATATAATACAAATGCAACAAATGAACAAATAAAACAAGCAAACAAACAAACAAAAAATGGGCTGATTCATGGACAGACTGCAGAATGGCGGTCGCTAGGGGAGAGGACGAGGAGGTAAAGGGGACAAATACACAGTGAGTGGAGACTAGACTTCAGGGCTGAGCACACAGTGGAGTACACAGAGCTCGTATCAAGGTTGTACACCTGAAATGTATAGAATGCTATTAACCAATGTTATCCCAGTATATTTAATTTAAAAAGAACAAAAAACCTAGTACTTTTTTAAAAAAAGTGCTAGTAGTTGCCTGACCAGGAGGTGGCACAGTGAATAGAGCATCAGGCTGAGATGTGGAAGACCCAGGTTCGAAACCCCAAGGTCACCAGCTTGAACATGGTGCTCACCAGCTTGAGCACAAGGTCACTGGCTTGAGTGTGGGATCATAGACTTGACCCCATGGTTGCTGGCTTGAGCCCAAGGTTGCTGGCTTGAGCAAGGGGTCACTTGCTCTGCTCTAGCCCCTGGTCAAGGCACATATGAGGAAGCAATCAATGAACAACTAAAGAGCCGCAAGGAAGAATTGATGCTTCTCATCTTTCTCCCTTCCTGTCTATCTGTCCCTCTCTCTGACCCTCTCTTTCTGTTTCTGTCAAAAAAAAAAAAAAAGTGCTAGTAAACTAAGTACAATGTGTTACCTCCACTAACACTTAAATGTAGGTTCTGGTGGAAGCTGACTTCTCCTTAGGCTTGAGTGGAGCTCACAGCTCCCGGCTGGGTCCAAGATTGCCAGGTCCAGGCAAGCTCTGACCTAAGGCTCTTCTCGGGCATGAACAGACTCTTCCTGTACTGGGCTGACGAAGCGTGGCCTCTGGTCTCTCCCTCCTTCCTTCTCCTCCCTTCCCCACCCTTCCCCTTCCCCCATCTCTCCTGATGCTGCTTTTCTGAAAACCTGTGAGTCCCTTTTCTCTCAAGCTTCCACTTGCTTCATTAACACTTCCGCTACAGATATATTTGGTTTTGTTTGAAAATTGCTGATAATTTGAATATAACCAATAACCTTTCAATGAAATAGCTGATGGTTATCACTGAGGAGGGTACAAAGACCCAGAAAACATCTTGTTTGCCTGTTGGGCAGAGACGGGCACACAGACCTGGGGAGTTGGTACAGGTCAGCATGGTGACACCCTTACTCATCCCTGGCCCACATCACCTCAGGCCCAGATGAGTGTCACAGCCTCCTCGTGGTCTCCCTGCTGCTGTCCTCACCTCCACCCCCCTCCTCTGCCCCATCTGCTCTCAACACTGCAGCCCCATGACCCACCTCCAGTGGAAATGCGTCTGGTCACCGCTCAGCCCCCGGCCCGGTGAAGGCTCCCCTTCCCTCAGTGAGAGCTGGAGCCCACACCAGCCTGAAGGACCCCTTCTCCACTGACCAGTTCCCCAGTCTCCTCCCTATCGTTCTCACCCCCCAGGCTCCAGCCACACCAGTCCCCTTGCTGGCCCTCAAACAGATCGTCCTGTCCCGTCAGGCCTCCGCTCAGATCACACCCTCTCAAGGGGGACTGACTAATGTCACCCTGTACTGCAATCTCCTCACCTGCTTTGCTTGCCTGGTCCTTCACTGCACTCACCACCTGCTAACTTCTTACGCAGTCCACACCCTTGTCCTGGTTCCTGTCCGCTGTCTTCATCTTCCCGGCCAGGTGTCAGCTCTCTGAGGGGAGGGATCTCTGTGGATCCCTTTTGCGCCAAGCTTCTGGCACAGTGCCTGGCACAGAGCAGCCAGCCAGAAAGCAGCTGCTAGCTGGAATGCTCCGTGGCTCAGGGGCTGCTGGGAGTTCGCAGCCAGCACTCCCTCTGCGCAGGCCTCGCCGTGAACTTCGCAGAAGGAGCTCGCTGGGCAGATAGTCGGGGCTGCGTTGTGACTGTCTCGATCCCCTCTGAACTGTGAAATGCTACCTTCTGGTTTGGCAAGTGATTCTCAGCCAGGTGAAACTTGTGATCCTGGACAGGTGTGTGTGTGTGTGTGGGGGGGGGGTGCTGAAAGAGAAGAGGCAGGGACTGTACTTGGGAACAACCAGTCAGTGCACCAATTTTTTTATAGTACAAATTGTAGAAATAAGTACTAAAATAGTCTACTCTGCTAGCTGGGTCAGGATGGGAGGAATACAAAAGATAGACTAAGAAAGAATTCTAGGGGGACTTGGAAGAAAATGTCTCGCAATAGAGCATTTGGATTACAGGTAACCAGAAGCACAACGTCACGAGGATTGACAAGGTACAACTGATACTTTTGTGTGAGGCTCGGTTCAAAGCACATGCAGACACACTGGAGTGTGGCTGTGAAGACACACAGGCACGCTGAGCGGCGAGCCCTCAGCTCACGGGTGCCCCCCTCCCCCCATTCGCGGTTAGCTCAGATTGTCCAGCGTCGCCTCCACCTGCTCTCGGGACCTACTCCCCGGTATTGACGGAGACTCTCAGAGCGATTGGCTTTTTTATTGAGTGGGGTGGGGGGAGCCCTCCATACTCACAATTATGAGGGTCACCTGAGCTGTTGGAAGATGGCTGTTGGGCGCAGGAGACGCCGCCGTTCCAGACTGAGGTGTGCCGTGGCGTAAACGCACGCTGGGGTTCAAAGCTTTGGCACACACAACATAGAGAGCATCTCAGTCGTGTCCTTCTCATACTGAGGGCACGTAGACGTGATGACTGTTCAGAGATACTGAGTTTAACTCCAGTTCAATTGTAAATGACTATAAACTAATTTCACGTGGGTTTCTGTTGTTGTTTGCTCTCAGTGTAACCACCGGGAAATGTCAAATGACATCTGTGTTCACGCTTGTGGCTGGCATCATGTTTCTACTGGATGGCACCGCCATGGAGGCTGCCATTTCTCTGGGGCTCCCATCTCCATCAGGCTGAATGTCATTCTCACGGCCAATGAGCGGGATCTCTGGTCCTCTAGACCTGGTCCCTACCGCCCACTAGTGGGCGTTCCAGCTTTCATGATGGGCCAATCGCGGCGCTGTTTGGTTGCACGGTAGGGACCAGGTTGACCAGCACTGCAAAAATGGGCGGTTTTTATAAAAAGTTTGATGACCCCTGCTAGTGGGTTCTGCATGGTCCACCAGTCAGGGCTACCAACCTTCTACAGTGCCTCCAGTGCTGCCCAGGTGCCACCAGCACCGACCTCAAGGTTTTGTGCCCTGGTTCCTAGTAAAAGGGTCCCGGAGGTCCTGGCCAGTTGGCTCAGCAGTAGAGCATTAGCCCAGTGTGTGGATGCCCCAGGTTCAATTCCCAGTCAGGGCACATAGGAGAAGCAACTATCCTTTTCTCCAGCCCTCCCATTCCCCCTTTCTCTCTCTCTCTCTCTCTCTCTCTCTCTCTCTCTCTCTTTCCCCCACTCCTGCAGCCATGGCTTGAATGGTTTAAGCGAGTTGGCCCCAGGTGCTAAGGATGGCTCCATGGCCTCACCTCAGGTGTTAAAGTAGTTTGGTTGCTGAGCAACAGAGCAGTGGCTTCAGATGGGCAGAGGACTGCCTGGTAGGGGCTTGCCAGGTGGATCCTAGTCAGGGCTCATGCAAGAGTCTGTCTCTCTGCCTCCCTGCCCCTCACTTAATAATAAAAATTTTAAAAAAAGGTCCCGGAGCAGAGAAAGCTGTTTGTGCCCCCGCGCTGGAAGCCTTCTCTTTTTCCACTTACTGCCCTTTCCACAGGAAGACGTGGAGATGGCCGGGGCCAGATGGGGACTCTGCTTTATCTTCCATGTATTATTTACTTTTCGATGTTTGCTCTTTACCTTTAAAATCAACTTTACTGAGGTAAAATATACATACCGTCAAATGTGCCCATTTTAAGTACACAGTTCAATAAGTCTCGACCAATGACAAACCTGTGTGACATCACCCTGGTCACAATAGAGAACTCCTCCATCACTCCACAGAGTTCCCTCATGCCTGAGGCGCGGGGTGGGGGGCAGCTACAAAGCTGCATTCAGACATTTACCTTCCTCTGTGGTATCAGGCATCACCTGCCAGCCCAGATCTCTGCAGGACGCTTCTCCCAGGAGACTCCTCTGTCCCCACTTTGCAGGGAGCAGCTTTTACCAGTCACAAGCCCTGCAACAGACCCAAGAGGTTCTTGTTCAGTGAAATAAAAAGTAACTTCCACACATTGGTCAACCTAAGGAGGCTTCAAGGAGGAGGTGTTGTTATAATAATTTTCTTTAGCAGCACTGAATAAATGACAAAGTAACGCAGATGGTGCCTGAACAACAAGGGTTTGAACTGTGCAGGTCCACTTATGTGGAGATTTTTTTTTTTTCAGTAAATACTATAAATGTATTTTCTCTTCATTGTGATTTTCTTAATAACATTTTCTTTTCTTAGCTTACTGGATTGTAACGAAACAGTTTCTAAAATATATAACATACAAAAATATGTGTTCATCGGTTGTTTATGTTATTGGTCGGCTGCAGGCTATTTGTATTAAGTTTTGGGGGAATCAAAAGTTAAACCTGAATTTCTGACTGTGTATGTGTGGTGGTGGGGGGTGCCCCTAACTCCCATGCTGTTCAAGGGTAGAAGGTTTGGGGAAGAGTAGTAACAGTCAGGGCCCTGCATGACCGAGCCCCTGCAGGCATCCCCCAGTCTTTACTCCCACTGTTTTCTCCTCCCGACTGCACTCTAGACACTGGATCTTGTTCCAGTTCTTGAACCACACCAAGAGCATCGCTTCCTCAGGGCCTTTGCACAAGCCACTCCCACTGGCTGGAATGCTCTTTGCCCTCTATCTGCATACCTGGCTTCTTCCCATCCTTTAAACCTCAGCTGAAATGGCACCATCTCACAGGGGATTTCTCGGACCACTCTGTCGAAAAGGAGATCCCTTGCGTCAACTCATTTTCTTCGTAACATTTATCCCAGCTTATTATATGGCTTGTTTATTCTCTGTCTCCACATTAGACTATGAACATTATGAAAGTTGAAACTGTTTGGCATGATACTGTAGTAGTTGTTCAACATTATTCCTTCTTTTCCTGCACTTGCCATGGCTTATTTGTGAGTGGGGTATTCTTCCCTACCCCACTGACTTTCAGCTTGACTTTTCTTGGCTAAGTGTATGTTAGTGGAAGCGAAGTACACCATGTCTAACCAGAGGCTTTAAACGTGTTTGCGTGGTCTGGCTTAATTCCCTGTTGCTACGTTTTCCTGCCGCAGGAGAGTCTCTCCACATAGCTGTTGTTTCTTCTTCTCAAGATCTGAAATGAGAACCTGTGAGGCAGACCTGAGCCCAACCCTAGCATGGAAGAAGAGCGTCCCCAGACGGCCTGCATCTCTGTGACCAAGAGAAACAAGTATTTGTCGGGGATAGCCACTGATATTTCGGGAGTAGTTTCTTATGCTGCATTTTTGCAGCAGCGGCTATTACATAGCCTATATATATGTATATATAAAAGGTGCTCAATAAATATTTGTTGAATAAATGAAAAGAAACACATGCCTTTGGAAAATCAAGAGATAGAGATTGTAAAAAGTATCTTGGGGACTTTGGAAGTTCAGACCCAAGAAGAAAGAAAGGGGACAAGGCAGAGGAGGAAAGCAGAGCCCAAAGATTCTTTAGAAGAAATCTCAGGAAAGAACTTTATGGCTCAGGAAGAACTTTGAACTTGGTCTTAAAGCCACATTAGCATGCAAGGTGCCCTAAACAAAGTTCCAGACAGAGAAGATACTTTTAGAAGGTAGAACATTGAGTAGAGGTGCGCTAGGAATCAGGGTTTAGGCATAGAACCTTGGAAAGCACAGATGCGTGAAACCGACGTGCAGAATGAGACCTGCGGAGAAGAGCAGCTCGCCTACCGGGAGCAAAGACGATTTTCCGCATCGCTTTTGTCCCAGAGCGTTCTCCACGACCCCACGTTGAGTCTAATGCGGTTTGATGAGGGAAAAGCGGAAGGGCATATGTGAGATGACACGTCAGCTCCAATGAAGATCAGGAGGGAGGAATATCACCTCGTTTCTCTCCCAACAGTGTGTCTCCATAGGAGACGGATGTGGGGCACGCACCCGGGACTGAACCGCGCGTCCCCCTGTGGTGTAAATGTTAAACCACTTCTTGAAAAAGGGTAAGTGACTGAGGTCCCTCCCAAGATTCAATTGCATGGACTCAAACCCACATGTGGTCAGGATTTTAGGAAAGCCCGTCTCCTACTCCTACAGTCCCATTCTGACTCTCCTCCCCCACCCCAGATAGCGTTCAGGCTGAGCGCAGGGCACTTCAGGAGTCCGTCTTTGTCTAGAGGCTGACTGTCCCCTCCGCAGGAGCGTGGCGCCAGGCGGGCGCGCAGGGAGACGCTTCCCCTGTAGGAGGGCTGCTCCTGCACCGCTGCCTTCTCTCCGGGGCACCGTGCCAGGCTGTCTGGCTGCACACCGAGTGTGCTACCTGGTCTTATGTTCCCAGGACAGGTTTGGCTGAGGGAAGTGAAAAACATAAATATTTGGTCCCCATTCTAAGCTTTGCAGAGCCTGGGGACCCGAGGGACCTGACATTGGCTTAAACCAGGGGTCCCCAAACTTTTTACACAGGGGGCCAGTTCACTGTCCCTCAGACCATTGGAGGGCCGGACTATAAAAAAAAAAACTATGAACAAATCCCTATGCACACTGCACATATCTTATTTTAAAGTAAAAAAAAAAAAAACAAAAACAAAAAAAACCCCAGGAACAAATACAATATTTAAAATAAAGAACAAGTAAATTTAAATCAACAAACTGAGCAGTATTTCAATGGGAACTATGCTCCTCTCACTGACCACCAATGAAAGAGGTGCCCCTTCCGGAAGTGCAGCGGGGGCCGGATAAATGGCCTCAGGGGGCCGCATGTGGCCCACGGGCCGTAGTTTGGGGACCCCTGGCTTAAACTCTTCAAATTCCCATCTCCTCCCTGTTAACTCTTCCTCCTCCCCACACACCAACTTCCGTCAGACGCCTGGAGGGAGACCACGCTGATGGTGAGTATTAAGTCTCCAGCAAAAAATTCCAACAGGGTTTTAGCCGACCTTTAGGAGTCTTTCTACAGACAGAGTTCTGTTATCAAGAGGGCTCCATCCAGTATGAGAGGCTGAGACGGTGCCCGGGGCATGCTATTGAAGGGGAGCCTTCTGTGGTCCTGTCTGGGGAGCTGGCCTAGTGACTGCTGATGGGGGAGTGTGGGCTGGGCCGGAGCCTGGAATCAGATCTGCCCACCAAGGTGGCCAAGACCCTGAAGGACCAAAATCAGAGACTCCGTGGCCTGTCCCGGAGGTTGGATGTTGATGTCTCCAGCAAGGTAGGGTCAGCTTAGGAAAACGGTGTCCTGTGGGTCTCAGCTCCCACCATGTCTGCACGTCTCCATGGATGGAGTTTCAGGCTGTGAGCGCAAAACCCCCAGGAGACAGAGCTAACCAGGCTGAGCGGTCCTCCTAGAATCTAAAGTAAGGTCCAGGTATCAGCCTCTACCCCTGCCCCATTCCTGGTTCCCCTCTGCAGTGTTCGGAAGGAATGTCCTGTCGCCTCATGGTCCACTGATGACACAGGAGACTAGTAGAAGATGGCACTGCTAGGGACAGTCAGGTCTGCAAGGGGGCCTGCTCTTTTCTATCATAACAGTAGGGACTGGGGGGAGGAGGTGTAAACCGGTTATCGGCTGGGAAGAAGTGGGAATCCGTGACCTGAGCTTCCGGGAGTGCTGCCTACCGGTTGGTCATTTTCCTGGGCAGGCATGTAGACATTGCCACATTTTGCCAAAGAGGAAATGAGCATCCCCCAAACCTGTGCGGATCATTCATTCTCTCTCTCTCTCTCTCTCTCTCTCTCTCTCTCTCTCTTTCTCTCTATGAGTGCTGGGCTTCCTCCTGTAGAAGGGGGATGCTCTTTACAGAGTACAATCTTGTTGCATCCTGGCTATAGGTCAAATTCTTGGTGGGGCTTCAGATTTCAGCCCTCGAGAAACTGGAACAGAGCAGGCTGGAGGTGGAAAAACACCACAGCTTAATACATTTTGAAGGACAGTGAAAAAAGACCTTGGCCCCAAATCAGATTGTTCCCGATCTAAAATTAAAAGCGACTTAAGCCTGAACATTCGAGAAGAGGGGCAGATAATGGTTGTGAGGTTGAGGAGGGTGATTGCTTTTCTTTTCACCTCGTGGCTGGGAGCAGACATTTCCAAGATTTCTCTGGACAGGATTTATTTACTGTCTTAAGAAAAAAAAAAAAAAAGTTGCACTTTGTACGAAGATTTGCAAATGCCAGGCACACGGCCTGCCGGGTGCCCGGCCAAACCTCTTGTGGCTAGCTTTGAAATGAGATCATTTCACAGTTAAGAACGAGGTCAGGTTGCAAAGAGGGGAATTCATTTGGCTGCATCAATATGTAGGCTGCAGCGAAACCACAGGACAAGATTCTGTCGCCCCGCCGTAGCAGCGGGCCCTGGGCACGAACTTGAACTCCTAACCTAGCTGCTCCCACCTCCCCCTCCCCGGCCTGTCTTCTCCCACAGGGTCCATCTCCCAGTCTCTTCTCAGAATGTGACTGAAAGTCCACTTTGCAAGGCAGATGGATCCTAAGAAACTTCCAAAGGTATCTAATTCGCCATCCCAAATCCAAACGGTGTACATAGGCAAGGGCCATGCCTACCCATCCTAAATTATCCTCTTTGCCCAGCCAATGTGAAGAGTGAGGGGTTTTTGCCCTTGCCAACCACACTGGCAGAGGAGGAGGCTTGACCACCCTCCCGCCAATCTGACTCACTGGGGGGTTAGTGAGGACCGACTACGTGCCCAGGGGCAGAGCCAACGGTCCCAGAAGCATCGAGAGCACATGTGGCCAATTCCCCAACCTCAGTGCATTTGGATCCTCGCTGGAGAGACAAGCAGACAGAACGTGCTTAGAGAGCAATGCGATGATGGCTCGTGAGAACGAGTGGGAGGCTGACTTGAGCCAGAGCCCCAGTGGAGCACGAGGCAGCTGAGACGGAGGAAGGGCTCCGTGCGCCGGGCTTGTCGAGGGGACTCAGTGAGGAGGCAGGACTCGGGGGTGGGGGCACTTCCTTTCCATCTCCATCTACACCGATTTCTATTTTGTCTCTGATACAATTCTACCAAGCATCGTGCGCACGAAATCAACTCTCACTTTAAACTTTGGGCTTCCCGGGGTATACCAGAAGGCTCTGCTGATGCAGCTGAAAATGCCCGGTCCTGTGGTCCCCCACAAAGCGACATCAGCAAGGGCTGCCCTTGCAGGCCAGAGAGCTGAGCATAGCACCTTGTGCTAAGTGAAGGGGCTCTGTTAGGGCATTTGACAGCCCAGGGATAAAGTGTCCGGCTGTTACTTCAACCTGGATAACCGACTTAAGTCGTCGGAGCCTCGCCTTCTCAGAGTGAATTGGGGATAAGAGTAGCACCTGTTGTGAGGACTAAACAAAGGGAGTATTCTACGTGCATGTGTAAAGTTAGTGTCTGACACATAGTAGGTGCTCAATATCTTATTTGCTGTTGCTATGACTTCTTCTGGAACTCTAAAATGCTAATACTTTAGAGAAAGGGTGTCTAAAAGCCAAAATACAAGCAAGCAAACAAGAAAACAGGATATCAAGAGCTTATTATAGACTGTGCTCACCTGTTGATGGTCCCCCAAACATTCCTGTGGGTCTTGCCCGGGGGAATCGTCTGGCCCCATCTCTAGAGAGGACAGAGACACGTGACCTGCCCTCGTTTCCTCCACCCGTCAGTTCGGGCCTCTTAGTGGGAAGGGAACTGAAATGAACCGCAAATGTATTCCCCTTCCCTTCGGTTTGTTTGTTTGTTTGAAAGCAAAAAGGAAGAGACAGGCTTAGAGCACATTTCAGATCCATAAAAGACAAATTAATTATCCCCAAGCAGAAGCTGACCCTTAGCTGGCCCCGGCCTCAGCGCCCGAGCCACAGCTGCACCTGCTTTGAAGATGACAATATCCACTTGCTAAATACTAATAATTAGTCACCAAAGCAGGATAGAGAATGCAAAGTGAGCCTGCAATTACTGTACTAGTGTGCATCCCCTGCGCCCTTGGAGGGCCAATTACCCCAGCGCATTACCATAATTGGACTGACATGCTAACAGCATCCTCCATCCTTTGAAAGTGTCACTGTCCTCCTGTAGTGCCCCTCACACCCGAGCCCACGGCCCATCTGCTCTGTGACTTATGACTAGGGTTGGCTGAAGATGTCAAAGCTATGCGCCCTCTGAGGGTGCAGGGGGCTCACCAAATGGCCCCCATGTGCAGGCTAGTCATACACGCAGAGGATTCTGGGATGAAGGTCACTGCTAACCCCATCCCCAACTTCTCCCTCCCTCAGCTCCATTTTTATGGGAAGAAGACACGGTATGCAAGTGGCTGCATTGACCAACAGTAAAATATTCCGTTTGTCCCTCTGGAATTCCAGCTCTTCCTGGGGACCACGAAAGCCTCTGTATTCTACTCAGCAGAGGCGCTGAGAGACAGGTGGGTGTCTGGATTAACAGGACTGCTCAAGGCAGGATGCTCCCAAACTATCACTACCAAGCAAGGACAGCCAGGCATGGAGCCACACCCCGTAAAATGGGGAGTAGTGGCGTTGGGCTCCTGAGGGGTGGTGGCCGAGCGGGGACAGGAGCAGGCTGCGGCGGCACCGGCTCGGCTCGGGCTGCACCTGCCAGCCGCCGAGGGAGCTAGCGCTGGTGGCAGGCACCTCCCTCCAGTGGCCTCCGCCCTGGCGCTGCTGCCTCAATGCCATTTTTCATGAAGTGCTCAGTGTTATATCGATCATGAGAAGACTGCTGGGCACCAGTGAGCCTTGTGTTGGCAAGGAAGCGGGTTTCCACTACTGACCTTTCCAAAGCAAAGATCAGTTTTCAAATGTTTTTGCTTCTCCCTGCCTTTGCCATTTGATTTCTCTCTCCACTGGGCAGCATGAGCCTTTTCCTTGTAAGTCACTGCAAACTTCTAAGGGAAGAGGACCTGGTTTCCGGCTGTGCTTCCACACCCTGGGGAGCCCACCACCAGAAAGGCGTCCGGGTCTTCTTCTACAGCAGCCTCGGCTCAAAGAGCTGAAGCAGGAACAGGCCTGGGGTGGCAACGGCCTCAGGGAGGGAGCTGAGCTGGTTGAGATGCAGGAGCTGGGCACAGGGTGTGGTGGGAAGGAAGACGGTGTCTAGCGTCCTGCCCAGGGCCTCTGTGTTGTTCAGGTCTGGGGAGCACCATTTATACCAGGGGTCCCCAAACTACGGCCCGCGGGCTGCATGTGGCCCCTTGAGGCCATTTATCCGGCCCCCACCGCACTTCCAGAAGGGGCACCTTTTTCATTGGTGGTCAGTGAAAGGAGCATAGTTCCCATTGAAATACTGGTCAATTTGTTGATTTAAATTTACTTGTTCTTTATTTTAAATATTGTATTTGTTCCCATTTTGTTTTTTTACTTTAAAATATGTGCAGTGTGCATAGGGATTTGTTCATAGTTTTTTTTATAGTCCGGCCCTCCAGTGGTCTGAGGGACAGTGAACTGGCCCCCTGTGTAAAAAGTTTGGGGGCCCCTGATTTATACTGTGTTGGGTGCCTTCTGGAACTCCATAGAGGACACCGCAAATGGGACCCCTGCATTTGGGCAAAGTGGTGACCCTGATAATCGCCCCCAACACACACCCACACGCCCTGTGCCTCTGTCTTCTCCTGGAGCTGCTCTGGACCTTACAGGCCCCAGGCTTTCCACAGTTCACGCATGAAGTGGTCCACAGGGACCACTTCTGCTCTAATAAGCACCACAGCGTACTCGTCCCAACCCCATCATAAGCACATACACAAATGTACTCCCTGGTTACCTCGCCACCACAGTATTACTCCCTGTGTGTGCCGGGATTCTAGATTATGGCTCTATGGTGTCTTAGTGTATACTCCATTGTGGCTGCTACAATGTTGTTATGTTAGTAGATGCGACTGTGTTATGTTAGTGGATGTTATTGTTTTATATTAGCAGATGTTACTATGTTAACAGATGTTACTATGTTATGTTAGTGGATGTTGCTATGTTGCATTAGATGGTGTTACCATGTTACCACAGCATGTCACTACACTCCACAGTGGATATTACTAGGTTACTATAATATGTTACTATACTCCATAGTGGACCATACTTCCTTTGTGGAAGACTTGAGTCAGTATTCAATCTCCTGAAACCTAAAATCCAGTAAAAGGAAAAGGGGGGATTTATTCTTGACTCATCATCAGATGTCTTGTCCCCACTATTTGCATTAGTCACAGACACTCAGACAGAGAGCTATACACGTGCAACAAGACAAATACGGCCACCAACACAGAAAGATAAGCAATGCCCACAGGCACACACACATCCCAGGGACGGGCAGCCTCGTGCACAGTTACACCCATGGCACAGACAGACCCAGGCAGTACCAGGGAGCACACGTTTGTGCCACATGAAACACATTCATATCTACATCAACATATATACTCCAAAAGGTAGCTACAGAGACCCATCCATATGAACATTGTTCCTGCTGTAAATGTGACTTGGAACGTGCCAGAATGAAGTCTATTCCATTCTTTTATGGTCATAAGTTAGGGGCCAAGCTCTGTGGTAGGCATTCCTTTCTGGGTGGCCGACCCTTTATTGCTGGAAATATGCAGAGCCGGTTGAACGCTTTTGTAGTGTAATTTACAGGCCTGGACCGACTCCCCACAGGGCCGCCCCCACTCCCTGCTCCTATCTGCCCATCACCTTCCCCTGAAAAGGTCAGAGTCTCAGCATTGTCCTGCAAACAGCTGCACACAGCTGTGAGCTCAGAGGCCCAGGGATTCCAGGCAGTATTTCCCTTTGCCCAGAATGTGTGTTCCGGGCTTTCAGAAAGGAGCTGGGTCCAGATGCTTCGATTCTGCTCCCAGATAAGGAAGGTAGAATTCTGTTTCTGGCTGCAGCAGGTAATTCATTCCAGCCAAAAGGGAGAAAAGCTTGGAACTAAGACATTGGTGTTGGAGGGGAAGAGATAGCCCATGCATCTCCAAATGGGAGCTGACGTCACTGAGCCTAAGGGCTTTGTCCCCAGCTCGTCCCTAAGTCAACCTAAGCAGCAAGAGACGAGGCTCTGAAGATGGGTTCCTACAAACTACCGGAGGGCTGTGTGGACGTGACAAAGCCAGGTTGAAGAGGGCAGCAGCGTGGCCCGCGTCAGGGGTTAGGGAGGGAGGAAGGGGAGGAGATTCAGGGGGGAGACGGAGGTCCCACAGCTGTTATTTTAAAACCCCTGCACCTTCACCCCATCCCCCCTCCCCCAACCCCCCGCCGCTGTTGCCATCACATTCTTGTTCATGTCTCTGAGTCTCATTTTTATGTCCCTTCTATGTATGGATTCATCTCAGTTTTTTTTCTGATTTACTTATTTCACTCCGTATAATGTTATCAAGGTCCATCCATGTTATTGTAAATGATCCGATGTCATCATTTCTTATGGCTGAGTAGTATTCCATAGTATATATATACCAAAGTTTTTTAATCCACTCGTCCTCTGACGGACACTTGGGCCGTTTCCAGATCTTCGCTATTGTGAACAATGCTGCCACAAACATGCGGGTGCATTTCTCCTTTTCGAGCCGTTCTATGGTGTCCTTGGGGTATATTCCTAAAAGGGGAGAGAGGGGTTAGGGGAGGGGAGGGGCACAAAGAAAACCAGATAGAAGGTGACAGAAGACAATTTAACTTTGCGGGAGGGGTATGCAGCACAATCAAATGTCAAAATAATCTAGAGATATTTTCTCTCAGCATATGTACCCTGATTTATCAATGTCACTGCATTAAATTTAATAAAATAATAATAATAATAATAAAACCCCTGCACCTGTTTGTGCTTCGATATGGACTGTTTAGCCTGACGTGGAGTGAAGCTAGACTCCAGGATGGTAGCAAAACCCCCGAGCAGGGAAACAGGGAGACTTCCAGAGAAGTCGGCGAGAGGCTCAGGAATCCATCCCCAGGGCAGAGAGAGTGCTATCTCTCATCTCCCCGCAGCCTCCGCCTCGGCAAGAGGCGCTGCAGGGAGACAAATGATCCCCATTAATTCCGTCAGGTAATGAGCCAGTTGGTGCCATCATTAATTACACTAATTGAAACACACTGGCTTTTGAGGTTGGCACACATTTCTGAGCCACCCCAACATTCACTCTTTCTCTGCCTGGGGTGGCGAGCTGGCCGGCACAGGCCCCGAGGTCCTGCAGAGGGAAACCACAGGCCTGACCACCTAACCTGAGCATTTTGTCTTCTTCGTTGCTCATTAATTCATTCAACGAAGACGCGGTGAGCACCTACTGCCCTGGGTGCTGGGGGGCACAGAAGCAAGAGCCGGCACTTCGCATCAAATCGAAGGGACAGACAAAAAACCCAAGTAACACAGAGTGCTAGGCAGCGTCTCATGTTGACGTATACTTTACAACAGGGGTCCCCAAACTTTTTACACAGGGGGCCAGTTCACTGTCCCTCAGACCGTTGGAGGGCCGGACTATAAAAAAAAACAACTATGAACAAATCCCTACGCACACTGCACATATCTTATTTTAAAGTAAAAAAAAAAAAAAATGGGAACAAATACAATATTTAAAATAAAGAACAAGTAAATTTAAATCAACAAACTGACCAGTATTTCAATGGGAACTAGGCTCCTCTCACTGACCACCAATGAAAGAGGTGCCCCTTCCGGAAGTGCGGCGGGGGCAGATAAATGGCCTCAGGGGGCCGCATGTGGCCTGCGGGCCGTAGTTTGGGGACCCCTGCTTTACAACCTCCCAGGCATTTTCACAAATCTCATTACATCTCATCTTCACACCCTGTGAGGAAGGCGCTCTCTTCCTCATTTTGCAAATAAGAAACCTGGTTGAGAGCCATTCTGAGCTTGGTGGCGGGGACTTTTGACTCCGCTTCCTCCCTCTCTAGCCCGGAGAGCAGAACAGTCTGGGGCTCATTCTGGTTGGTTTCCGGGAAGGCTTGCCCACGGGGGTTACCTAGGACTCGAGTTTTGGTCAATGAACAGGTTGAATCGGTGAAGTCACGGGCATTTCAGGGGGAGGGTGAAGCGAACCAGGCCCGGGGTGGGGGGCACACAGCCCGCGGTCTGCCTCGTCTGGCTGGCTGGGCTGCCGGTTGCACAGAGAAACGCATCTGTGATGCAGAATGGGGGTGAATTTAAAACACCCTAAAATTCTGAGGGGCAGAAGGAGCGATTCTGGACTATGTCTCTGAGGCCAGATGGAAAAACCACGATGGGTTTAGCAAAGGCCGGGTGGGGCTGTCCCCACATCCGTCACGCTGTCGGGCTGTGCGCTGCAGGAGGGTGCGTCGTTCAGACCTCTTTTTCCATCGTCCACTTCATCATCCTGTGCTCTGCTTTTCCATAAACCAAATACGCCTTCCCCTGTCTAAACACTCGGTTCCAGGCCCCTCTGCCTGGCGACCTGCCTCCTCCATCACCCGGGCTGCACCCTGTGTGGGGTTTTGGCCCAGCCTCAACCCTGCCTGGTCCTGCCTCCACGGGTGTGTGCGGCCTGGCCCTTGTGGCCCCCGGTACTAAAAGGCCTCTTCCTTGCTCAGCCAAGGGGGCTGGGGGGAGAGAGAGGGAGGGAAGGAGAGAGAGAGAGAGAGAGAGAGAAGGGGGAGAGAGAGAGAGAGAGAGAGGGAAGGGGAGAGAGAGAGGGGGGGAGGGAAGGAGAGAGAGAGAGAGAGAGAGAAGGGGGGAGAGAGAGAGAGAGAGAGGGAAGGGGAGAGAGAGAGAGAAGGGGAGAGAGAGAGAGAGAGAAGGGGGAGAGAGAGAGAGAGAGAGAGAGAGAAGGGGAGAGAGAGAGAGAGAGAGAAGGGGAGAGAGAGAAGGGGGAGAGAGAGAGAGAGAGAGAGAGAAAAGGGGAGAGAGAGAGAGAAGGGGAGAGAGAGAGAGAGAGAAGGGGAGAGAGAGAGAGAGAGAGAGAGAGAGAGGATGACTGTGTGTGTTGCAGGGTGAGATAAGCAGCCCTTGCATGTGATTGTCCCCCCAAACTTCTGCCCCTCCCCCACTGGCACCCGCACCACCTCCCCACTTACTGAGAGAGCTGGACACTTGGCCCGTGTGCCCCCTGCCCCCTCGCCCACCACGGAGTTCCCTCAGGGAGGAGCACAGAGCAGTCCCAGGCACGCTGACTGAATGAATCAGGATCTCAGACACCAGGGCAGGCGTGTGACGACGGCACAGGACCCGGCCTGGCTGCACCCTGAGCAGGGTATTCATATTTCATGGAGCCTCAGAGCCTCCTGGAGCCCCGTCCTCCCACCCTCAGCCACCACTGCCACCAGATGCACGTCCGCTTAATTACAATTCACCAAGTGCTCGCCTATTAATAAAGCCTAATTAATCCAGTCACGCCACCCTGCGATGCCAGCAGGGATGCTGGGCCGTCGCCATATTGGCAGCAGCCCTGAGCAAAAAGGGGTTAAAAGAGACCTCACCCGGGATGCAGCCTCCCCACAACCAGAGGGCTTGGAAGGCAGCTCCTCCTCAGAGCCTGGGCAGGGCTTGGCCTGTCCCCCTCCCCTCCCCCCACGGAGAGCCTTAGGCTGCTGGGCCCTCCCTGCCTCCCCCAAAGGACCGGATGCTGCTTTGAGGACAGGGTTGTGTTTACTGAACTCTGCACACACCCAGCCCCCCTTCCCACCCAGTAGGATGGTCTTGTGTGCACATGCGTGTGCAAGAGTGGTGGTGGGGGGAGCTGAGGGTGGGAGCTGCCTGGTGACACCCTCCTGTGCACAGTCGGGAGGAGAGGAGGAGAGGAGGAGAGGAGGAGAGGGGTGGGGGGGGAGCTGAGGGTGGAGCTGCCTGGTGACACCCTCCTGTGCACAGTCGGGAGGAGAGGAGGAGAGGAGGAGAGGGGTGGGGGGGGAGCTGAGGGTGGGAGCTGCCTGGTGACACCCTCCTGTGCACAGTCGGGAGGAGAGGAGGAGAGGAGGAGAGGGGTGGAGGGGGGAGCTGAGGGTGGAGCTGCCTGGTGACACCCTCCTGTGCACAGTCAGGAGGAGAGGAGGAGAGGGGTGGGGGGGAGCTGAGGGTGGGAGCTGCCTGGTGACACCCTCCTGTGCACAGTCAGGAGGAGAGGAGGAGAGGGGTGGGGGGGAGCTGAGGGTGGAGCTGCCTGGTGACACCCTCCTGTGCACAGTCGGGAGGAGAGGGGGAGAGGGGTGGGGGGGGAGCTGAGGGTGGAGCTGCCTGGTGACACCCTCCTGTGCACAGTCGGGAGGAGAGGGGGAGAGGGGTGGGGGGGGAGCTGAGGGTGGAGCTGCCTGGTGACACCCTCCTGTGCACAGTCGGGAGGAGAGGAGGAGAGGGGTGGTGGTTGGGGGGAGCTGAGGGTGGGAGCTGCCTGGTGACACCCTCCTGTGCACAGTCAGGAGGAGAGGAGGAGAGGGGTGGTGGGGGGGGGAGCTGAGAGTGGGAGCTGCCTGGTGACACCCTCCTGTGCACAGTCGGGAGGAGAGGAGGAGAGGGGTGGTGGGGGGGGAGCTGAGGGTGGGAGCTGCCTGGTGACACCCTCCTGTGCACAGTCAGGAGGAGAGGAGCGAGGAGTGGGGGGGGGGGGGAGCTGAGGGTGGGAGCTGCCTGGTGACACCCTCCTGTGCACAGTCAGGAGGAGAGGAGGAGAGGGGTGGGGAGGGGGAGCTGAGGGTGGGAGCTGCCTGGTGACACCCTCCTGTGCACAGTCAGGAGGAGAGGAGGAGAGGGGTGGGGGGGGAGCTGAGGGTGGGAGCTGCCTGGTGACACCCTCCTGTGCACAGTCGGGAGGAGAGGAGGAGAGGGGTGGGGGGGGAGCTGAGGGTGGGAGCTGCCTGGTGACACCCTCCTGTGCACAGTCGGGAGGAGAGGAGGAGAGGGGTGGTGGTGGTGGGGGGAGCTGAGGGTGGGAGCTGCCTGGTGACACCCTCCTGTGCACAGTCAGGAGGAGAGGAGGAGAGGAGGAGAGGAGGAGAGGGGTGGGGGGGGAGCTGAGGGTGGAGCTGCCTGGTGACACCCTCCTGTGCACAGTCGGGAGGAGAGGAGGAGAGGAGGAGAGGAGGAGAGGAGGAGAGGGGTGGTGGAGGGGGGAGCTGAGGGTGGGAGCTGCCTGGTGACACCCTCCTGTGCACAGTCAGGAGGAGAGGAGGAGAGGGGTGGTGGAGGGGGGAGCTGAGGGTGGGAGCTGCCTGGTGACACCCTCCTGTGCACAGTCAGGAGGAGAGGAGGAGAGGGGTGGTGGAGGGGGGAGCTGAGGGTGGGAGCTGCCTGGTGACACCCTCCTGTGCACAGTCAGGAGGAGAGGAGGAGAGGGTGGTGGAGGGAGCGCCAGCTTTAAGGCAGCTGGACCCGGACTTCAGGCCCAGCACTGCCATTTCCCAGCTGTGTGGCTTTGGATAAGTTCCTTAACCTTCCTGTGACTTAGTGTCATCGTGAGTAAACGAAGCCACACCTGCATTGTATGGAGCTGTGAGGATTACACAAACTAACTTTTTCCAAGTCAATAATCCGGAAGGGCTTGCTTGGGTTCTGTCAACGAGGGAGCTTCTGTGCAGGGCTTGGTGCTGCGCGTGGTGGCCTCACGTCATAGACACCTCGTCATCGCTGCCACTGGTATCTCCCCTCCCCGTTTCCAGACACCCCAATTCTTCCACTGCCACCGCACAGCTCCTGACAAACCCCGCCGGCTGCACCAGTGTGGCCAGAGCCTTCAGGAACACCGACTGCTGCCACATCGATCTGCCCTCCCCCAGAGTCAGCACCATCAGACTGAGTGCCACAGACGGGGGGGACAGACCCGGCTCCCCACGGGGCCACGGGGCGGGCGTCTGGTTGTTCCTCCATGTTCTGGGGAGTGATTCATGGACACCCGGGCCCGCAGGTGCCTGGGGCTCCCGCTGTGAGGATGACACCCTGACTTTGCAACATGGGCCTCAGGCCCCAGCCTGACCTGCACAGTCCTGGGACGTGCCTGGAGCCACACGTGGCAGAGTCTGGGAGGCCTCTTAGGGCTCGCTGAGGGACTCGGCCCCTGGTTTTAAAGAGGAAAGACTTAAGACCCAGAGAGGGCAGAGACTGGGCCCGAATCACACCGTCAGGGAGTGAGGCGGAAAGCACAGAAGTCGGGTCTCTGGTGCGCTCCCCCATACAGCCCTCTTGCCGGGCCATGGAGGGGCCCCCATTTGCAAGGTAGAGACTGCAGCTTGGTGGCCAGAGCTGTGTGGGCCCCGTTTTCCTTGTGGGAGGGAGAGGCTCCCAGGAGAAGCAGGCTTAGCAGCACAGCTGCAGTAGGAGTGGGGGGTGTTTACCACTTGCCAGCACCACGCACAACACAAGGAGCGCCCCCTCCACTGGTCCCCTGCTAACTACCCAGAGCCCAGCAGTGACCGGAAGGGGCTTCCAGGCAGAAGCATGACCCCAGTGCCCAGCTGACAGGGCGGCCACGGGAGCAGCCTTTGTGGGGAACCACGTAACCCTGGGCAGATGTGCGCTGGGACCAGCTGGGACCCTGGGCTCCGCAGAGAGGGGACAGTGCCACGCTTCCACCCAGCAGGATGGCAGATGCCAACAGGGTGAGCGGAGGGGTCTCTGGCTAATCTCTGAATCGCAGAACAGTAACCTGGGAAGGGACGGCTTAGGCCTGAAATTATTCCCAGAGTCCTGGCGTTCTTTCGGATTCAGAAGGCTCTTGAATTTTGAAACTCTATGGAAAGGGGGCTCACGTGCAAGAGCACCCCAGCACGCTGGGGGTGTGCCCGGGTGAGACAGGGTTGGGTCTGGGGTAAGAAAGGATGTGCCCACCGCTGGAGGCTCTCACACACAGGCCACGTGATTGCTCCCAAAGGCCTTGCAGACGGAATCCATCACTTAGATCAGGGGTCCCCAAACTACGGCCTGCGGGCCACATGCGGCCCCCTGAGGCCATTTATCCAGCCCCCGCCGCACTTCCGGAAGGGGTACCTGTTTCATTGGTGGTCAGTGAGAGACACAAAGCATGGCATCGCTCACATACAGTACTACTTCCAGTGACGTGGGATGCACGCCTCACGGCTCCGGAAGCACGTTACATCACTTGTTACATCTGGCAGTGACAAATATGGAACCGGACATTGACCATCTCATTAGCCAAAAGCAGGCCCGTAGTTCCCATTGAAATGCTGGTCAGTTTATTGATTTAAATTTACTTGTTCTTTACTTTAAATATTGTATTTGTTCCTGTTTTGTTTTTTTTTACTTTACAATAAGATATGTGCAGTGTGCATAGGGATTTGTTCATAGTTTTTTTTTTATAGTCTGGCCCTCCAATGGTCTGAGGGACAGTGAACTGGCCCCCTGTGTAAAAAATTTGGGGACCCCTGACTTAGATACATGATTGACCTTCTGAACCTTCAGAGTCTCTCACCATCGGGACCCCAAGCTCCTGAGCTGCCACGCTGATCCAGGCACACCTGTGCAGGCTCTCAGGGCTGGACGGAACTGCCGCAGTCACGTGGCCTGAACTCCACCCAGCGGGGACCCCTCCCCACAAGCCACCTGCACCATCTCAACCGGCTTCCAGCCGCCAGACGGGGCTCTAGCCCCAGGACGGTCACGTACAAAGCAGGCGTTCAAATCTGTGCGCTGACCTGATGACTCTGGTTGACCACTCACCTCACTGAAGCTCTGTTTCTTCACCTATGAAAATGGAGGGATGTCATGCTACCCTCAGGGTCCTGCAGTCAGGACAAGGTGCCCAGACCCATCCAGCACTCAGAGGACTCAGCGTCAAGGTGCCTCCTTCTCTGCTCCCTGCCCTCCCACCGTCTCCTCTGCCCCTTCTTCTGTAGCCCATTTCACAGTGTGTCCCTGCGTTGTTGGCTGTTCCTGACTTGTCCGCTGCCTGGCTTCCCCACCTGACTGTGAGCGCTGCCCACAGTTCCTGAATAGAATGACTTCCAGATAAGCATGCATTAAAGAAACCAGTGAACCGGCCCCCAAACGTCAGGAAGCCCAACACGACTGGGGCTGCCCTGTTGGCTGCCGGACTGGTCTCCCCACCAGCAAGTCCTGCCTTGTCACAAATGAACCCTGCCCCAATCTCTCCCCTCAAGATCTCAGTTCTGCCCCCACCCTCCCCCCACCCCTCTTCCTGAGCCCAGAGAACTAATCTGTTTCCACCGACACAAAACAGCCCTTCAGAGAGCTGATGGCTATCTCAACACTCCCGAGTCTTCTTCCCTCTGAGCCAACTGTAGGCTTTCCCCACCGCCTCCTCCCGCCCTTAGCCACTCAGTTCTAGAGCCCCACCAGCAGCTCCTCACAGACAGGCTCCCCTTCACGGCACGTGGTCACTGCCAAGGGCTTAGTCATTTCTTCAAAAGGGTCTGGGGCTTGGTGTTACATCAATTGCTGCTCTTCTCCCCGCTCCTCTCAAAATCCATGGAGGGCAAAGTCTATTAATGGCCCTCATGCCCATATAGCTCTATTTCCAAAAGAGTTTTCTGCTTGACCTTTTATAGAGAAAGGTCATCTGTGATCCCACGTTTGGAAAACTATAGAGCCCTGTGCAAATAGAAAAGGTTTACCTTGACATTTGGGCTAATATTCATGACCTTTGAGACAGGCTTGAGAGTGTCGGTGTTAGCTCTACTATGAAAAGCAAAGTTCTAAATCGAGGCAGACTGCCTGGAGGAGGAGGAGATAATTGGGGCAGACCTCCTGGCCCCATGTGAAGAGAGCTGTTTGTGTTTCATGATGGCTGATAGAGTTCCATGTTGGGTAAAGGCTTTTGCTTCATGCCAAGTAGTTGGAATTCACTTATTGCTCAATAAATCCCATTGAAGGGCCTCACAAATTAACACACGGGTGATCCTCCTGCCTTCTCCATATACATGAACTCAGTAATAACTGTAATTATTATCAAGTTATAATAAAACATGATGTGTTACACTGTTAATTCAATGGCAATAAGAATGAAGTATGGGGACTTCCCTGTCTCTGCGTTCATCACTTTCCCCCTTAATTATGGAACAATTCCCCAGGCTGAAAAGCAGGAGAAAGAGGCTTCATTCTGCCTGGTGGGGCTTCCTTCTCAATGTCATGGCTTGATTTAGATGGTCCCAGGCTTCGATCCTGGGGAGGGAGAGGAGGGGGCTGGTCTCAGCGAAGGAGCTCCCACCCCCTCAGGGACTGAGTTAGAGATCAGGTGGGGAGATGGGCTTCCTCCCCACTCCTTCTATCGACCCCCTTCCACTTTGTCCTTTGAACGACCAGTCCTTTCCCTCCCGGGTCACAGCTGATTGGACCATCTAAGACCTAGAAGCCAAATATTAGGACAGAGGCCCAAGGGCTCGGTGTTGTGTTCTGGAACTGGAGAGCCCTGCCAGGGCGGGGCCGGGGCAGCTGCTTCTGTGGAGCATGCAGGTGAGCAGGGGGAAGAGACGGGGCACCCCTCCTGGAGAGCCCTGCCAGGGCGGGGCCGGGCAGCTGCTTCTGTGGAGCATGCAGGTGAGCAGGGGGGGGGAGACGGGGCACCCCTCCTGGAGAGCCCTGCCACAGTCTGTCTCCCCCGGGTCCCGGCCGCATGTCTTATCCTCGGCTGGCATTGGTCATGGCTGCATCATTCCCACCACTGCCCCGTCATCATTTTATCTAGTGTGGAGGGAGTTTCTAGTTGTGCGTTCAAACAAGTATCAAGACCTCAGTGAAAGCTCCAGGAGGAGAGGAGCCCTTCCCACCCTGTTCATCATGGATTTAAACCTGATACTCTGAATGGTGCTTGGCCCAGAGAAGGTGCTCAGTGAAGCGCTTGGATGAATAAATGAATGAATGGAAGGTGAATGAATGGATGGAAACGCTGGACCCAGTCAGAGACAATCCTCCCCAAGCAGGCCATTTGTTTTAGGTGAACTCCGCACAGACCCTGTTCTCCAAAGCGTAGGCCAGCCCAGGGCAGGAGCCCTCGGCCTGAAGCAGGGGCCCTCGGCCTGAAGCAGGAGCCGGGGAGGATGCCGAGGGCCTTCCTCTCTACGCTGCTGCCGACTGCACACAGGTCAGGATGCTGCCTCATTCACTTGTTCACTTGGCCACTGCCAAGGACACAGGGGTGACCATGACAGACACAGGCCTTGCCCTCAGGGAACTCACAGTCTGGAGGAACATCTAGCCCTTTCTCTGTCTCCAAATCTCTGGGGACTGGGAGCTAGTTATGCCTGCCCTTCCTGTCAGTCCCAAAGTCCTGCTTCCACTGCAGATCAGACAGGCTTCCCAAGGGGCAGGGGCGGGGGCGGGGGCGGGGGCGGGGCCGGGGGCTGGGGCGGGGGCGGGGGCGGGGGCTGGGGCAGGGCAGGGGCAGGGGCAGGGGCAGGGGCAGGGGCTGGGGCAGGGGCTGGGGCAGGGGCAGGGGCAGGGGCAGGGGCAGGGACAGGGACAGAGGCTGGGGCGGGGGCGGGGGCGGGGGCGGGGGCGGGGGTGGGGACAGGGCAGGGGCAGGGGCAGGGACAGGGGCTGGGGCAGGGACAGGGGCTGGGGCTGGGGCAGGGGCAGGGGCAGGGCAGGGGCAGGGACAGGGGCAGGGGCAGGGGCAGGGACAGGGACAGGGGCAGGGACAGGGGCAGGGACAGGGGCAGGGGCTGGGGCAGGGTCAGGGACAGGGGCTGGGGCAGGGACAGGGGCAGGGGCAGGGCAGGGGCAGGGACAGGGGCAGGGACAGGGGCTGGGGCAGGGGCAGGGACAGGGGCAGGGGCTGGGGCAGGGTCAGGGACAGGGGCTGGGGCAGGGACAGGGGCAGGGGCAGGGGCAGGGACAGGGGCAGGGGCAGGGGCAGGGCGGAGGAGCCTGGGCCGGGCTCTCCTTTCCGGAGCCTGCCTCAGCCCCTGCTCCAGGCCCTACAGCCTCCACGTGTGTGGCGTTCTCTCAGCTGGGCAGCTTTCTATGCCTCAGCCTCCCACACCGAGAGACAGAATTGGAAAGCCAGCGCCAGCCAGATGGGGACAGCCAGGGCCCTGGGGACAGCGTTCTCCAGGGTGGTAAGGACATCAGACATGAAGCTGTGTAGACACGTTCCCCCCCCCCCCGCCCCCCATGACAGGACAGAGGTAGGAAAGGCGCAGCTCCTCCGAGTGATGGATTATCTCTGCGCCTCGGAGGGTATTACACAGTGATAACGATCTTGTTCCTCCTTCCTGTCTACACAGCTAGCAGCCCAGAGGAATCCTTTATAGGGTCCCAGCTGTGTGTCAGGGTGCTTCTCTAGGGAGGGGGAGAGCCTAGCAAACTGGTCTCATGTCTTGAGTGCAGAGTGAGTACAGGAAACAAAGATCGGGAGAAAACTCCCCAGTGGCCCCCGAGGTGGGGGAAACCCAGCCGACCTCCCTCCTGCTTCCTGTGACCCCCTCTCCCTGATGCCCGGCACTGACCCCTCCTGGTCTCCCCAGCCCACCCATCTGCCTCCATGGGGTCTCCCTAGCCAGCTGGTGAGGTCATCCCAGCTCCCCTGCCACCAACCGCAATCCCTCGCCCTCTTAACCTTCCTGCCCATCACCTCCTCAGACCCCTGCAACTGCAAGACCATGAATGTCAAGATGTTTCCACGTCTGCTCCCAGGCTTCCTAAGTTGCTGGAGAAAAACGCCGCCCCCCTCCCATAGCCACTCTACCACACGGTCTTATTGCCTTTCCTGCACGTGTTACAAATCTGATTCTCGTACGCGGCTGGTTAGGCTCTCTGGGAGGTGAACTCTGTAATGGGGTTGAACTGCCGATGTGTAACCAAGAACGCCCTTGGGGTCCCCAGGGCGGCCCAGGAGCAGGGGAAGCCCGCGGACGGGGGCGGGGCGTGGGGGAGGGGCGCGGGGCGGGGCGTGGGGGCGGGGCGGTGGGAAGCCGGTCTCCCACGCCACGTGCACCGATGCCAGCCGGGCGGGCGGCACGCTCGGGACCTGGCCGCGCAGTGTTGGGCCGCCACACCGGTTTCTGCCTGGTCTCTATCAGCTGTTGGCAGGACCCACACTCAGGACAGCATGGCCCTGGGCCACGCCGCTCTCCGCATCGAAGTGTCAGGGGTCCCTGGTTTCTACACAGCCTCAACTCACGTCTGCGTTTTATCCAAAACGTTGTAAAATTTCTGGAGCGAAGAAAAGACATAAAAGTACAAAGTAACCCCCTAATTTGGGGGGATAATTAAGACTGTGGTTTCCTTTTCCAGCAGTTGTTTGAAGCTCCCTGCTCCGGGCTCCCTTTCAAGTACCCCGTCTTCACTAGCCTCCCTGCTGGCGGGCGGCCAAGGCGGAGAGAAGACAAACAGAGCCGGGCACCCCTCCAGCCGCTGCCCCTCGGCCCCGCCCCGGGAGCCCACGCCCGCCCCTCCGTGCTCCCCCTCAGAGCCCCTCTGGCCTGCAACCCCGGTTTAGGGGGAGGCCAAGGGGGAGGTGGGCCGGGCTCTGAGAGTTAAGGCCCCGGCTCCAGGAAATTCTCCCCTCGCTCACTCTCTCTCTCCTGGCAGATGGAGTCAATAAGGATTATACTCAAACTCGGAGTGTTTCTAGTGCTTATTGGAAAAAGGAGGGCGGAGAAAATCCTCTTTGCTCCCTCCCCACCTTCAAAGCTGCTGCGGAACGGGAGGCCGAGCCCGGGAGCGCCAGCCCTCCCCCTCCTTCCTCATCCCCGGCCGCTCTTTCTAAATCTGCACCTGTCCGGGCCTCTGGACAGCTTCCTGGCTACTTCCCAGGCCCCGTCCAACCCTGAAACCTTTAGGAGAATAGGTCAGCTGCTGTCCCCAAGGGGCGAGACCACAGGCAGGAGGAGAGTGGAGGCTGGGCCTGGGGTAGGACTGCGGCAGGGGTGGACCAGTCTGCCAGCCCCCGGGGGAAACCTTCACAGCTGGGACCTTTTCCAGTCACCTGCTCACCCGCAGCCCACACAGCGGGCCCATCTCGGTGGGCATTACATCTCTCTCACACACACACGCATGTGCACACACATGCCGCGTACACACGGCCAAAAGCATAGATGAGCAGTGTAACTTTGTCCCCCCAAGGTCTGACGGGGAGACAGAGGGCATGACATTGTACACCACGTGCCCAAACGTCCTGACCACCACCTCCGACCAGCCCTCTGCTCCTTCCCCGGATTTCCTCCCCTCTAGCCGCTCCTCTGTCCCCCTCAAACCAGCTTGGACACCAGCTCAGCGAGGGAGCCAAAGAGACCACAGCACACAGAGCCCGAGGCATGACCTTGAGGGATGACCTCGCTCCTGCCGCCCTTGCTCCTGGCGTTAGTGGGGGGGCCCAGAGTCTATGTGCTGTGCTCCCTGCCGACTGCTCCCCAAGGCCCGGCCTCCACCCCGGGGAAGATCTCTGGACCCTGGAGTCAGAAGCGGAACTTCGAGTCTCAGCCCCACCAGCTCCTTGTCACAGGATCTGGGGGTCACAAAAGGTCCTTGCGCATTTCACCTTACATTCCCACGGGCTCTGCCTCGGGAGCCAGGGAGGGGCACATGGTGACTCAGCAGGGACCTGCCTGAGTCGGGAGCCGTCAGAGTAGGCACGACAGAGGAGATAACGTTTGTGCCAAGAATTCCGTTGGGCAAGAAGAGCCGCCGGTGACGGTGGGGTGGTGTGGGGACAGGGAGGCCACTGGAGAGATGAGAGGGTGGGGCCCAGAGGTGAGGTTTCTCCCCGTGGCTCTGTCTCTGGGAGAGCGAGATAGTCGGATTAGCCCCGGGCCTGTCAGCCGGCTCCTGACTTGAATACCAATGAGGGCAGGACCAAAAATCTCTCCTTCGTGACTTGGCTCCCACACAGGCCTGGGAACAGGTGAGCCCATTAGCGGGACGGCGTCCGGCTCTCCCAATCCTCACACATGCACCTGCACGTAACACTTACTTCTACGGGACTCTCTCTTGCGTGAGGGTTCTCGCTCTGCTATCAGATGGGCGCCCCTTGGTGGCAAGGTCATCCTCCCCCTCAGACCAGGAGGTCCCAGATGACGGGGAGGACTGGATACTGAGGGGAGGCGGCTCTGTGCAGGGGCCTCCCCTTGCCCCGGCCCCCAGCCTTCCTCCGTCTCGTGCATCCTGGGCCTGCTGGTCTCCAGGACGGGAACTGCTCCTCTGGGCTGCAGGAGGCGGAGGAGAGGGCAGAACTGCGGGGTTGAAGGTGCTGCCGGTGGCTGCTGCCTGTGCCCTCGTCCCCTTTCACGGTGTCACCTCTCCCGTCCCCGTCCCCAGGGCCAGCTGGCTCCAACCTCCCCTTCTCTGCAGACCTACTCGAGTCAAGATTTGGTGTCCACTAGTAAGTCTTTGTGTGTGTGTGTGGGGGTGGTGGTGGAGGGTGAATAGGAATAAAAGGCCATCGTTTGCAAATAGCGTGACGGTAAACAGTTTCCCATCCCAGGGTTTGCACCTGAGCCTGCTGCCTCCTCAGGGGGCCACGGGCATGATCCCAGTGAACGGAATTCCAGACTTCCGTGACAAGGAGGCAAAGTAAACTCGTGTTTAGGTGTTTAGGGACTCTGATCACTCCTGCACCCACGGGTCCCTGCGCAGCCTCGCCAGCCCGGGCGGGGAAACACGCTCTGCAGAGCCGCCGGAAGGGCCAGGGCACAGGAAGGGGGCTTAAGCAGCAGTGCCCAGAAACGTATGTAAAATCGAGGTGAGGAAGGCCTGGGGGAAGACGTGGGCAGGAAGAACACAGGATGCAGTCGGTGGACCTGACTGCTGGCCCCAGCGGGGCCTTGCAAGCTCTCAATCTCTGACGTTAAAAAAATAAGCAGGCTCTGGCTGGTTGGCTCAGCGGTAGAGCGTCGGCCTGGCGTGCGGGGGATCTGGGTTCGATTCCCGGCCAGGGCACATAGGAGAAGCGCCCATTTGCTTCTCCAACCCCCCTCCTTCCTCTCTGTCTTTCTCTTCCCCTTCCGCAGTCAAGGCTCCAATGGAGCAAAGATGGCCTGGGCGCTGGGGATGGCTCCTTGGCCTCTGCCCCAGGCGCTAGAGTGGCTCTGGTCACAGCAGAGCGACGCCCCGGAGGGGCAGAGCATCGCCCCCTGGTGGGCAGAGCGTGGCCCCTGGTGGGCGTGCCGGGTGGATCCTGGTCGGGCGCATGTGGGAGTCTGTCTGACTGTCTCTCCCCGTTTCCAGCTTTAAAAAGAAAAAAAATAATAATAATAAAAAAATAAGCAGGACGATTGTTCTGACTGCTTTCCGTGCCCACAGTCCGGGCTGCCTAGAAGGGCATCTGAGGCCATCTGGGATGACCACGGCTCTCCGGGGCGTTGTCCAGGCTGCCGCAGAACCTCTCCTGGAGCAGGGCTCAGCCCTCAGAGGACCAGGGACGGGTGTCGGAGGCCTCGGGAGCCCAGCTCACACTCCCAGGAACACCGACGAGAAAGGCCAGTGTGGGCCAGGCCACTGCAGACGCAGCGTCCCTCTGCACTGAGGACCTCCGAGGAGGGGACGAGGCAGGGGGACTCGGGTCCCACCAGGCCTCCCGCCCCTCCGTACGCCTCTTCCTTCAGGCAACGCCACGGCAGAGGAGCCAGAAACGACGGCCGAGTGATTCCATTCAGAGGAAGTTCAAGAAAGGTGACAGAAGTCAGAGCCACGGCCACCCATTCGGCGAGGAAAGAGGAAGCCCCGGGAGCCCGCTGGCTGCTGGGAGTCCCGCGTGGCTTCCTCTGGGAAGTGGTTCCACGGTGCGTGCATATTATCAAAACGCGTCGCGCTGTCCACTAAGATCCGTGTGCTTCCCTGTCTGTGATCTATACCACCACAGAAAAATCAGTAACAGAACAGAAATGGCTGCAGGCCAGGGACAGCCGTGCCGGAGACCGAGAGCAAAGTGGGGCAGAGAGGGACGCGAGCGGCCACGAGGACAGACCCGGTGGATAAAGGGACGGACCTGAGCCAGCAGGCACGGGGCAGACAGGGTGACAGGGACACCAGGAGAGGAGGGCAAGGCAGGACAGAGGGCACTGCCAGTTCCGGCAGCATGGGCGGGAGGAAGGGACAGGGGGGCCTGAGATGGCAGTTGCCTCTCAGAACCATGAAACCACCCCTTCAACCCTTCCACAGACCGAGTGCGAGGGGACACTGGTACATCTGGGGAACGAGCCGCACGGGACACATGACGGAGTTGTGGCTGTGCTGCAGGGCCGATGTCGGTGGCCACACAGAGTGGCAGCAGTGGGGACAGGTTCTCGATGTCCCTATAACCAGACAGCCCCGGGGACTCGTGCACTTTCAGAAACTCAGAGCTGAGGAGGCAGGGACTTCCCGTCGGCTCCCCGGCTTCCGCTGCTCATCTAACATTTAGAGTCTGCAGACGGCCGGGATGTGACACGCGCCACTTACAGCGGGCCGACAGTGATGTACAGTGTTAATATTAAGCTCTAAGTGGCTTCTGTATGTTATCCAAAAGTGAGGAATAAAACTGAGCAAATTCATTGCTTCTTTTAAAAAATGGGTGGTTTGTCAAAATGATGATTCCGAGCTCAAAGTCGGAGAATGGATCTGACACCAGTGGCTTGAGCAGCCTTCTCACGTGGGGTGAGTGTATTTGTCCTCGTTCATCTCAGATGAGTCGGGAAATCCCTGGGGGTCTCTGTGCAGCCCCCTGGGCCCTCCCACCTTGCCCACCTGAGCACAGCCAAACTTGGGGCTCCAACCAGGCCCCTCCTGTCTCATCCCCCCGCCCCCAGCTAAGAGGGACGGCTACGGAGTAGGCTGCTTGGATTAAAATTCTCTCTCCATATCTTACCATGGGGCCACATACTTCAGCTTTCCCATCTGTAAAATGGGATAATAGTTTCTACCTCTTAATGTTATCATGAGGTTTAAGTGGCTTAATATATATAAAATACCTAGTCATACACATGCCTGAAACGTTATAAAATACTCAGTAAATGTTGCCTCAATGGTTTTTCTCATTCTCCCTGAGCATGCCTGTTTTCCAGATGAACATGCGCGCGCGCGCGCGCGCACACACACACACACACACACACGGGGGATGAGATGAGACAGGAACAGTGAGGGACTCTGCGTGCAGGGACGACCCAGGACTTCTGTGCACTGTACTCACAACTTTGCCGTACGTATAATGTTATTTCAAAGCAAATTATTTTTTAATGCAGGGGGGGGCATAAAAAGTGTATCCCAATCCTCCTTCTTCCCCAAGGCCATTTCAGCTCCTTGAGAATAAGGCTCAGGCTTCCACCCCGTTGTTTTCCTTGGAACAGCGCCAGCCTCCCCCCCCCCCCCCGGGGTCCCTGACACTGACTTGCTGTGGACAGGCCACGGCACGCGTGCGCGCAGCTGCCCCCTGAGGAGCGCGGCTCCACCCACTTCGCAAGCTTCTAGGAGCTGAACTGAATGTGACGTGATTGACAGACTTGGGGGGCGGGGTCCTGACTGCCTTCATAAACCACGATGGTTTCACCTCGATTGCCGGCAGGAATGGTCATCTCGAGTGAGCGACCGGCCTGGGAGTGAGCAGCACAGAAGCGCACGGATGTCCTGTGCCAGCATCGGCCTTGCATGTGTTTGCTGACCACCTGCGGCTGAAGACAGGACGCCGTTCCCTCTGCTGGTCTAGATAGAATCCTGTCGATTCGGGTTTGATTACACGTGTTATTCCGAAATCGGCGGCACTGAAGTTTGGTGTTGTCCGTTTTGATCCACGAGGGTATTCTTTTTGGTTTCCCAGTTAACAAAAGTACACGTTTAGAGCTATAACAGCATCTCGTTATTGAAATTTCTACAGCAATAATTCTGTTATACGGGCCTGAGATTCTCTGGTTTCTCATTCCTTTTGTGCCTTTGAAATAATTGTTTATTCAATACATTTTTTTTTTTGATGTTTCTTTTCTAAAGAGTATAATGCTAGGCTGGGACATTATTCTGGAACACAGACTCTGGGTTGGAAGGGGACTTAGAGGTTGTCTAGTGCACAGCGTCCAATCCAGGTTGTATAGACGGATTCTACGCCACGTACCCCGGGGTGCAGTTAGGAGTCAGGGGGCAGGAAGAGGACCCGGCCACAGCTGCCCCTCTCCGCAGAAGGAACGGGACACGGGTTTGTCTTGCGCAGCTCTGGCCCGCGTTGGTGAACACTGATTCCTTCAAACCTCCCCGCCCCTGCAGGAATTCTACCAACACAGCCACGAGGGGTCCAGCTTCTGCATAAACCCCTCCCCCGGGCAGGGATCTCAATGGCTCCCCGGAAGTTCCTGCTGAAGTCTCTAAGCCAGCGGTTCTCAGCCTGTGGGTCGTGACCCCGGCGGGGTCGCCTAAAGCCATCGGAAAATACATAATGCATATCAGGTATTTACATTCCGAATCATAACTGTAGCAAAATTACAGTTATGAAGTAGCCACCAAAACTATTTTTTGGTTTGGGGTCACCGCAACATGAGGAACTGTATTGCGGGGTCATGGCGTTAGAAAGGTTGAGAACCACTGCTCTAATCTAATCGTCATCTGAGGCCCCAGCGGGTGGCGTTTGCTCCTTCCCTGCCCTCCTCGCTCGCACCTCACCCCACCGTTACTTCTCTGCAGACCCAGCCGGCAAGGCCAGAGCGAGAGGCTCGTTTCTGAGGAGCCCCACGGAGCGGGTGAGGTCCCGGCTGCCCCCCCAGGGGGCGGTGGCTGTCACTTGCCTGTAGCCTCTTTGACGGCTTTGTGCTCCGCGCTATAAATAAATTATTTTGAATGCTTATCTGCTTCCCTCTGTCTGCTTTTTGAGTTATTTTTGGGTGACAGGCCTCGTCTGTGCTAGGTGGGGGCCTGCATTATTGAAGACCACGCACGCCTGTCGAAGGGAAATAAGGTCAGCGAGCGAGCGCGCGGCAGAGGCTGGGTGGGCGGTGGTGGGTGCAGGGCTGTCTTCAGACTCCAGCGGGGCTTGTGTCCTCCTGTCGAAGCGCCCCGGGCAGACCACGGGGGCCCCCAGCACAGCCCAAGCGGCTCCCCACAGATAACCTTGACCCGCGCTCCTTTTATCTCGTTTTCCTCTGCACCCAACGCACCGCTCCACTGCTCCACGGGGAGAGCGCGGGAGCTGGGCCGGCCCCGGGCTGCTGGGCAGGAGACCTGCGGCTTCCCGGTTGGGCGACCTCCAGTGAGTCACTGCGCTCTGCGGCCCAACTCTACAGCCACACAGTGGGACTGCTGACCACCGCCCTGTCCCGTTAGAGGGCTGTGAAGGGGTCGTCTTCCCCTCCCGGGGACAGCTCTGGCTGCCCGGGTCCCGGGAACAGCCAGGGCTCAGACCACTGCCCGCCTCCCTTCCTGAGGGCCCCAGGGGGGCCCAGCAGCCAGGGCCACAGACATTTCTAGCTTGGCGAACCAAGCTGTATTCTTTTGACCTCGAGTATCTACGCAAGAAACTCAGAACTCCGAGAAGACTGGAGGCCACAGCTGCTCCTAACAGAGGTGTCCCCGCCTGACCCCTGCTCCCC
The DNA here is from genome assembly GCF_036850995.1 of Saccopteryx leptura. Classification (NCBI taxonomy): domain Eukaryota; kingdom Metazoa; phylum Chordata; class Mammalia; order Chiroptera; family Emballonuridae; genus Saccopteryx; species Saccopteryx leptura. Next base: position 68,387,516 of record NC_089513.1, on the reverse strand, counting down.
CTTCCGGAGCCCCCAGCACTGGCCTTTTTCTCCAGGGGACCGTCCTCAGTCCCCTGCCCTTCTCAAAGCCTGCTGCGCCTCCAGGGCTGCGCCCAGCCCCCTCACCACCTCCTTCCGGGGGGCCTCCCTCGGATCTCCCCGCGTCTCCTCCCCCGTGTTTTCCTGGCCTCCAGAGCTTAACCCTGGAGATGTTCAGCCCTTCTGCAGGGACCCTCTGTATTTGCCACGGTTTTCTGAGTCTAATGGGACAGCCTGGTTCACCCACCCAGCACCAAGGTGTCGAACAGCCCAGGGAAGAGCCATCCTTCCTATCGGCAGGAGTTGGCTCACCCGCCTCTGTCCCCACCGGGCCATGTTCCCCAAGACTCGGTGGGGCTCCGGCCCCACTCCCGTCCCTTGGGGTCCTATGCTGCTGCTCCCACAGCACAGCCGCCAGGTCCCCTGGCAGGGACTCCCTGTTCCCAGCCTCCCTGGCGCGTGGCTCCGCGTACGTCTGTCACCAGCTGCCACCCACATTCCGCCCCGCCCCCATCCCATCCCTCCAGCCCAGTTCATTAGCCAGACCTGTACTGCTTTTCACTCTCCACTGATTTGCAACGGGTTCCAATTAATAATTTTAAACGGTCACCAATGTTCCTCAAGCCTCAGGCAATAAGGGAGATTCGGGTCTAAATTAAAATTTGCTCATTTAGAAACAGTTGCCCACGGGCCGCTAAGAAGCGCTCTCACCGGGCAGGCCGGCCCTTTGCACGGGCCTCTCCCGGCCTCTCCCTCTGGCTCCGCCGGGTTAGCCCTGCGCCTCCCGACCCAGGCGTGTGTGCCCCTCGGGGGGGAGTCGGGCCATGACTGTGCCCACTCTCCAGTTGTTACTACTTGGGGTGCTAGTGGGGGTGCTACTGGAATTAGCGGGTAGAGATCAGCGATGTCACGAAACATCCTACCATGCACAGGGCGGCTCCTCCCACGCCAGAGAATGATCTGGCCCAGTGGCAATAACGCTGAGGCTAAGAAACTCTGGATGGCAAACCTGCCCAGGCTTGTTCCCCAGAAACCTTGCTCTGCACAGCCCTGTCTAGAAGCTTTTGTTCCTAGAGACCTAGAAACCTAGAAGAGCAAAACAACACCCTCGGATGTTCTAGAGCAGGGGTAGTCAACCTTTTCATACCTACCGCCCACTTCTGTATCTCTCTTAGTAGGAAAATTTTCTAACCGCCCACCGGTTCCACAGTCACGGTGATTTATAAAGTAGGGAAGTCACTTTACTTTATAAAATTTATAAAGCAGAGTTTACAGCAAGTTAAAGCATAGAATAATCATTACTTACCAGGTACTTGATGTCGGATTTTCGCTAAGTTTGGCAGAATAAATCTTTATAAAACAACTTACTATAGTTAAATCTATCTTTTTATTTATACTTTGGTTGCTCTGCTACCGCCTACCATGAAAGCTGGAGCGTCCCCTAGTGGGCGGGAGGGACCAGGTTAACTACCACTGCTCTAGATCAATGTTCTTTGGCCCATATCATTTGTTTTCATGGATCCAATATTCAAAATTGGGAGATTTCATTAAAAAAATCAGGATTTATGGCTTGTCCTGAAAAATGGAAGGTCTGTTAATACTGGTCCCCCACTCCCCAGTGGCAACCCTCCCATAGCCCTGTACCCGGAGTACTACTTGTCAAGTTTGCCCCAGTCTCTACCACTCCCTATTGCCTCTCTGACATGGCTGCCATTTATTATCATGCTTGCTCGCAGAGAAACACTCCTGTACCATACCTCTATCAAAAGCAGGAAACAAGACAGACGGGGCTGCACCCAGAGCCTTTGCTCATCTTTACATCCCACGTTGCTTATGGGGATTTTGCTGTGCAAGCTCAGCTCCAAATGGCCCCTGCTGAGGCGAGCAACGGACCTGGGACCCTGTGGAGTCCCTCCCAGACCCAGCCCGCACACTCACAAGATGCTGGGAGGTGGGTAGACAGTAACTCTGTGCTCTTTTCCCAGGTCCAAGTTTCCCACTGGGAGCTGGGGCTTCGGGGAACTGGGGTGCCGGGTGGATCCATGCCCCACATCCACCTGGAGAGGCAAGAGCGGCAGAGAGCAGGCCTCAGTCGCCTGGCCTGCGGGAGCCCTGCCCCACCCCTTACCAACACGGGGTTGGTAAGCAGTGGCCCAGAGGCCAGCAGCCTTGCTGCCTGCTCTCCTTGGTGCTTTACCAGTTTGCCTATTGTCGTGGCTGCTTCCTGTGACCCTGGCAGAGTTGAGTGGCAGAGGCTACATGGACCATGAAGCCTAAAACACTTACCGTCTGGTTCCTCCCAGCAAACATGGGCAGACCCCGTGCTGACAAGGCCGTGCGCCATCTGCACACACCTCGCACGGACAAGGCCATGCGCCATCTGCACACACCTCGCGCTGACAAGGCCATGCGCCATCTGCACACACCTCGCATGGACAAGGCCATGCACCATCTGCACACACCTCGCACGGACAAGGCCATGCGCCATCTGCACACACCCCGCGCTGACAAGGCCGTGCGCCATCTGCACACACCTCGCGCTGACAAGGCCGTGCGCCATCTGCACACACCTCGTGCGGACAAGGCCGTGCGCCATCTGCACACACCTCGCACGGACAAGGCCGTGCGCCATCTGCACACACCTCGCGCGGACAAGGCCGTGCGCCATCTGCACACACCTCGCGCGGACAAGGCCGTGCGCCATCTGCACACACCTCGCACGGACAAGGCCATGCGCCATCTGCACACACCTCGCGCTGACAAGGCCATGCGCCATCTGCACACACCTCGCACGGACAAGGCCGTGCGCCATCTGCACACACCTCGCACGGACAAGGCCATGCGCCATCTGCACACACCTCGCGCTGACAAGGCCATGCGCCATCTGCACACACCTCGCACGGACAAGGCCGTGCACCATCTGCACACACCTCGCGCGGACAAGGCCGTGCGCCATCTGCACACACCTCGCGCGGACAAGGCCGTGCGCCATCTGCACACACCTCGCGCGGACAAGGCCGTGCGCCATCTGCACACACCTCGCGCGGACAAGGCCGTGCGCCATCTGCACACACCTCGCGCTGACAAGGCCGTGCGCCATCTGCACACACCTCGCACGGACAAGGCCGTGTGCCATCTGCACACACCTCGCACGGACAAGGCCATGCGCCATCTGCACACACCTCGCGCTGACAAGGCCATGCGCCATCTGCACACACCTCGCACGGACAAGGCCGTGCGCCATCTGCACACACCTCGCGCTGACAAGGCCGTGCGCCATCTGCACACACCTCGCACGGACAAGGCCATGCGCCATCTGCACACACCTCGCACGGACAAGGCCGTGCACCATCTGCACACACCTCGCGCTGACAAGGCCATGCGCCATCTGCACACACCTCGCGCTGACAAGGCCATGCGCCATCTGCACACACCTCGCGCTGACAAGGCCGTGCACCATCTGCACACACCTCGCACGGACAAGGCACTTTGCAGATCCCCCCAACACCCTGAGTCGCGGGCCGGGTAAGTGTCACCGAAGGTACGACACGCGTTTCCACGCATCCGCTGGGCACCAGGCGCCGAGCTCCGGTCTTTACATACTTTGCTCACAGCAGCCTGTGATGTGATCATTTAACGTCACAGGTGCAAGAGAAGCTCGGAGAGGTTGAGGGACCGGCCCAAAGCCACCCTCGTGTCTGTCTGGCTCCACGCCAGGTATCTGTCCTCCAGCTCGCTCTGACCGCCCCCCCCCCGCTACACTGTGGGGGAGGCTCACCACCACGCCGCCGCCATGGCACCACCCTGGCACCACCCTGGCACGGCCGCTGAGCGGCAGCCTCGGCTGCCCTGCTCCTCACACCGCTGTCAGGAGGCGTAGAGAACTCCTGCACTAAGGGCCGGGCCTCTGTGGTTCGTTCCAGCCGCCTCTTCCCAAGCCACCAAACACCGGACTCCCCCATGGACTACCGGACGTGTTCCCCGTGGACCTGGCAGCTCCCTGTCCTGAACTCCCCGTCGTGCTGCTAGGTGGAAAGAGATGCCGTGGACGCCACGCCTAACTCCTTGCTGACCCTGATCACCGGGGATGACAGGATGACAGAGTGGAGACCTTGGGGGGGGGCGGAGGCGACTAGAAAGGAGGACAAAGGGAGGGGGCTGAGCCGAGAGAACACAAGCCCAGTGGCTGAGGTGGGGACAAGGGCCAAGGAGTCAGGGCGGACGAGAAGCGGCGCGTGTTGCATGCAGGCTGCGCGGTGGCCTGTGAAGGGCAATAGATGCCAAGCTGTAAGGCGTTGTAATCGAGCCCAACAGGACAGGTCACACGGAACCTGCACACCTCACTGCAGCCGTTTACGCCACATTAGGCCTCCGTGCGCACCTGCGTGTGTGCAAGCAGGGCGAGCCAACCCCGCGGGGCCAGGAGATGATGGCTCCATGCGTGGAAAATGGTGTCAGGTACCAGGAGGAAGTGCTGACCCCAAACATCTGGACCTGCCACTCAGCCTGGTGCCCTCCTGCTTCCTCCCGCTCTGCCTGGTGCCGCAGCCGGCACCTGCTGGGTGCTCGGGAAATGGGAACTTGAACTCATCCTTTCAAGTAGGTAGAATATTTCATATAGGTGCCTGTACATATATATGCCTACCTGCATACATGTACGCACGTATGGAGTCTACTAAATGCAAAGTCAAATACACATGGTATCTACTTTTTGCACGATCATAAATGTACTCAATAAAAAATTAAGTGCCTACTGCATTTTGCTTTCTTTTCAATTGCAGGAGGGGGTTGGTGTGAGAGGAGCCCAGTCAGCCAGGCTGATAGGTGCAACAGCCTCAAATCGTGTGGCTGTGAGATGGGGCTGGCGGGGCGGGGTGGGAGGACAGAGGAGGCTTTCGCTGCCAAGCTGGGCACTTCTGACTGGAGCTCACAGGCGTTCAGTGGGGCCAGTGGTTTCTTAAGCACAAACAACAGAAGTGGGGGTTTGGGCAGGTGCATCTGGCATTGGCATTGGGGGATCTGCAGGAAGGGGATCTGGCTGGGAGGCAGATGACATTGGGTGTGACCCTGGCTGTTTCCTAAATGCCCCGCTGCTCCCGAGCACCGGCCATGGGTTCCCGAAGAGGCAGGCTGGGCACTTTATCTCACGGAACCCTCCCAGCACCTGGAGGGATAGATAGGCTTCACTGTCCCCGTTTTCTAGATAAGGAAACTGAGGCTTAGAGCCAAGGGGTCGCAGAGGTGCTAGGAAGTGACAGCAGGCCTAGAAGGCAAGGGACACCTGGCAGGGCTTAGTGACAAGATGTGCAGGAGAGAAAGCAGAGCGGGCTGCCCGGGCCGGCGGGGGAAGTGAGGGGACGGCGGGGCCGGTCCCAAGCTCGGGAGCACGGGCGGGGCTACTTGCCTTCCGTAGCAGGAGGCTGCAGCCCCCCCCACCCCACCCGAGTCCACAGCGGCTTTGGCGGTTGAGTCAGGCCCTGCAAGGGGACACTGTAGCAGTGAGGCTGTGATTCAGTGACTCCTTCCTGACTGGTATGCAGGCCATGGGCTGCTCTTCAGCCTGAGGTTCTCTTTGCCATTTGAGGATTACGTAAACCCACCTCCAACCCCTTTCCCACAATGCATTTCTCTCCACAGACTCTTTATCCCATGATGACAAAGGCCAGGTGTGGCGAGAAGCCTCCTTGCTTCCAAAGTCCATTCAGTTCTCTCCTTTCTCCGTCTCTGTCTCTGTCCCTTCCCCACTCTCTCTGGCGAGATGCCAGCCCTTTGCTCACTGGGCCCGGGAAGTCTGACATGATATAACAGTGTCATTAATGCAGAGGAAGATGATTAAACTGGTCTACTTCGGTCCTGATGGGCCGTCTCGGAACTGTGTGTCCAATATCACTTTCTGTCTGGATTAGGAGACAGTATGAACTGGCTGCGGGTTAATTAATTTCTTAGAAAGTGTATTCATTTCTCCCTCTACCCTCTGAAGGCGAGGAACATTTCACCCTGAGTCAAAGTACTCAGTTCTATTCTAGGTGTCCAGAGCGTAACATGCACCAACCTGACACCCATCACAGCCAATGAGCTGCGAGGTCCCTTCCCGTCCTCTCAGTCTTGTCACCAACACTGTCAACAGGTTTGTCCACATCCAGCAGGTGTGGAAGGTCACCCCCCAGTGGGTCTGGTCTACAGCTGCTCCCCTTGGCTGCTGGGAGAGGCTAGAGGGATCTGACAGTGACCTTGCCCTTCTCTTTCTCACTCTCTTCTATACCCATCAGTGTTTTCAGGGCTCGACACGACAGTCACCACACCCAGGAAGCCACCCTGGATTAGCTACCCATCCATTCTGATCGCAAAGTCAGGGCGAACCCCCTGGCCCAGTTCTCACCACAGGCCCGCAGGTGGAGGGGAGCAGGCCTGTCTGCTTTCCGGGATCAGAGGGACGCATGCAGGTCTATAGTTTCCTCGTTCGGGTTGTTTGCTTGGCTACTGAGGTTGTCCTTTTTCATTGCTTTTGAGTCATGTTGCAGGTGTGTTTTTCCCGCCATGACCATATCACCCATTCCTTTGAGGCAAGAACCTCACCTAATTATCTTCAGCTTCCAATACCCCACGGCTCTCTCAGCCCAGAGCCCACACAGGCGAGGAGGCGGATGCGCAGAGCGCTGGCCGCCCGGAATCACGCAGCGGCAGGTGGAGGTCCAGGGCGTGGCTCAGACCAGGCTGCCGCCCTGCAGGCCCCGCCCCTGCCCAGCTGTGTGCCCCGCCCTACTCGCCCCATCCCTCCGCGTCCGCCTTGGACACATCTGTGAAGCGGAGATAATAACGCTGCCCTCACTGGGTCCAGGGCGTGGCTCAGACCAGGCTGCCCCGCCCTGCAGGCCCTGCCCCTGCCCAGCTGTGTGCCCCGCCCTACTCGCCCCATCCCTCCGCGTCCGCCTTGGACACATCTGTGAAGCGGAGATAATAACGCTGCCCTCACTGGGTCCAGGGCGTGGCTTAGACCAGGCTGCCCCGCCCTGCAGGCCCCGCCCCTGCTCAGCTGTGTGCCCCGCCCTACTCGCCCCACCCCTCCGCGTCCGCCTTGGACACATCTGTGAAGCGGAGATAATAACGCTGCCCTCACTGGGTCCAGGGCGTGGCTCAGACCAGGCTGCCCCGCCCTGCAGGCCCCGCCCCTGCCCAGCTGTGTGCCCCGCCCTACTCACCCCACCCCTCCGCGTCCGCCTTGGACACATCTGTGAAGCGGAGATAATAACGCTGCCCTCACTGGGTCCAGGGCGTGGCTCAGACCAGGCTGCCGCCCTGCAGGCCCCGCCCCTGCTCAGCTGTGTGCCCCGCCCTACTCGCCCCACCCCTCCGCGTCCGCCTTGGACACATCTGTGAAGCGGAGATAATAACGCTGCCCTCACTGGGTCCAGGGCGTGGCTCAGACCAGGCTGCCGCCCTGCAGGCCCCGCCCCTGCCCAGCTGTGTGCCCCGCCCGACTCGCCCCACCCCTCCGTGCCCGCCTTGGACACATCTGTGAAGCGGAGATAATAACGCTGCCCTCACTGGGTTCTGGCTCGGATGGCGCGGGTCACGGCACGTGAAGTATCTAGAGGAGGCTGGACGCCCAGCAGACACGTGACAGGTGCGTGTGGAGGAAAGCGGAGATAATAACGCCGCCCTCACTGGGTTCTGGCTCGGATCGCGTGGGTCACGGCACGTGAAGTATCTAGAGGAGGCTGGACGCCCAGCAAACACGTGACAGGTGCACGTGGAGGACTTGAGCCCTCTGAGCGCAGAGCACCCCTCTCCCTCGCCCTGGACCTCTCACGTCCTCCGGACACCCGCATCCGGGGGGCAGGGCTCGGCCAGTGGAAGGACGGGGCTGGAGAAGATGCAGGGTGAGCCGAGCAGGGCCTGTGGCTCCTGCCTTTCCGTCCCTTCCCAGCGCGGAGAAGGAACCTTGCTCACAGACCCGGGACGAGGCCTGGGGAGAGCGTGGCCCTCTGAGTTGTTCTCAGACTCCAGCTCAGCCCGGAACCCCCCCCCCCCCCGGGGGTGTTGACATTTCTATCCCTCCCTCCACTCTGTGCTCCTGAAACCGATCAGATCCACGGTTCTCCCCAAGTCCACCCCTCCCAGGGCCGCTGAAAGCTTCATTAATTGAAAAGGAACCATGACTCAGCAATGGTGACCTTGGAGCCTGACTGAAATTTCTAACAGATACTTACTGCAAAAAAGAAAAGGAAAAAAAAAAACCCGTCTCTCTTTTAGAACAATTTAATCAGGCCGAGGTGTGATAAGCAGGGAGGCGCCCATTAAGCAAGGCTGTTAATGTGGTAGCGTCCTCTCCGGAGACGCGGCCGAGCAGGCATGGCCGTTCCTTAGAAATCAAAGCAGAAGCAAACCCATTTGCTGCCTGGTGGCCTGGAGCTCTGTTGTCACAGCCGTCTCCTGGCCACCGCGAGGCCGGACCGTGAGGCCAGAGCAGAGCAGCCTGTGTCCCCGTGCCTGCAGCCATTCAGGCACATGTCCCTTTCCTGTGCTTTCTCTGCAGCCACAGCCGACTGGGCTTTGAGACACTGACTTTCCCGGAGTCACAGGTGGGAGGTGGCGGGGAGACAGGAGAGCCGGTGGGGAGCGGGGGCAGGTGAGGAAGAAGGAGACAAGCGTCTTCTAAAGATGAAAGACGGGCCAGCCGGGGCCTTTGAAAAGAGGGCAGGCTCTTCCCACCCCCTGGGCTTGCAATAACTTTGCACTCGGAGATGCTACCGTGGTCTCTTCTCTTCCATCAAAGCCTTGCTAATACTCTTTTCTCTCAGCGTTTTGATGTGAGAGTTATCATAACGGCAAGGTGATGTCAACAGGAGAGGGACAGGGCTCAGTCAGAGCTCGGGAGCAGGCAGTGACAGTGTGGGGACTTGTCAGTGGAACCAGCCGGCCAAGCTGGGGGCAGGGCCGGGTCTGCTCTGACAAATAAATGCCTATGCCTGGGACACGTGCGAGTGTCTGTGACTCAGGCTCCACTGGGTCCTGAACACTTTCCGTGCCTTAGAAAACACAGCAGCTGGCTTGTCTCTGTATCGCCAGTCACCGGAACTGTGCCGAGCACGGAGCTGGTGCCCAACAAAGGTTGATTCTATGATGACATGAATGAACCAAACCAAGCAGGATGTTCGGGTCGGGTGAGTCTCTCCCCCAGAGACTCCTCTCGCCTCTAAGCATCCCCCCAGGGTTCTCTCCAACACTCAGAGTCTCCAATACATTTAAAATCCAATTTGACCAAATCTGCCCATCTCTTCCCCTGAACACAATCAGATTTATATGTAACTTTTTAAAGCAGTCCTGTTTCGCACAGTAATTGGTTCTTGTATTTAAGTCCTAGATGGAATCTCAGCATTTAGAAGCACAGGCAGCAGCACCTCACCCGTCTGCGGCTCCGGCTGCTGCAGGAGGGCGAGGAGCACATTTTCCTGGGACACCGCCAGCCTCGTGCAGAGGGGCTACCTGGGGGCAGAGTTGTCCAGCGGTCCCCGTGCCTGACGGGAACCCTCCAGAAACAAAGGGAGGCCGTCAGCGCCACTCGCCCGGCTGAAGAATCAAACGTCCGTCTGAGGAGTCTATCAGGAGAGGATCCACTCGTTAAAGCAGACACCACTGTATCATTTGCAAACAACAATTCATTAGTCTAAATGGGTCTGCACACCAGCCCCCACCCAAGGATTCTCCAGACAGTCAGCTATAGCACAAAGCTGGGAGGAAAAAAAAATACAGCTCATGAGACCAAATAATATCCTCTTTCATGATATTTCAGTCTTCTCCGGGTTTCCAAAATGTGGAACCGGGGGTAACGGCAGCGGGTGCAAATCCAGAGAGAATCTGCAGGGACATTTTGCCCAGACGGCTGTCCCGTCCCCTTCCGGTCCCCAGTGACCTTCCCCACAAAGGCCTTTGGAACCCACACTGGCATTTTCTTGGCCTTACATGGTCTGCGCTATTGAATGGAAGTACCCGGCCGGGTTAGCAGAGTTCCCTTTCAGTCCGTTAGTCCTCGAGGTTAAACAAGCATCTATCAATAGATTAGTGGTTTCCAACCACCAGTCCGCAGGCCGCTGCCGGCCTACCTGAAATCTTGTGCCCGTCCACGAAAGACTTAACCACCCCGATGTTGTATGGAGATGACAGAATCTACGGGCATGACATTTACTAGCAGACTGACACCGGGCTGCTGACCAACGGTTGAAAAACACTGACCTGGGTCACCTCCTGATCCCAAAGAGGTGAACAAAACACCCGGGCCTGGGAGCCAGAGGGGCGGGGGGACAATGTGCGCTATTTGGCCGTGTCCCCCTGACACACCTCACACAGCCACTCCCGCTTCACCTGCAGGCTGACTGTTTCCTTCCTTTCCCGAGAGCCCACAATCCTTTGTCCCCCTTGACGTCGGGTCTGAACATGAAGGGACATTCAGATGGCAGGTGCGTATCGACGGAGCCCAGGGGGCCTGGGGCTCCTAGGAAGGGACCGGAAGCCGGCTCGGACTGCGTATCTGTTCCGCACCGCATTCTCCGTCTGTGTTTATTCATCTGACATTCAGAGCTAGCCTGTGTCGTGTTATTACTGTCTCTGCTTCTAATGAGGCGGTGGAAGCTCAAAGAGACAGGTTCGTTTGCTCGAGACCACCCACGCTGAACTCAGGACGCAAACGCAGGCCGTGAGTCCCGAATCTGCTGCCACCCCAAACTAAGCTTGAGAGGCTCCCACAGGGAAGGGGACCTGCTGTGGCCGGCAGCCGGCGGGAAAGCGGTGGTCAGGTTGGGGCTCGCTGCGCGCCCGGGGCCTGCATCTCTCTCCTTCTAGGTTGGGGTGGGCAAGGTGGGAAGAGGGGGTGGGCTGCTTTCACAGTGTGTTACCTCCAGGCTAAACTGAGGCTTGCCGGCTTGGAAGAGGGTGTCTGAGCCCTAAAGCAGTTGACCCTGAGGGAGGCCTTGCTCTCTGGTTTATCATTAATACTCTGTCTTGCATGCCAACGGGCTCTGGAGGGGACAGGCTCAGGTCGTGGAGTGGGCTCCTCACACCTCGGCCTGTTTCTGCAGGATGCCATGGCGGGGCCCCAGGGACCACTCCCTGCCTGCACACTCCCTCCTCTCCACCTCCAGACAGGTGCTCTGGCTGGAAGCCTGCAAGGACTCCACAGGTGGCCCCAGGGCCCGCTCAGTTCAAAGCCAGATTCTCCACAAAGCCTTCCCCATTCCTACTCCCTTCTCCTTCCCTTCCCCAAATTTGGAAGCAACAGGAGTGCCGGAACCCTATCTATTTATCCATTGTGTTCTTGGCTGCATCCCTAGTGCCTGTCACACCACCAGCATCGTTGTTGTCACAGCTGTCGTCATCATAGCTGACAACTGGCCCGAGTGTGCCGTGTGCCAAGAAACAGTCCACGCACCTCACATGTAGTAAGTAGTTCACTTCACCCCCACATTAATCCCAAGGGATCGATGCTATTCTTATCTTCAATTTCCAAATTAGGAAAACTGAGGCCCCGGGGATATTAAGCAACTTGCCTGTTGTCACTCAGCTAGAGGTGGTAGAAAGAGCTAGGAATAAATCGCAGGCAGTCTGGCCTACGTCCACACGCTTGTGCCCAGTAATGCCCAAGAACTACTGGGAATAAAGAAGGAAGGGAGAGAGAGAAGGTCTGGAGTTTTCTTAACCTTCTTCAGAGCTCCTCTAGTCCCGTTCATTGTGCATCTCACGTTCTGTTCTGTGACCTCCACTTGGGTACTTGTCTTATCCCTTCCGGTCCCCTTGAGCGAAAGACTCGTGCTTGAATCCTCTCTGCATTATTCAGTGTCTGGAATATAACAGCTGCTCAGCAAGTTATCCGTTCAGGGTGTGGACTAGCCTAGACTTCGAGGGGGTCAGCATGGGGGGTCACTTGAGGACGGAGGAGAGGCTGGGACTGCGCATTGGCCTGTCTCTGCAGAGCTTAACACTTACCCAGCTCCACTTGTGCGCCCAGGGACCACCCAGGGAGTACAGGCCTGCTTCCCATAGTTGTCCTGAGGGCTTTGGGGCCGTTTTTATACAAGTAAGTGCTCTGAGTGGCTCATGGTTCCATCAGACTAGAACTCAAGTGGCAAACATTCCCAGAGGGCCATTGGCCTGGGCTTCCCGCTGTGAGAGCCCACCCATCAAGTCAAGGCTGTTCCCTACGTCGCTGGACCTGACTCATGTCACACCGTCCTGCTGACCCGGTATAGTCTGCCCACAAAAAAAGGATCAATGAGATAAAACTTGTCTTTAGAGACCCCCTGAGCACCCATCCTGTGTCACCTCGACCCCTCCTACCTCCACTCCCTACACACAGGAAGATACACACTCTCCCTCCCCAGCCCCAACCCAGGGCTCCTCCCCCAGCACCCCCAGCACCCCCACCTCACTCAGACGTTGGCAATGCCAGGGCCCCCACTTCACCTTCTCGCCACCTCACACACACAACAGTTCTCCAACTCTCTCTGGAGGAACCAACTGTCCAAATTCACCAATTGATCAACTCACTGGCTATAGGTAGGCAGGCTCAAGAGTGCCCCTGGGGGTGATAAAAAGGCCACAAGTTTTGGCATCAGAGGCCAAGGTACATGAATCTGCCTGAGGGACTCTCTTAATTTCATGGCCTTAGTTTCCTAGCACTGGTCCTGAGGCAAGAAGAGTTGTGAGCACTGGATGAACAGAAGGAATACTGGGATGACAGCAGAGAGAGCCAGGCAGAGATTGGTACGGAAGAGGAGGAGGAAGACGAGCTTCCAATAAGATCACATCCCAGCAAAGGCTTTGTAAGTCACAGTGTGTTAGACACTTAAGACCAAAATGTGCCTTCTCTCGGCATTCAGAAAGACCAGGAGGAAGCTTCCCGTGAACCCCTGTGCCCCAACTCCCCTCCCTGGGTGAGTAACGACCTGTTCCTCCCTTGCCTTCCACTCTGACCTTCACCAGTCTCTCCCCCCACCCCCCCAGCCTCAGGACCTGCAGCGGAGTTCATGCATTTCTATCACCAGCTCAGACCTCATTCCTGAGTTCTGGATCTCTGTCCCTGCCATATGACACCTCCTTCTAGAGACCTCGAAGGCACCTCGGAGCAAATGTGTTACAAGATAAATGCACTGGCTTTCCAAAAAAAGGTGTGCCCCTGTCCCTGGTGTTCCCTTCCACGACCCTTCCAGACACCTGGGCCTCAGCCCTGATTCTCTCTGTCTTATTCACCACGTCCTGCCCGAATCCTACGCCTTCTCCCTCCTCGGCCTTTCTCCAAGCCCACTTCTCCCTTCCACCGTCTCATCCGGGTGCCTTGCAGCCCCTCACTATCTTTCAGCCCAGAGTCCAACGCATCTCAGAGCCTGACGAGATCCTGTTCAGAAGCCTCTTGGATCACTGCCACACTTCGGAATCAAATACCTTCGGCGGCTTCCCAGTGCTCTTAGGATCAGATGTTTAGCACGACCAACAGGCTTTCCTGGCCTGGTCCCCTCCCACCGTGCTGGCATTTCCATTCAGTGTCCCTGCCTCGCTCTGCCCCCCCACAGACACTGCCCCCCCACAGACACTGCCCCCCCACAGACACTGCCCCCCACACTACCCCCACACTGCCCCCACAGACACTGCCCCCCACACTGCCCCCCACAGACACTGCCCCCCACAGACACTGCCCCCCACACTGCCCCCCACAGACACTGCCCCCCACACTGCCCCCCACAGACACTACCCCCCCACAGACACTGCCCCCCACAGACACTGCCCCCCACAGACACTACCCCCCCACAGACACTGCCCCCCTGCAGACACTGCCCCCTCACACTGCCCCCCACACTGCCCCCCACAGACACTGCCCCCCACACTGCCCCCCACAGACACTGCCCCCCACAGACACTGCCCCCCTGCAGACACTGCCCCCCTCACACTGCCCCCCACACTGCCCCCCACAGACACTACCCCCCCCACAGACACTGCCCCCCACAGACACTGCCCCCCTGCAGACACTGCCCCCTCACACTGCCCCCCACACTGCCCCCCACAGACACTGCCCCCCTGCAGACACTGCCCCCTCACACTGCCCCCCACACTGCCCCCCACAGACACTGCCCCCTCACATTCCCCCCACAGACACTGCCCCCACAGACACTACCCCCCCATAGACACTGCCCCCTCACACTGCCCCCCACAGACACTGCCCCCTCACATTCCCCCCACAGACACTGCCCCCACAGACACTGCCCCCCCACAGACACTGCCCCCTCACACTGCCCCCCACAGACACTGCCCCCTCACATTCCCCCCACAGACACTGCCCCCACAGACACTGCCCCCACCCTGCCCCCACCCTGTCCCCACACTGCCCCCACACACACTGCCCCCACACTGCCCCCACAGACACTGCCCCCACACTTCCCCCACAGACACTGCCCCCCCACACTTCTGCCCACAGACACTGCCCCCCCACACTGCCCCCACAGACACTGTCCCCCACACTGCCCCCCACACTACCCCCCACACTGCCCCCACACTGCCCCCCCACAGACACTGCCCCCCCACACTGCCCCCACAGACACTGTCCCCCACACTGCCCCCCACACTGCCCCCACACTGCCCCCCCACACTGCCCCCACAGACACTGTCCCCCACACTGCCCCCCACACTACCCCCCACACTGCCCCCACACTGCCCCCCCACAGACACTGCCCCCCACACTGCCCCCACAGACACTGCCCTCCTGGCTTCTCCCCTGTCCTTCCCAGCACATGTGGTTAGACTGTGAGCCACATAAAGGCAGAGGCAGCAGGACAACTCTTTTCTGGTGCCTAACAGAGTGGTCGGCCCATCACAGGTGTTCATCAAATTAATGGAAAGTGAGACGTGGTGGGAGACAAGGCTGCAGCTTTAAGTAGGGCCAGAGGCTCTTCCCTCAACATTTACCCCCAGCAGTATGAGCCCCTGCATGACTACCCAGTGAAAATGGCATAAAAATGGGGTGAATGACGGAAGAACACCTTCCTACGTCACCTGCTGAACTAGTTAAGAAAGTAAGGATTCCGCAAAGGTCGAAACCAAAGTGGAAGCCAACCTCCTGGGAGGTAAGCAAGAGCCTAAGGCAGCATCCCTGCCACGCCCTGGGGGCCTTCAGCTTCTGTCTGCGGGGCTGCTGAGAGCCGGCAGATACAGCCTAGGGCTCACCCTCAGTGGACAGACTACTGAGAAAGAGGGGACAGCGAAGGGCTGTGTCCTCAGTGAATGAATGAAAAATGAGACCATCCTGTGCCCTTTCTACTCCAAACCCACAATTCCAGTCTAATCACGGGAGAGACACCAGACAGACCCCAGCAGAGGGACAGTCCACCGAACACCTGACCAGTGCTCTTCCAAACGGCTGCAGTCAGCAAAACAAGGAAAGGCTGAAAAACGGTCACAGCCGAAGGAAACCTAAGGAGAGACATGGTGACCACCTGGAATGTGGTACCCTAGATCAGTGGTCCCCAACCTTTTTTGGGCCACGGACCGGTTTAATGTCAGAAAATATTTTCACGGACCGGCCTTTAGGGTGGGACGGATAAATGTATCACGTGACCAAGACAAGCGTCAAGAGTGAGTCTTAGACGGATGTAACAGAGGGAATCTGGTCATTTTTTAAAAAATAAAACATCGTTCAGACTTAAATATAAATAAAACAGAAATAATGTAAGTTATTTATTCTTTCTCTGTGGACCGGTACCAAATGGCCCACAGACCGGTACTGGTCCGCAGCCCAGGAGTTGGGGACCACTGTCCTAGATCTTATGACAGAAAAGGAACATTCTGGTAAAACCCAAGAAAATGAGAATAAAATATGGGCTTTAGTTAATAATAATGCATCGATATTGGTTCATCAATTTTGACAAATATAATTCCGTAGAAATAGAAGACGGTAACAATAGGGGGAATTGGGTAGAGTGTCTATGAAAACTCTTTGTTTTATTTTTGGAATTTTTCTGTACATATAAAACTACTGTAAAAAAATTTTAATTAAATAAAATAAACCCATTGTACAGAAGGGAACAGCAAGGAAAGTTATAACTTTTAATTTCTTGCTGGGAGGTGAGGGGCAAAATCTCTTCCCTGAGATTCATAACAATTAATTGGAGTTTGTGGTCCAAATATTCAAGCATAAAATTTAATTTCAAGTGGCACTGGGTACGACTTCCAGTTGCCTGGCAGATACCACAGATTTTCTCTGGAAGAATGCAGTTTCACCCGAGGCCTCAGAATTTCCTCCAATGAAGTTTCAAAGAACAGGATGTTATCGTAAAAAATTACAAAACACAGAAGGAAACAGTTCTCTGAGTGAAATTCAACAGAAAGAACACATCAGATCCTAAATATTTTAAACATTAGCATTATCAGACATAAAATAGAAAATATTTTTTTCCCCTATGTTTTAAGATATAAAACTAAGCTTGAAAATAGTGAGCAAGAAAATAGACTATAGCAAATGAACCAGCATGTTTGGAAACAAAAATAGAACTTCAATTAAAAATATAATTTAGGTTAAAAAAAATCAATGGACAGTTAAAGAGTAGATTCAACACAGCTGAAGGAGGAATAGATGAAGTGAAGCAGTGGTCCCCAACCCCCGGGCCGTGGACCGGTACCGGTCCGTGGGCCGTTTGGTACCGGTCTGCAGAGAAAGAATAAATAACTTATATTATTTCTGTTTTATTTATATTTAAGTCTGAATGATGTTTTATTTTTAAAAAATGACCAGAGTCTCTCTGTTACAACCATCTAAGACTCACTCTTTTTCATTGATTTTTTTTTCAATTTATTTTTTACAGAGACAGAGAGTGAGTCAGAGAGAGGGATAGACAGGGACAGACAGACAGGAACGGAGAGAGATGAGAAGCATCAATCATTAGTTTTTCATTGCACATTGCAACACCTTAGTTGTTCGTTGATTGCTCTCTCATATGTGCCTTGACCGCAGGCCTTCAGCAAACCGAGTAACCCCTTGCTGGAGCCAGCAACCTTGGGTTCAAGCCAGTGGGCTTTTTGCTTAAACCAGATGAGCCCACGCTCAAGCTGGCGACCTCGGGGTCTTGAACCTGGGTCCTCTGCATCCCAGTCCAACGCTCTATCCACTGCGCCACCGCCCAGTCAGGCTAAGACTCACTCTTGACATTTGTCTCGGTCATGTGATACATTTATCCATCCCACCCTAAAGTCCAGTCCGTGAAAATATTTTCTAAAATTAAACCAGTCCGTGGGCCAAAAAAGGTTGGGGACCACTGAAGTGAAGTATTCAGGATGTAGCCCAAGAAGCAAAGAGATAAGACAATAGCATTAAATAAAGGTTGAGACATGAAGCATAGGCTTTAGAACTGTAACATTTACCTAATTAACTGGATAAAGAAATGGAAGAGAAGCAATAGTGAGAGAGTTAACAGCTAAGAATTTTCCAAAATTGGCTTGACCGGTGGTGGCACAGTACATAGAACACTGATCTGGGACCCAGATTCAAAACCCTGAGGTCAACGGTTTGAGTGTGGACTCACCAGTTTGAGTACAGGGTCACCAGCTTGAGTGTGAGATCATCTACATGACCCATGGCTGCTGGCTTGAGCCCAAGGTCACTGGCTTGAGCAAGGGGTTACTGGCTCGGCTTAAGCCCCCCTTCAAGACACGTAAAAGAAGCAATCAATGAACAACTAAAGTGACACCACTGTGAGTTGATGCTTCTCATCTTTCTCCCTTCCTCTCTCCCTTTCTCTCTCTCTCTCTCAAAAAAAGAATTTTCCAGAATTATTAAAGGAGACCTAACCTCAGTTCCAGAAATTCCAACAAATGCCAGGCAGAATATATATAAATGAAATTTGCAGAGTGAATCTGCAAAAATCACCAAAGGCAAAGCGGGAAAAGAAAGGCAGGTCGGAAATAGGCAAAACTGGTCTACAAAAAGTGCTGTGAAAACTGCGTCTCCTTGGGGAGGCAGGGATCGAGGGAGGCTTCAGAGTAAGGTTTTATTTTCAGTTTTTAAACTGAAGTAATGACTACATGAGCGTATTCACTTTGTAAAAATTCAGTAGGCTTTACATTAATGATGTATGCACGTTAAGCTAAAAAGTGTGGTATACTTTAATTTTTTAAAAGTCAGAGAGAGAAAAAAACCACAGATCACATTTAAAGGAATGGTGGTTAGAATGGTAGTTCGCTTTTCAACAGTAAAGTGAAAGCCAGAAAACATTTGAATTATATTGTCAATGTCCTAAGAGAATGACTTGAATTCCATAGCTAGTGAAATGATTTTTTCACTACATTTTCAGACAAATGACGCTCAGTAACAGAAATGGTAAAGAGGGCACATTAGGCAGAAGGAGAATGATCCCAGATGGGATGTCTGAGATGAGGAAATGATGAAGTACTGTATTAAATGAACTAAATAAAGCAACACAATAACGATGTCTAAATTGTGAGTTTACAGACAGCTATAACTTAAAATACTAGACAAAAGTAGTATATTACTTGGGATAAGGGCGATGAGAGTTAAAACTGTTGTAAGGAACTTAAATGTGGGCAGATGAAGAGAAAGGCACTGATTAATTTTAGAATGTCAAATGAAGTCTGCATGTTAAAATATCTAGGGTAACCACTAAAAGAATAAGCATAGAAAACATAATTTATAATCTAGTAGAGGAAAATGGGAAAACAATGATATAAAAAGCACTTTGATCAATCCAAAAGACAGCCGGAAAAGAGTAAAAATGAGAAACAGAAAAAGTGGGACAAATGGAAGGCACAAAGTAAAATGGTAGAAATAAAAATAAATATATCAGCAGTTGGAATAAATAGAAATTGATAACCTCTCCAGTTAAATGACAAAAATGGCCAGATTAGGTGTGGTGTTTTTTTAATCCAAGTAGATGTTGTTTATAATATAACAACACAAACATTGAAAGTAAAACCATGATAAAAAGATATGCCAAGTAAGTACTAACTCTAAGAAAGTCTACACTAATGACTAGTGATGGTCTACACTAATATCAAACTAAATAAGTCGTAAATCAAAGCTCTAACTAGGTATAAAAAGGATTAATTACTGCACAATGAAAGCTTCAAACCACTGGAAAGATACAAGAAGTCTAAATTTGTATATATTTAACAACATAACTTTAACATCTAAATACAAGCGAAGGGTCCTGGCCAGTTGGCTCAGTGGTAGAGCATCGGCCTGGCATGCAGGAATCCCAGGTTCAATTCCCAGCCAGGGCACACAGGAGAAGAGCCCATCTGCTTCTCCACCTCTTCCTCTCTCCTTCCTCTCTGTCTCTCTCTTCCCCTCCCGTAGCCAAGGCTCCATTGGAGCAAAGATGGCCCGGGCACTAAGGATGGCTCCATGGCCTCTGCCTCAGGCACTAGAATGGCCCTGGTTGCAACAGAGCAACGCTCCAGATGAGCAGAGCATCGCCTCCTGGTGGGCGTGCCGGGTGGATCCCGGTTGGGCGCATGCGGGAGTCTGACTGCCTCCCAGTTTCCAACTTCAGAAAAATTTTTAAAAATAATAAATAAATAAATAAATAAATAAATAAATACATACATACATACAAGCAAGGGCAGCCCCTAAAAGAATAGACATATAAGGCAATTTTCAAACGAGAAAAGGGAAAAATGAAAGAATAATTATATAAAAAGTATTCAATCTAACGAGGGAAACATTTCATTATACCTTTGTCCAAACCCATAGAATGTATAACATCAAGAGGGAAACATAATGTAAATTATGGACTTTGGGTGTTTAAGATATGTCCCTTAGCTTCCTCAACTGTAACAAACATACCGCTCTGAGGGGGATGTTAGTGGGAGAGGTTATGCATGGGGGGGCAGGAGGTATGTGAGAAATCTCTATATGCTCCTCTCAATTTTGCTGTCAACTTGAAACTCCTTTAAAAAAGTAAAGGTCTAATCTAAATAAATCATAAATCAGGGATGAAAGACAAAAAGAAACAACATATGCACCTAAATAATCAGTGTGAAAAAACGAAACCCACAAGAATAGAGTAGCAGAGGGAAAAACACTGAATTTGGATTCAAAAGATGGCAAGATGTCTGACCAGGTGGTGGTGCAGTGGATGGAGCATCGGACTGGGATGCGGAGGACCCGGATTTGAGACCCCAGGGTCACCAGTTTGAGCGTGGGTTCATCTGGTTTGAGCAAAAATCTCACCAGCTTGGACCCAAGGTCACTGGCTCGAGTAGGGGGTTGCTCGGTCTGCTGAAGGCCCGTGGTCAAGGCACATAGGAAAGAGCAATCAATGAACAACTAAGGTGTCACAACGAAAAACTGATGATTGATGCTTCTGATCTCTCTCTGTTCCTGTCTGTCTGTCTGTCCCTATCTCTCTCTCTGTGTGTGTGAAAAAAAAAAAAAAAAAAAAAAAAAAAAAAGGATGGCAAGACAAGAGAGAGAGAAGGGAAATAAAAAAATAGAAAGCACAAAATAAAATACAATGTATTAAGACTTATTTCTAAATACATTGTATCTAGATTTATGTCTAAGTACATTGCCAATCACAATAAATACAAAGCTTGAAGGAATGGCTAGAAGATATTGATAAATCCATCATCAGCTGGGAGGTTTGACATTCTTCTCTAGGTAACTGATATATCCAGCAGACAAAACGATTAGGAAAGCTTGCACAACACAATTAAAAGATTGATCTAATGAATACATACAGAATATAGTATCCACAACATGGGGAATATACTCTTTTCAAGCACCCATGGACTATTTACAAAAAAAGTGATTAGCTGCTAGGCCCTAAAGCAAGTCTCAAGAAATATTAGTTTTATACGATCACTTTATCTGACAGTTATACAAGTTAGAAATTAGTAACAAAAACGGAACCAGTTTTTTTTAAAAGCATTTGGAAAATGAAAACCCATTTCTAAGCAATCCATGGATCAAATAAAAATCATAATGAAGCCTGACCAGGTGGTGGCGCAGTGGATAGAGCGTCGGACTGGGATGCGGAAGGACCCAGGTTCGAGACCCGAGGTCGCCAGCTTGAGCACAGGTTCATCTGGCTTGAGCAAAGAGCTCACCAGCTTGGACCCAAGGTCACTGGCTCCAGCAGGGGGTTACTCGGTCTGCTGAAGGCCCGCGTTCAAGGTACATATGAGAAAGCAATCAATGAACAACTAAGAAGTCGCAACGCGCAACGAGAAACTGATGATTGATGCTTCTCATCTCTCTCCGTTCCTGTCTGTCTGTCCCTGTCTATCTCTGCCTCTGTAAAAAAAAAAAAAAAATCATAATGAAAATGAAAATTTAGAAATGATGGATAACAAAAATACTACACATCCAAACTTGTAGGATGCAGCTGACACAGTAGTTAGAATAAAGTTTCTAGTTTTGAAACTTACATTCAAAAAGGAGAATGACTTAGCTATGTCTCCAACTTAAGAAACGAGAAAAGAACATCAGACCACACAAAGAGAGAGAGAGAGAATAGAAGGAAAAGCAGGATTTCCAGGGAGACCCTGTGATAGAGAATTGATATCTGATGAATCATCTTAAAGTCACCGATGTCCTCCCTCCCTGGAGCACATCTCGGGAGTTGACCCTCCCACACCAATGCACTAGGACGTGCGGCCCTTACCGGATGCAGAATGGACATCAGAGGTATTGATTGACCCTGCAGTGGGCGGACTTAGGGCTTGGAAAGGAAGGTGCAGGTGCCCCACCAGCTCTCTGTGACCCCGGCTGGTGAAGCAGTTCCAGGTGTGACAACAGCTGCACAAGCCGGCTGACCCTCCGGGGCCCAGGAGTACTTACACACCCTCTCAAAACCGGGCCAAAGCCAGGACAGAATAGCATTTCTTGAGTCTCTTTACTCTCTGTTCTTTTTGTTTGTTTCTGTTTTTGTTTTTGTTTTTTAACGCTGTCTCAGGAAAAGCGAGAATGAGAGGAAATTCATTCTCCAAAGAAGGTGATTGTGCATATGACACAGAGAGCCTCTTTGGAGGCCCAGGGTCAATGGTGACCCATTTAAACTCTGTGGAGACCATTTGTCAGAGTTTCCTAAAATAAAAAGAAAATGGGAACCCAAATTCCAAGGCCGAGAGCTTTGCACTGTCTATTGACCAGAGAAGAGAGCTGTTCTCCTGAGGGGCAGGCCCAGCAGGGGCCATCCTGGGCAGAACCAAGGGGGTCTGTCCCCTCTATCTGCAGGCAAGTGGCAGCCCCGCCACTCAGTCCAGTAACGAGCCTCTGCAGAACTCATTCAAGTATTTAAAAACCATTGGAGAAAAATCAGCCCATATGCTTAGACCAGGCATGCACACACATCCAAGAAATAAATAAAGTAGGGAGGAGTCGAGAACAAAACAACAAATTTAACTAAGCTTTGAGTGAGTGTCTAATGAACTTGACATTTTTAACAGGCACACTGAAATTTCCACCATGTGCTGGTGACAATGATAATCACTGAATGCATAAGAGATTAAAAAAAAAAAAAGTCTATTAAAAATAGTGACATCAACTAAAGCTGTCAAGAGTTTTAAAATTCAGATTCTTGCTTCAGATTCAAAGTCCGTGACCCCTCCTCACTTAGCTTACTGAGGCCCTGCCTCTGGTGAAAGTATGGGGGGACCCAGCTAGGAGGAGCCCACCAAATCCCCCTGCTGGGGCTTGGACTGCAGTGCCTACAGGTGCAGAGCTTGGGACAGGCTCTCCTGGTTTCCGGTGCCCTTTCTGCTGGAAACTCCCCCTGTTGATGAGGCCCAGAAGCAGCCACACAGAGCGTCCTGGCTGTCACACTCCCTTTTCCAGTCCAGGACTTGAAGGAAATAGAAAGTCCTTTTCTTTTATTATAGGTAAAATTTACATAATATAAAACTTACCATTTTAAAGTGTACATCTAAGCAGCATTTGGTACCTTCATAATGTTGTGCAATCAGTTGCTACATCAAGTTCCAAAATGTGTTCTGTCACCTCAAAGAATACCATGTGCCCACTAAATAGTCACTCCCCACTCTCTTCTCCCCCCAGCCCCTGGCAACCGCCATTCTGCATTCTGTTTCTAGGGATTGGCCTATTTGGATATTTCATATAAATGGAATCATAGAATATGCAATCTTTCATGTTTGGCTTCTTTCACTTAACATGTTTTCAAGGTTAATCCCTGCTATCACATGTATTGTACTTCATTCCTTCTTATGCCTGAGTAATGCTGCATTGTAGGTCTATACTACATTTTGCCTATCCATTAATTTTTTTTTTTTTTTTTTTTTTGCATTTTTCTGAAGCTGGAAACAGGGAGAGACAGTCAGACAGACTCCCGCATGCGCCCGACCGGGATCCACCCGGCACGCCCACCATGGGGTGATGCTCTGCCCACCATGGGGCGATGCTCTGCCCACCAGGGGGGGATGCTCTGCCCACCCTGGGCGTCGCCATGTTGCGACCAGAGCCACTCTAGCACCTGAGGCAGAGGCCACAGAGCCATCCCCAGCGCCCAGGCCATCTTTGCTCCAATGGAGCCCCGGCTGCGGGAGGGGAAGAGAGAGACAGAGAGGAAGGAGAGGGGGAGGGGTGGAGAAGCAAATGGGCGCTTCTCCTGTGTGCCCTGGCCAGTCCATTCATCCTTTGACGGATCAAACGTCCTTTTGGGAGATGCCCTGGGCTCATATTCTATAAGTGGCTAGGAGATTATGAATTTTATTTAGTGCCAGCTATATAATAACAACTATCCAATCAGAAATCCTCGTTCAGAATACTTTAGAACTCTAGTTTTTTAAGTTTAGGAAAGTGTTGTTGGGTGGGTGGATGGATGGATGGATGGATGAATATGGATGGATGGATGGCTGGGTGGATGGTGGATGGTGGATGATGGATGGATGGATGGATGGATGGATGGATGGATGGTAGATAGATGAATGGGTGGGTGGATGGATGGGTGCATGGATGGGTGGGTGGATGGATGAATGGATGGATGGATGAATATGGATGGTGGATGGCTGGGTGGATAGATGGATGGATGGATGGATGGATGGATGGATGGATGGATAAATGGATGGATGGATGGATGGATGGATGGATGGATGGATGGATGAATATGGATGAGTGGATGGATGGATGGGTGGATGCTGGATGGGTGGATAAATGGTGGATGGTGGATGGATGGATGGGTGGGTGAATGGGTGGGTGGATGGAAAAGGTGAGTGGATGCACTTATCAAATGGAAGAGCACTGAATTTGAAGCCCAGACTCCAGCTCCATCTTTGCCACAGAATAGTGGCACATCTATTCCATACACTCGCATCATCTCTGTGGGCCTTCATTTTTCTCACATGAAAAGCTAGGCTCATAGACCAGGTAGTTTCTTGTGACCCCAGGAGATCCCCTCCTCCACACGCTCCCAGGGTAGACGGGAATCCTGGCTCACTGTGCTGAAGCACCGGTAACACAGGCAACATTACACAGAGTCCCCTGCACCGGGTATTCTAGTATTCCTTCTGAATTCGAGGTGGGTTCATCAGAGACTTTCTTCTTGGTATCACTGAACCCCTTCTCTTCCCATCCTTACCTCCTACTACAGCCTCGTCCTTCCTCACTCCCTGTCACACGATGTCCTTTAGGCATTCTGCTCCAGTTGTCTCTACTAGAAGCTGTATTCTTCCAAATTGATGACTTTCTTCCTCTGGTAAAGGCAACTGAACTCCTGAGTCTGGACTCCTGAGCTGAGAGGCTGACTCTAACAGCGCAGGTTCCCCGGCAGAAAGCACTGGCCCCAGAGCTGACTGTTAGTGGGGGCCCTTTCCCCCACCCAGTCACCACCAACATCACGAACTTGTGGGCTATTTTCTCAACAAATGTGTGTGCGGCAAGTTGCCATGGAAATTCAAATGATCTGTTGGTATTGATATCCTGAAAATAAAGTGTGAGCCGAGCTGAGAAATACCAGCGGTCAGGGAGGGATAGCCCTTACACACTTGATAGGGCTATCAAGAGACGCAGGAGCGATTTTTTTTTTTTCATGAAAGGTGAGGAGGAAGCTTCCTGCATTGTGCCAGGATGGAGAGGGTACTGGAGAGAGGGGACAGGCCACTAGATGCTGGACTTGGTCCCATCAAGGCTGGCACTTATTGTCTGATATGGGGGCAAGAAGCTCTGAGGGTCTGGCCACTGTTTTCTCCCCACTAATGAAGATTAAAAACAACACTTAAGTTGGGCCCCGTAATCTGGCCCATCAGCATGCATGGTCCGCAGATCAGAGGGCGGGTGTGCTGGGCGGTGAGCTGGCCTCATGGATCACCGCGACAGTAACAAGCAGGGGGTGGCAACTGTTTGGGCTTCAAAGGATCTTCCTGGCAGTTCCTCCCCATGGCCCCCAGCTCGGCTCCTTGAAGGACGATCGCTGAGACGGTCTCCTGCGAGTCTCCCCAGGACGGAGCGGCTTTGCCGGGCGACCACACCACCCACACACTGAGTCCGTTTGGTCAAAGAGGAAGTCCCTCTGCTTGAGGACCAGAGCTGCCTGGATCGGTCAGGGCAAGTTTGCATACCATTCTGAGCCTGGGGTTGCTCATCTTTTCATAGGATGAATCTCATTTGTCCTCTCTGGTTGAAAAACTGGGTGAAAGCACCTGATGTAATATTGGACACATGTAGATGCTTAGTAAACGTCTGGGGTTTCCTCTCATAGATAATCATATATCCGGAAACCTCTTCCAAGGAAGTGGCTCCTCTCACACAGGCAGATGTCTCCCAGATCACCATCCTGCCTGGGTGCCCAAGGTGGGGATGGGGGGCAGGGCAGCCGACTACCTGGGCTGGACCACAGGTTTGTGGCCGGACTGAAGGCTCCTCCCACCCATACACACCAACAAGCTTTTTAGAGAGAATCAGTGTGAGATCTTCTCCTGGTCTCATCCCTTTGAGTGACTTCGAGTCAGGGTATTCCTCCCTCTCTCAGAAAACGCACCTCTCTCTCTTGTCGCAGCGGGGTTGGTATTCTGTCAGAGGATCTTCAGGCTCGGGGAAAGCAGATATGGAGTAAGGGGTCCTTTCTCCAGAGCCTCAGAAGTCACAGCAGGAAGGCAGCCTCTTGTGGCACCTGCGGTCCCAGCCAGCCAGGGGCGGGGCTGTCAGGTGGGGGTAGCAAGCAGACACGAGCAAGGAGCCTGCAGCCACACTGGTGGACTCAGCACGGGTCTCGGCCCCTCTCTCTCCCAACCTGAGGACCTAATCTTGACTGTGGAACTGAGCCAGGCTTCCCACAAAGACCGGATGTCGTGCGGGTCTCTGAAAAGGCCTCAGAAGCCATCAGAGCTTAGAGATGAGGGTCTGCTGTGTGGAAAGAGAATCAGATGGTGCATAAGGAGACCTGAGCTGACAAGCTGTGTGACTTTGGGCACATCGCTCTGCCTCTCTGGGCTGCTTCCTCATCTCTAAAATGAGAAGACCGGTTTGACTAGTCTTTGAGGCATCTTGTGGGATTCAGAGAATTTGCCCTTGGAAATGTCAACTCCTCCTACAACTTTCTCAAGCTGTTAGTTCAATTACTGCTGCCCACAAATTGCCATTTGTTAATAATTGTAGTGACTGAGAAGGATCCCAGAGTTAGAAAGTGCACTTACTTATTCAACAATTATTTATTGATCCTCTATAATATGCCAGATACTCTTCCACATGTTACAAAGGAGATGAAATCCTTGTCCACACAGAACTTACAGTCTAGTGAGGGAGACTAAAAACGAGCCAGTAACAGGTAAACGTGAGAAGTCTGGCGGCGGAAAGCGCCATGAAGAACACAGGGCAGGCTAAGGGGGCGGGGTCCTGGGCGGTCCTGGGAGGGACGCTCATGGGAGTGGTCAGGGAAGACCTTTCTGATAAGGGGACATGTGAGCAGAGACCTGAAGGAAAAGGGGGGAGATTTGTAGGAAGAAAGTTGGTAGGGGAGAAAGATTAAAAAAAAAAAAAAGTTCAAAGCACTCAGTTCAGCTGTCCCTCGGGCGGGCAGCTTTCCTGTCTTCCTTAGGAGGCAAGGCAAGCCTTAGACCATGGGTCCCCAAACTACGGCCCCCGCGGGCCGCATGCGGCCCCCTGAGGCCATTTATCCGGCCCCCGCCGCACTTCCAGAAGGAGCACTTCTTTCATTGGTGGTCAGTGAGAGGAGCATAGTTCCCATTGAAATACTGGTCAGTTTGTTGATTTTAATTTACTTGTTCTTTATTTTAAATATTGTATTTGTTCCCGTTTTGTTTTTTTACTTTAAAATAAGATATGTGCAGTGTGCATAGGGATTTGTTCATAGTTTTTTTTATAGTCCGGCCCTCCAATGGTCTGAGGGACAGTGAACTGGCCCCCTGTGTAAAAAGTTTTGGGACGCCTGCCTTAGACCCAGCCTCAAACTCACCATACGGCCGTCGTGTTAGCCCTCTGCCTGCCCTCCTCACAGCCCGTCTGGGAAGTCAGCCTAACATGAGTGACAAGGTGAACCTGTCACTCATTGTCAGACAGTCACTTGAGCTTGAACGAGTGACTTAGTCATTCTCAACCATATTCTCTCCTCTGCATGACAAGGAGATTAATACCTGCTTCCTAGCGCTGTTGAGAGGATGGATGAGCCAATGCATTTTAGGTGTGTTGGCATTCGTGGCGCCCTCTCTTGCTTCTCATTAAAGGAGGCTCTCTGAGGTCTCTAAAAGCCCCTTCAGTAGAGGACCCTATTCCCAGGGTCTCCCTTTCTTCCTATACCCACAGATTTTCTAAGGCTCGAAGCCACTGTGCCCCACCTCAGCCTAGCCAGCTTGGCAAGCCAGGAGAAACCGAGCAGGCCTCCGGCACAGAGCCGAGCCGCCAGCCGCCAGCCGCCCGGAAGCCCGGGGCCGGAGCACACTCGGGCCGCGGGTCTGTGCGACCACCCCACAGCTTACCGCAGCCCCGTGGCTAAGGACCGGCTCGGGAGCGGCCTGCGAATTTGATGGTACAAAGAGCGGTTTAAAGTTTTATTTTACAAAACAGAATAAATTAAAAATGCATTAGGAACGAGGCCCTTACTTAACTACAGGGTGTGCTAATGGGCCAGGAGCCTGCACTCCCTCCTCCTTGAAGCTCTTAATGACTGAGCTTTAATGTAGTTTATTTCTTGAAAAACAATCCCACAAGCACTCAGTACAGTTGGGAAAAAAAAAAAAAAAAACATTGCTAAAATCATTAGACCGCTGCACGGTAAATATTTATCACAAGCGCAGCTCCCACCTGCTCACCATGAGGCATCGATTTTCTCCCCTGCCTTGTTCTGCTCGCTCTTGCTCTTCATTTCTCTTCTGCCCCCGCCCCTCGCCTCCTCCCCCCCAGATCCTCCCTGGAAGCTGAAGCAAGGCTTGGCCGGGCCTCCAGTGAAGAGACAGATTGCCGAAGGGAGAAGAGTGTCAACACTCAGTCCCCCAGGAACCAGCCCCTGCCTGCTGCAGGACCTCGTGGTCTGATTTCAGGGGGGGGGGGGGGGTTCGCGGCCACGCTGCCCTGGGACTCCCTTCCTGCCCCTCAGCTGACAGCCGACACTCTGCCATCAGGACTACGTGATTGCACGGGAGGGAAGTGGTCCGTCTGGCCATTCGGAGGTCTGGAATCCAGTTCTAGCCCTGGTATCACTGTGTGGCCTCGGGCCAGTCGCCTCACTGCTCTGACCCTTAGAATGGTCATCTCTAAAATGACACCACTGGACAGAGTGTCCCCCAGCTGATACTCTGATCTCGTTAGAGCTGGGTGGCAGTCCCACTCTGGCCACTTACTGGCTATGTCACCGTGGGCAAGCAGCTTAGCCCGTGGGAGCCTCATGTGTCTCGCTGTTAAAATTATACACGCTTAAGTACAAAATATATATATCTGAAAAGAGGGTGTTGACGTTATAAAGACAGAAAATACAGAGCACCCAGCATAGGGTCCAGCAATTGGTAGAGCTCAACATAATTACAAAATGAGTCTTCTGTTACCTCCGCCTGTAGCTGATCTGGTCCTCCGGCGGAGCACACAGGGGCTGTCTGACAGGCTGGACACACGTGGAGATGCAAATGCCCTGGGGCAGCAAGGGGTGGTCACAGAATGGGAGGGGAGGACAAACTGTCCGCTTGACAGTTTGGCCTAGCCTGGGATCATGTCCCCAGATCTAGAGGAGATGGCTGGGCCTCTTGCGATGAGAGTGTTAACAGGGAGAGAGGGGTCTCCTCACAGGGGAGAGTCGCCAAGCCCCCTCCTTCTCCCACACACACGCCTGCTGCGTCCATGTTTTAAACCTGGTTTTTATTTGAATACCTGGGCTTCACAAAGGGCTGTAGCCTGTGTCGCCTGATTTGATCTCTGAAATCTTCCGAGGTGGGTAGGCATTGTTATGACCCCAGTTTACAAATAACTGAAGTGCACACAGGTTTACCCCGAGGCCCCACTGAGAGGAAGTGGCGCAGACGGGTCACACGGCCAGACACACCGAGTCCACATCTGAAAGGGTGGACCTGTGTGACCTTCACTCGCATCTCTTCAGAGACACGTCCTGACAGGGAAGCAGATCATCACAAACATCGTGCCCAATGGGACGCATTCTTAAATATTCCATGTGTAATAACTCTCACTGCAGAGCTGACTGAGATTGCTGGCAGGCTTCTGATCCCTGCCAGCTGCCATCAATAAACATTATCAATATAAATGCTCAGAATTCAGCCGAGCTCCCAGCTAAATGAGAAAGCCTAGGGTGAGACCCTATTCTGAATTGTCTATTTCCTTCATCCATGGCTTAGGAGTGTCGGTCTCACATACTGTTGTTGTTTTTCTAAGTTTTTAGAGAGCCTACGACATGCCAGGGACTATGTTAAAGACTTATCACACATTCTCTTGATCCTGCAAGATAGGTAACATCAAAATGACTGCACGAGGTAGGTATTGGCATCCCCATCTTACAAAGACATGGACAGAAATGATGGTACAGGTTACAAGGATAATGAGGCATTAACAACCGGCTTCTCCCTCGCCTTTCTCTACTGTAGAGATTAGAAAAGCTAAAATCGTGTCTTTTACACTTTCTCTTTTAATAAGAGAGCCTGGTCAATAAGATGAATCTATAAAAACATTTAAAAAATTTTTTTATTGATTGATTTCAGCAACGGGGGGGGGGGGGGAAGAACACTGAGCTGTTCCTGTATGTGCCCTGACCAGGGATCAAACCAGCAATCTTTATGCTTCTAGACAATGCTCTAGCCAACTGAGCTCTCTGGCCAGAGCTATGAAAACAGTTTTTGTTTTGTTTTTGTATTTTTCTGAAGTGAGAAACCAGGAGGCAGAGAGACAGACTCCCGCATGCATCCAACTGGGATCCACTGGCATACCCACCAGGGGAATGCTCGGCCCTCTGGGGCATTGTTCCATTGCAACTGGTCCCATTCTAGCCCCTGAGGTGGAGGGCACGGAGCCAACCTCAGCACCCAGGTCAACTTTGCTCCAACTTTGGCTGCGGGAGGGAAGAGAGAGATAGAGAGAAAGGAGAGGGGGAGGGGTGGAGAAGCAGATGGGCGCTTCTCCTGTGTGCCCTGGCCGGAGATCAAATCCGGGATTTCCACATGCCAGGCCGACACTCTACCACTGAGCCAGCCGGCCAGGGCCTATGAAAGCATTTTTAAAGAGATGACTCATCTACTATGACGCTCACACATTCTTCTTGTCTGAAACAGAAACCTGAAACCTGGACCTGAAGCACCTATTTTGCAACTCTGGAGATGCAGACAGCAGGCTAACAAGCCACATTGGGAAGGGAAAAGGAACCCGGGCCTTGGGTGACATTCCTAAGAAGGTGCTTCGGCCCTGCACTGCCTACCCTTGGACTTACACAAGGAAGAACTAACCCCTGCCAGCCCATGATCCACAGCGCCACTTACAAGAATTATTAAATTCAGACTTGAGACGACAGGACCATATGCCCAAGTTTCTCACTGCTGTGATATCTCCTCTTGTCCAAACCTACTGTTTTTTCAGTAGAAGACAAGCACTGGTGTTGGGCAAAAAGGAAAGCAAGATTACCCAGAGCAGGACATATTCCAGTCCTCCCACTCTCGCACTTGACTAACCAGGCTTTCCTAGGATTCAGAGAGCTGAAGGGCCTTTTCCCACGCCCCCTTCTCCAGGAAGTATGGGTCAGTCCACAGATGACAGGACTGGTACTACAGGAGAGAGAAGGTCAAGTCAAGAACTCAGTTTCCCTTTTGACTGAAAATAGTACTGGAAGATAGGTACCTATCCTGATGACCCTTCAGAACATCGAGTGATGACCAAACCCAGGGCCACTGGTCCTTTTTCTGTACGTGCATACATAGTGACTGCTCTGTTTTCAGCACCTTGGAGAGTGCTCCTGCTTCCTGACTCTTCAAGGGCTTGACTCAAGACACGGAGCTCCAGAGCTTTCTCCTGGTGGCTTTTGGCATACTCTGTGCTTTTTACTTTACTCCTGAAGAAAGGGGGAGCACGTGGGGCCTGAGTCCAGTGCGTTGGTGTCCTGTGGATTTGCTGGGCCTGGTGGGGAGACTGCCCGGCCTGGCTTCCACCCAGCCACTGCCATCACGGGGCAGGCTTCAGGGCCGGTGCAGTGTACCAGTATCAGGGCAGGGAGATGGATGACACACTGAGAACAGCGCCTGATGTCTATAGGAGCTTACTGTTATTGTTTAATGAAGGAATAAACTCTGTGTATCTACCAATCTAGTAATAGCATTTATAGCCTCCGAGGACTAAATACAATAATAATTCTTGTAAAGGACTAGATTTTTTTAAAGGCCGACATAGAAGAGGTGCATAACAACCTTTAGTTATAATCCTAAGGAAATTATGTTGCCTGTGAACAAAGATGTTTGCTACTGCATTGTTTATAATATAAAAATAGAAGCAACGTAAATGTGTAACGACATGGTAATCCACGTGACAACGGAATAAAACACGCCCATGAAACTATGTTTACCAAATAGGATGGTACTAATTGAAACCTTTACCCTGGGTAACAGTGCAGTTTAATCAGAGATAAAGGTTGAACACAAAGTCGTTAAACAGTATAGGCCCAGTTTGAAGGAGACCCAATTCTTAATCTTTTTTTTTTTTTTTGTATTTTTCTGAAGCTGGAAACGGGGAGAGACAGTCAGACAGACTCCCGCATGCGCCCAACCGGGATCCACCCGGCATGCCCACCAGGGGGCGATGCTCTGCCCCTCCAGGGCATCGCTCTGCCGCGACCAGAGCCACTCTAGCGCCTGGGGCAGAGGCCAAGGAACTATCCCCAGCGCCCGGGCCATCTTTGCTCCAATGGAGCCTTGGCTGCGGGAGGGGAAGAGAGAGACAGAGAGGAAGGAGGGGGGGTGGAGAAGCAAATGGGCGCTTCTCCTATGTGCCCTGGCCAGGAATCGAACCCGGGTCCCCCGCATGCCAGGCCGATGCTCTACTGCTGAGCCAACCGGCCAGGGCCCCAATTCTTAATCTTGAGAGACTCCCCATACAGACAGAACTGACAAAATTTGAACTGATTTAATGGCTCTTTATCATGGAGATAAAAACAGAAGTCACCTTTTTGGGGATTAGGATGTTTGTAAAGAGAGTTTATCTACTCTTTATCTCTCCGCGGAAGAGGAGGCAGAGGAAATGGAACTTATTCTACCTTTGAGCTAAAAGAGGGGTTCCCAAGAGAATGGTTTATAACTGTTGGGGTGGACCCAAGGGGGGCCTGGTATCTTATTCCTAAGTTCTGCCAGAGTTAGAAGAAGAATCATTGCAATGGGCGTGGCCGAAGGATAAGGGGTAAGAAACGCCTCCTGGAGTGCCCTCCCGAGAGCGCCCGTGCCCACAGACCACACAGTAGGGCCGTGGCAGGTATATGAGCAGGGTAGCTAAGCTGGAGCTGGGGGCAGAAAGGAGTAGCACGGGGACAGGACTCTCATCGTAAAGACTTGGGGGCCCCCTGCCCATCTCTATGGACCAGATGACAGAGAGCTAGAATCGTGCTGAGGACCAACAGGAAGGGATGGGAACTTACCAAGGGCAGTCACATAGGAGGGCTTTCCACCAGTTTTCTCTCCTAAATATTGCTGCTCCCGATACAGCAGGGGCAAGGACAGGGAGGGAAGAGGACAGGTACGGGATGTTCTCTCAGCCCTCTGCTCCCTCTGTACTGGCCGTCAGTCCAAGCTGCTGCTCCCTCTGTCCTGGCCGTCAGTCCAAGCTGCTGCTCCCTCTGTCCTGGCCGTCAGTCCAAGCTGCAAGTCGCGTCAGTCCCTTGGGGATGAGGAGGAGATCTGGGAAGTGTTGAGTCAATCAGATAAGAAACTGAAAAAATTTTACTGTGAAACACTAGACTTAACAACCAAACACGTGACAGTTTCAATAACTGCGTGACTGAAGGTTACGGAGTCCCACGAGCTGTTGTCAAGAATGTTTTCCCAGCAGGAGAAGGAGACGGGATATAACACAGTAGTGACACTTCTTGGAAAAGTAAAAATATTCCAAGTTTATACCCTGGTGAGTTTGAAACTTTATAATCAAACTGGTTATGTTCATGATATAATGTAAAGTACAAAAATTCAGATATAAAACTATACATTGATAGGGTTCTATGTTGTAAAAATATACAAAAAGCTTAAAGGGAATATACCTTCGTGTTATTATGGGTAGATGAGATGATGGGTAATTTAAAATTTTTTTCTCTTTATGCTTTCTTTTATTTCCAACATTTGCTCAGTGGGCATGCATCACTTATGTTGCTTATATAATCGGGAAAGTTTATGTTTAAAACTTGGCTGTGTGTCTTTCCCCAAGTTCCCCTTTTGGTGCAGGCTCCCTGTCATTCTTGGTGGCCCAATGCCACCTTCAAGGACAGAGAGACAAGTAACATCTCAGGGCAAAGTCTAAAGTCCCAGTGTAACCCACACTGCATTTCAGAGGTTTATTTTAGTGTCTGGGGGAATCTCTATCCCAGGGATGCTGAGTCACAGCACCCCATGAGCTGAACCAGACCACACAGCTCACACGGACTTTCCACCGGCGTCTTGGAAATTTTTAAAGAAACCATGTTCTCAGGGCAACTAATTATCACATCGAGTGCATGGGTGTTTTGAGGGCTTGAGCTGTAGAAGGGCAATGCTTGTCCTCCACCACAAGCAGCCTGGTGGGATTTTATCCACATAAATAATCCACGTGGTGTCAGCTCTGATTTTTCATCTGTGGTATAGAAGGATGCAGGGAACAGAGTTAGAGAGACAGGACTTTTCCAAGGCTCGGTTGCCTGAAGATGAAGCTGGAGAGAAACAGCCCGCACAGAGCCGCTACCCAACACCTGGATCGCGGGCATCCCAAGGTGCCCTGGTACAGTTAAAGGGTGAGTGCCATCCAACTGCCTCTAACGTCAATAAGGGGATAGAAGAAAGGGGTGGTCATCAAACGTTGAGACTGTGTTTCTGCTAACAAAGTATTGTGTTTATCTTTAAGTATTTTTGCTGTATCACATTCATTTTCTATCAACAAAGAACTATAAAGAAGGAAAACTAGCAGGGTGCCAGACAGAGGGTACTTTAAAGGTTTGGGCCATTACTGGGCCATCGTCCCAACAAAGTGTCTGGTGCTCTGCTCTCGTTCTGGAAGGCTTGGGAGGTCAAACAAGAGCCGGATGGAGGAAGGACCAGGGGTCACGGAGGCTGAGACTTCATGGTTTACACTTGGGGCAAGGGTGACCCCAGTGACCTCCGTCTGCCCATTCACAGGCAGGAGGAGCCATAGTTCCAGACAAAATTTGCAATAAACATAGTTAAAGATGTTCATGTACTAAGAAAGGTTTTGGTGTCCAAAGCTCTCTCTCTCTCTCCTGCTTCTGAACGTCCCACTCTTCTAACAGAGATCAAACCCTCGATTGCGATTAAAAGGGAAGTCTTTGAATAACCACGCCCCCCTAGAGAGCAAACACGGTTCCTCAGATTTACAGTAAGGTGGAAATACCCAGTGAAATTTCAGCTTCTGCCCTGAATGTTGAGTTTCCTGGCAGGTGCATGCAGAGCAGAGGTCCGGAGGTGGCGTGCCTGGAGGAGAGAGAAGGACCCCACTGCCAAGAAGAGAAGGAGGAACGAGGCTCAGGATAGCGAAGTCAAACTAATTTTACCCTCTGGCTGGGAAGTGGGGCGGTTTTCAGGAAGATGCAGACACCCCCCCCAACTTTGTGGGTGGGGTACCAATATAAATTAAGACATCTTCTCGTGGTGCCTAATGTTTCAGGATTCAATACCTGACTTGAACTGCAGAGAGGGCCTGTTAAGGCCAGGAGAAGGTCGTGTGTGTGTGTGTGTGTGTGTGTGTGTGTGTGTGTGTGTGTGTGAGAGAGAGAGAGAGAGAGAGACAGAGACAGAGACAGAGAGACAGAGAGACAGAGACAGAGATACTGCACCCAATTGGCTTTTTAGATAGCTTGTTTAGCCAGAGCTCATTTTTACCAGCTATAGACATGAGATTGGGGAAATCAATAGTTAGGGGCATCCACCTACACTGTAATTGCTGATCCATCTTCCATTTGGAAGCACTTTATACTGTCCTTTTGAAGCACTTTTCCATTATTGGCAATATCTCCTTGACACTACCTCCAAGAATTATCCATATTCTTTGACCAGAGGATTTGGCTCTGTCATATATGCAGGATACCAGCCAGGACTTGAAAAAAGCTTTCCTTGTGCAGAGATTTCCATCTCAGTGATGCTGGGTCAAAAGTGATAATGTGATTTTACCCAAATAGCTCCCGTTAGCCTTAAAACCATCCGTTTCACTTCCTTTCCTGTTTCTTCCTCCACTTTCCATCATTGTTTACCTGTCAGTGGCCTCCCTCGCCCACCGGCCCTACAGGGAGAGCTGCCCTTCGCCTCCCCTGCGCTCTGGCTCTGACCCCAGCCACGCTCTCTTGCTTCCTCAGGGGCCGACTTTAATTAGATCCTTTTCTGTGTCTTCACCCTCTCTTTCAGACTGGCTCCTTCCTAGTCACACAAACAAGCTCCAGCCTCTCAGATCTTCAGCCAACGAACAGCCCCCTTGATTCAATGTTTCCCCATCTCCACTTCCCTTTAAGGTTCAGCTTTTTAAAAGAGTTAGACTCCAATGGCTACCTCATTCAAGCTCCTACCTGCCCGTTCTTCACGGGGGTCCTGCCCGACTCAGGTCCCTCCGGCGCTGATGTCTCTGTTGAGACACCGCTGACCTGTTTCTTCACACTGTCATTATTTAGACATTTGCACGATCAACCCACACTAGTCTGCGAGGGTGTCTAGGGCCCTTGTTATATTAGCCTCCTCCACGATCTCGGTCCAGTGCCCTTGCTCAAAGGAGAATGGAGCCGTTGCATGAGCTGATAGAGGGGAAGACTCCTGGGGTTTTAGGGAGGATGTCCCAGCTTGGATAAATATGGTCACTGGTGAGGTCTCCAGGGTCACCCACACAGAAAACATTCTCATCTGGCTTTTCCCTCCCCCCACCCACTAAGGAGAGCAGCATGGGTTTGAATCAGGAGATGGGAAGAACTGGATAAGACAAGGACATCTTCCTGGGGTAGATAAGATTTAGAGGTGGTTTTGTATGGAGGGCAAGGTTGAATTTCAGTTGAGGCAGAGGAGGGGGACATTCGAGGGCAGCTGCGACAGATGAGCAAGTGCAGAAAGCAGAGGTCGTGGGTGGGGGGGAAGTTTCTCTCAGCCGCAGCAGAAGCTCCGCAAAGGGAGTGAGAAATGAGGATGCTGAGATGGGAGGGGTGGGGTCCGTGCACAGCCCCCAAGGTCAAGGAAAGCATAGCTTCCTTCTGCAAGTGCTCAGCTTGACTCCAGGTATCCACTGGCTCAGAGAAATTGAAAATCATGGTTAAGGGTGCGAAGGGGACCAGATTAAAATCCTGCTCGACCACTTCCGAGTGCAACATTGGGAAAGTGGTGGAATCTCCCGTGGTCTCGGTTTTCTCATCTTTAAAATGTGAAGAACAGTACCTACTTAATAGGGTTATTATAGGATCAAGTGAATGCAGACCTTGGAACAGTGCCTGAGCTATATATGTTATTTTATTATTCCAAAGAAGATCCCAAGACCAAGGTCCAGTACTTGGCATAATAAAATTTATCCAAACAGATTGATCTCAGAAGTCAGGAGACCTATCCCAAAAAAAGACTACTCTACATTAACAAACATACAGAACGCCGTCATACCCAGGGGTATGGCAAGGCTGGAGATGAGGACGAGGAGTGGACGAGGAGCTCATGAGATTCCAAAGTCACGTGTGGAGACTCACACTGCGTCAGGACCTGGGCAGGGCCTCAGGGGTGGCTTCCCAGCCAAGGACTGGGCAGCTGCCACCAGCTGCTGTGGGGACAGGACACCGGCAGGCCAGAGAGTGAGGGTCCGTCCAGGGGACAGGAAGGAGGGCAGAGCAGCCTGCCCACTCCAGGCAGTGCTGGGGAAGAAGGTGCGCAGCCTGAGCCAGGAGGAAGCCGACTGCAGAGAGGCCACATCCTTGAGCCATCGCAGAAGTGCTCGGAGAAAGTCAGTAACCAGGTATTCGGGGAGGCATTCGTGAAATCCCCGTGAACATATTCTCAGCCAAGAATGAAAGTTGAGAGAAAGCAGCTGCCACTTTGTGAGAGGGGCCGAGTATTATGAAGGGAGTATAACATCCCCCTCTGGGAAAGACGACGAACACAGCAAAGAAACTTAATGAGACTGCGTATCCTTCCTGCCTTCTCTTCTGTGCCTTCCCAGGGATCAGAACTCAAATCTCTGGAGTGGGAGAGGCAATCTGGTGGTGGGGGGGGGGGGGGGAAGCAAGGTGCTTTACAGCAAGTGTTTGTTAAGGTTCCTTGGGCTTAAAAAGCCAGCAGGGGCCCTTCATTGCAAAACAAGAAAGAAGAGAAAACAAGAAGCCTGTATGGAGATCCTGCGAAGTTTTGCTTTTCATTAATTTTTCAGAAACTGACAGAAAGGAGTCCCAGTGCGGACAGGATTCTCTCTTCTAAGTGGCCCTGAAAGGGCTGAGCTTCTAGCTGCCAGCTAGACCATCTGCAAGCACAGCTCTCCAGGCGGAGGACAGAGCAGCCTACTGGGAGAGGCAGAAGCTCCACTTCCTGTGTCCCGAGAAAAGAAGCTGCCTCTTTTCTACTAAACAGGAAGTGGGGAGGAAGTAGTGATAAAACTTCTCCAGGTGAGCCTGACCAGCTGTGGCACAGTGGATAGAGCAGGGGTCCCCAAACTTTTTACACAGGGGGCCAGTTCACTGTCCCTCAGACCGTTGGAGGGCCGGACTATAAAAAAAAAACTATGAACAAATCCCTATGCACACTGCACATATCTTATTTTAAAGTAAAAAAAAAAAAAAAAGGGAACAAATACAATATTTAAAATAAAGAACAAGTAAATTTAAATCAACAAACTGACCAGTATTTCAATGGGAACTATGGGCCTGCTTTTGGCTAACGAGATGGTCAATGTCCGGTTCCATATTTGTCACTTTTAGCCGTAACAAGTGATATGACGTGCTTCCGGGGCCGTGATGCGGGCGTCCTGCGTCACCAGAAGTAGTACTGTACGTGAGCAAAGCCGCACTTTGTGGCGCCACCACATACAGTACTCCAGGAGCACAGGATGCATCCACCAATGAAAGAGGTGCCCCTTCCGGAAGTGCGGTGGGGGCTGGATAAATGGCCTCAGGGGGTCGCCAGCTTGAGTGCGGGCTCATCTGTTTGAGCAAAGCACACCAGCTTGGACCCAAGGTCGCTGGCTTAAGCAAGGGGTTACTCAGTCTACTGAAGGCCCACGGTCAAGGCTCATATGAGAAAGCAATCAATGAACAACTAAGGTGTCACAACAAAAAACTGATGATTGATGCTTCTCATCTCTCTCCGTTCCTGTCTGTCGGTCCCTATCTATCCCTCTCTCTGTCTCTGTAAAAAAACAAAACAAAAAAACTTCTCTAGGTGATTTGAGGGTTCAACGGGGTA
The DNA here is from genome assembly GCF_036850995.1 of Saccopteryx leptura. NCBI lineage: Eukaryota > Metazoa > Chordata > Mammalia > Chiroptera > Emballonuridae > Saccopteryx > Saccopteryx leptura. The sequence continues at coordinate 68,348,465 of NC_089513.1, read as the reverse complement.
GGAATTAACATACTTCAAGTGCCTCCCATGTGCCAAATACTAAGCTAGGCACAGTGTGTGAATTATCTCTAAAAAATGCTAATTTGATTCTAAGCTTAGCCAAATTGATACATGATTAATTAGGGGAGGGGAGGAAAAGTTCTTAAAGTCAATTGGGATTCAAATTCTAGTTTTGTTCATCGCTAGCCAGCCAGGACTTTCTTTTCCTCTCTTATAAAACAAGATTGTCATCAGGTAAATTAGAATACAATGTGAAAGTTCCTAGCTCAGATCCTGGAACACAGTAGGCGCTCCGTCAAGACTCGCTCATTCATTAATTTACTGAAAGGTACAGCTCATGTCGTGGGAAGAGAACAGGATGTAGACTCTCCAGCCCCAAATTCAAACTGGATATTGCCACTTACCTGACCGAGCGACACGGAGCAGATCACTAACCTCTCTAGGCTTCAAACATCTCCTCGTGACTGATAAAAACAACCTACCAAATAGGAGTATGGGGAAGGTCAAATGAAAGACTATCTATAAAATGCTTAGCGCGGCGCCCTGCTCTTTGAAGACGCTGTAAACAGCAGTCACAGTACCGGCTGCCTGGTCACAGGCTTTTGTATTGACGACAGGACGGTGCAGAGAGAGGTTAGCATCCTGGGCATTTAAATAGTTAGATGTCCAGATTGCAAACATTTTAACCTATCTGGCAGCTTGTACCTGTATGCAAATATTGAACGTGTGACTAGCATGGCAGTTACAGAAGCGAAAGCTCCCTCACCTGCTTGAGTTTGGGGTTTGAGTGGAGAGGGCCAGAGAGCCGGCCAAGCGGTGCACACTGAGCATCTACCAGGGGCGTGCCCAGTCCTCCCACCAGGAGGACAAAGCGCCCGGGGCCTGGGGAGATCTGTTTCCACTTATGGTCCTGTAGCATCCACCCTGCAAAGCGCTGTTCGCCTCCACCTGCTGCAAACGTGTGTAATACCACAGACCACACACCGAACTGTCTCGCTGGAAAAAAGACAGCTAAGGAGCCTCAGTCTACAGCAGTCATCACGGTGACGTCACTCAGGGGCATCTAGGAGAGCGAGGAGGAGGGAGGGAGGGAGGAGAAGGCAGCTGCCCCTCCTGCCCCGCCCACAGGGACCCGCTCTGGAGGGCACGTCCCTCCTGACCCCCCCGCCCTGGTTCCTTCCCTGCGCTCGCCATGCGGGGAAGTCGGGATGCTCCAAGCTTTTGCAGAGTCATCTTCATCTCCAATGACAGTTCAGGTTTATTAAGAAATTGGTGCTGCCGGCTCTTGGGGACAGTTGAAGTTGATTAATGCTCCTGAGACCAGGAAGGGGAGCGAAGGGTCTATGTTCCCGCCACTGCAAGGACAGGAACATGACCTGAAGGGCAGCGAGGGTCACAAAGTTAGCCCTGCAGGAGGCCCCTGTGGCCACCCCGTTTGGAGAGCACAGGAACACAGCTCAGGGCTTCCACAGGGCGTAGGGGCTGAGCTCAAGGCCGCTAAGCTCGCTCTCGGGCCCTTTCATTGGGGCAATCTTGTGTTTGGGAAAACACGTGAGACGAAGGCTGGTTGCCAGCTGGCCTTCTGGTGCTCATTCGAGTCGCATAAATAAGTTCTGGAAGGAGCTGGCTTGGGAAAAGCTGAATGGAGTTTTAACTCTCTCAAGGCATAGCCACTGCAATGCAGCCTGGCCATGACGGGGTCCAGAGTCAGGCCCACCCCACGCAGCTGACTCCACGTGTTGGGTCTGGAGAAGTTGGTGGCCTTGTTTTCTGCATCTGACAAATGGAGAAATTCTCATCACAAAAATAATATTATTTTTGCTTTACCTTTTTTTTTTTTATTTTAGAGAGGGGGGGGGAGAGAGAGAAAGAGAGAGAGTGAGAAGGGGGAGGAGCAGGAAGCATCAACTCCCATATGTGCCTTGACCAGGCAAGCCAGGGTTTTGAACCGGCAACCTCAGTGTTTCCAGGTTGACGCTTTATCCACTGCACTACCATAGGTCAGGCTTGCTTTACCTTTTGATTCTACCTGTGTGAGATGACGGATGTTCACTAAGCATATTCCGATGATCATTTCATAATATATGTTAAGTCCACCTTAAACTTACTCAACAATCAACCCAAGCTGCAAAGTAGTCTCTGTTGTGGGAGGAAGGAGCTTAACTGCTAAAGGAATGGTAGAATCTTGGTAATAAGTGCTGGCAGCTACCTGAGTATAGTGTGTAGGAACGGATTTGGGGAGAAGGGGAATAAATAGTAGACTAAACGGGAAATATTTTTTGACTTGGGGATCTTATCCATATTCCGAAAAGGACCTCTAAAGCCTGTCCTCACCATCTGTTGGGGTGACTTCTGACTTGAACAGGATGATGGCCTACAGTCAATTAAGTGGAGATTTTGGACTTCCTTGGTGTGGTATTGAAGAAGGGATGACCAGGGATCGGGAAAGCGGGAATGTTAGCATAGATGTACTCTATAAGACCTGAGAACTCACCACCTGACCATGTCCTCCGGATGGCCTAGGATGGCCCCTTCAGGAAGGAATTCAGGATCACTTAGATGACAGAGGCGCTAGCATCCTTGAGAAGCTTAGTGCTGGCTTTCCTCTGTAAGCTGAAATTGATGGTGGGAGATGCTGGATCAGTGGGTTTGATGGGATTAAGGGATGGTGAAGTCTAGGTGGCTGCATTTAACCATCGGAACCATAGTGGCCATAAATACCATAAGAGGCAGCAGATCAGAGTAGAAGTCAGGGTGCTTTGAACATTAGGGATCTGCAGCACTGGTGGTGATAGGCTGGTAAATGTTTAATAACCAGTTCTCTAAGGGGGGAAAAAAGTCCTGGCCAGACAGCTCAGTTGGTTAGAGCATCATCCTGAATCACAGAGGTTGCCAGTTTGATCCCCAGTCAGGGCACATACAGGAACAGATCTATGTTCCTATTTCTTTCTCTCTCCCTTTCTCTCTCTCTCAAATCAATAAAATAAAAAATTTTAAAAACAATCTTACTTGTATCATTTGCCAATTTCCATGGTGTAAATACTTCCACCATGATCACTTTCAAGCTACTAATCTGACTTCATTGAGCATTAAGCTGAGGTGAAATATGCACAGTCAGTATTTGTGGTCTAACATGAATGGCTTCCCCACACCACTGGGCAATGGCCAATCTATCGTCAGTGGTGGGATTCAGCCGGTTCACACTGGTTTGGCAGAACCAATACCTAATTCTTTGTTGAGTTCGGTGAACCAGTTTTTAAAATGGTACTTGTCATCAGGGTTCTCTCTAAGCTGGGCACCTGGGCAGCTGCCCAACGTGGAAATCACAAATTTACATTCCTTACTCTTTTTTAATGTTCATCTGCACAACAGCATATTCTAAGCGTCCGTTGTAATGTTCATTCCATCCACAGGTGAAAAAAATCGCAAATGAGGATGCCAATCAAGAATCAACATGGAGCCTGACCTGTGGTGGCACAGTGGGTAAAGTATTCAACCTGGAATGCTGAGGTCGCTGGTTCGAGGCCCATGTGCCCCAGTCAAGGCACATGTGAGAAGCAGTTGCTACGAGTTGATGCTTCCTGTTTCTCCCTAACCCTCTTTCTCCCTATCTCTCGCCCCTCTCTCTAAAAATCTATAAATAAAATCTTTAAAAAAAAAATAGAAGCAACATGGAAATATCTTAAATAACAGTTTTATTGTTTGTTGTCAGATATTATTTAATATTTTTTCATTAATATTTTAAAGCTTTTTCTTATAACAGCCTTGTATACCTCTTTTATTGTTCTTAAGTATTAAATGCATTAAATAATAAACTACCTTTTAGCATATTATTTTGTATATATTAACGCAGTCATTAGGGCAGAGAACTGGTTGTTAAATTATTTGAATCCCACCACTGGATATTGTGATGCTCCAACAGTCAGCGGGAATGTTTCTCAACTTGTGTATATATAAAAAAAAAAGTTCAAGAACTAGTGGGGAAAAGGTTGTCATTCAGCCACTAGAATGGAAAATAATGATCCCTATTTACTTTCTTGATCTAAGGCAGTACCCAGACACTGCAAGTACATATGGGAAATACTCCTGTGATCTTTCTCTTTAGGGACATATGGCCCTTTGCTAGAGTATATGTGCACTAGGGACAGAATACCCTGATTTTTGAGAACTGTTCTGTATGGGTTCCAAGACTGACCCACGGGACCTGAAATGCTATTGCAGTGCTATCGCCAGAGAGAGAGTTCATGGAGGCCAGGCGATAAATGGAACCCTGGCCCTAGTCCATCTCACAAGGGGCCCGTTGGGTCCGCAGACCCGTTCTATGGTTATATCCCTGGTCCCCAAGAGTATAATTGGGGCAGATGTACTTAGCAGTTGGCAGAGTTCTCACACTGGTTCCCTGACCTACGAAGTAAGGATCATCCTGTTAGTAACGGCCAAGTGGAAGCCTCTGAAATTGACCAACTCCCCACCTTCCACACTGACCAAAAAAGAGTCATCAGAAGCACAGTCCAGGAGAAATTGCAGAGGTGAGCGCCATCAACAAAGGTCTGAGAGACGTAAGAGTGAAGGTCTCGTGGCATCTTTATTTAATTTACCTGGGTGGTCCCTGCAAAAACCAGATGAATGTAGGCACCTGATGGTGCTCTACCCCCAGGAAGTGGCAGTCCCAGTCACAGCTGCTGTGCTGGATGTGAGCTTTACTGAGGCAGACTGACTCAACCTTTGGCACTTGGGGTGCAGCTACTGAGCTGGCAAATACGCTTCTCGGTCCCCATCCACAAGAGGATAAAAGCGGTTATCTGCGTATGACGAAGACAGCAGTATGTGTATTCGCTGTCTTTCTCCAGGGCTCTTTTAACTCTCGTACGCGACACAGTCCACAGAGGTCTTGGTCATCTTAAAATTCCACAGAACATTATTATGGTCCACTATGAATGACATCTCACTAACTAGACTCCATGAGCAGGAAGAGGCAACCAGTCTGGACGCCCTGGTAGAACATGGGTTACTAAAGGGAGAGAGATGCATTATAGAAAGACTCAAGGAGCTGGCATATTAGTAAAGTTCTACAAGCCCAATGGTTTGGGTCATTCTAGGACGTTCCGTTTAAAGTAAAGGTCAAGTTGCTGTGCTTTGAACTCCTGACCGCCAGGAGAAAGGCGCAGTGCTGGTAGGTAGATGTCTTTAGATTTTAGGATAGAATATATCACACTAGAGAATAAGGCTCTGACCAAAAATTTGGATGACTCAGAAGGCTGCTGGTTTCAAGTAGGGCCAAGAACAAGAGAGAGCTCTGTTGCAACCCCAGCAGCAGAATAATCTACCTGCCACTGGGGATGTGTGACTCAGCAGATCTGATGGTGTTTAAGATATCCTGTTGGCCAAGGCTGCTCCTATTGGCAAGCGTCAATAGGAGAATTAAAGTGCAGAATCTAAAGTTCTGAAAAACAGCCATAACGCCTGCAGCGGAAAACTACTCTCTATTTGAAAAACAGCTCCTGGTATGTGACTGAACCCTAGCCGAAACAAGATGGCCGAGCCTGGAATGCTGAGTGATTATGTGACCTACGCTAACCATCGTTAAGTTAAAAATTATCATATTCACCAAAGTCATAAGGTTGGGTGAACGCAGCAACAATCAATTGTCCAACAGAAATTATGTTTTTGGAATCAGGCCCAAGTAGTCTCAAAAGGCCTAAATCAATCACATAAATTTGTGGCCCAGTGGTCCATATCATCTACTTCTAGTGCACTAATGTCTATTCCTCAATTCAAACCTATGGCTTCACGGAGGTTTCCCTCTGACAACTGACGGAGAAGAAAAGAGCTCAGCCAGGTTCATGGATAACTCAACACGGTATTGGTGCTAACTGAAAATGAAGTCCTGTCAAAATATGGTCCTGTTCAGGAACGGCCCTGCGTGTGATGGAGAAGAGGAAATGTCCCAGAGGACAGACCTGGGAGCAGTACACTGTTCGTCTATTTTGTCTGGGGGGAGAGTGGCCTGGAGCACACAGACACAGACTTCTCGGCGTTGGTAAATGGCATGGATGATTAGACAGGGATTGAAAAGGAAGATCAGGCAATTGGAGAATGAAGGTTAAGGAACAGGAACAAAGCATGCAGATCTTTGTGTTTGAGTTACTCCCCACCAGAGAGCACATGCCATTGAGAAGGTTCTGAATAGCCAGGGTACCTCACCTTGTGAATGTCATCAAGGCTCTTCAGACACTCCAGAACTGACACAATGAACCCACTGATAAAGTGAACGTGGTGGCAGGGATGAATTATAGGTTCCCATCATCAAGGCTGATCTATAGCCTGCCACTATGCCAATCCCTTGATATGATACTATTGCTCAGAGAGATTAGTCAAGTAGTTGGTGGTGGGTCAATCACACTCAACTCTTCCCACCTTGGAGGGGACAGAAATTTGTATCATTGGTCAATTCCTTTTGAATACCTATACATGCCTAACTTACCTACATGTAACCCCACAGGATATTGCAGAAAACTAATAAACTTATTTTACTACAAAATGAGGTGTGACAATGGGTCCATAACCATGAATTCATTATTTCTACCATGTATCCCCATCAACGGAAACTACTAGGCTGATAGATTGAAGAAATAATCTGTTAAAGGCTCATCTAAAGTCCTAGTTTAAGGATAATACTTGTAAATTTGGAATACTCTCCTTGTGTGTATGGTACATGTTGAACCAAAGGTCATTATGTGGTGCTGTGATCCAATTGCGGCAAGCCATGGATTCAGGAACCACGAGATGGAAGTAGGCTGGCCCTCTCACCCTCACTCCCAGTGACTCCATCCTGCAGCCTTAGCTTTTACCAGGTCAGAGGTCCTATTTATGTGAGACAGTAAAGTATGCTTCCACTTGGGGAGACAATAAAACGGAAACTCTGGCTGCCACCTGCTGACTTTGGGCTCCTCTGCCAATAGGCCAGCAGCCAAATAAGAGAATTCCTGAACTTGTGAGGGTAATCAAGCTTGCTTACCAGGAGGAGCCAGAATTGCTTCTACGTTATGAGGGTAGGAGGTGGGGTGGCATGGCGAATATGTTGGGAACACAAGAGACTACTGTGCCAGGAAATATCTCTAGTGCTTCTGTGACAAGTGATCATAGTAAATGGGCAGTTGTAACAATTACAACTCTACATACAAGAGCTCAGACTTCTTGTGAATGAAAGTGTGGCTCACTTCACCAGGCACACAATCCAGACCAACTGAGATGTTGGCCAAATTTGAGAGAATTCTAGATAGACTAGATGATAGAAGAGAGAGGTCATGAGCATCAGTTGGGGGTCTGGAACCACAGCAAGCTAAGGGAACTCTAGCTTGTTTCCCTGACCCTCTTGCTTTTACTCTTCATAGGTTGCCCTTGTACGTCACCTTGAAACAGACTCTCTGGTTAACTGCACTTGTACCTTTTTTATTTTTTTATTTTTATTTTTATTTTTTTTCTTTCTGAAGCTAGAAACGGGGAGACACAGTCAGACAGATGCCCGCACGCGCCCGACCGGGATCCACCCAGCACGCCCACCAGGGGCGACGCTCTGCCCACCAGGGGGCGATGCTCTGCCCCTCTGGGGCGTCGCTCTGCCGCGACCAGAGCCACTCTAGCGCCTGGGGCAGAGGCCAAGGAGCCATCCCCAGCGCCCGGGCCATCTTTGCTCCAATGGAGCCTTGGCTGTGGGAGGGGAAGAGAGAGACAGAGAGGAAGGAGGGGGGGGTGGAGAAGCAAATGGGCGCTTCTCCTATGTGCCCTGGCCGGGAATCGAACCCGGGTCCCCCGCACGCCAGGCTGATGCTCTACCGCTGAGCCAACCGGCCAGGGCCTACTTGTACCTTTTTTTCTTGGGGAAGAATCAAGGTATTTTTGTTCTCACAAAAGTGGAGGCTCCATATCATCAGAATTGGGGGCCCCGTGTCATCAGAAGCACAAGGTCTCAACAACTCAAGGGGTGGACTGTATCAGACCTTCTGTGTACCACTTCAGATCCTCTTAGCTCTTGTCTCCTCTTGTTTCGTCATCACTGTGCCAACCAGCTCTGTATTTCATTGACTGACTTTGAATAGATACAGTCCTACATTATCTTAACTTACGTCTGCACCTGCAGTAGCTTGCCTCCTGTCACAGGTCTTTCATACTGTCCCCAAAGTTCAACACATTGCAGAACGCTGCATGGCACTCACATATTTGAAGCCCCAAAGTGTGGGGTAGTTAAGCTCAAAGTATAAACTTTGACTAATAGGAGAAAGGAGTTAGTAGTTAAATTATGTGCCCCATTTCCTCCCAGACTGACTAGTCTGAGATGTCATTTATACAGCTTCTCAGATAGTGATACCCCAAAGTCAGTCACATGTAGCAGCTGTCAGTCACAGGTGGCAGCAATCATGCATCCATTTGTGGGTTTTCTCTCTTTCCCTGGTCAGCTACCCCTTCCCCTCACTCTTGCTCCCTGGGCATGCATACCTTAGTAAGTCAGTATTGTGTAAGTCTTCATCACAGGTTTCTGGGAAACTCAGATAAAGACACAACTTAACAAAATTGCTGTTCAGATTAAATTTTGAAAAATAACAAAAATCAAATGGCTTTATATGCACGTTATAAATATCAGCTTATAGCTATTGGGTCTACTTCAAGTTCATATTACAGGTATAGTAGACTAGAAAAACTCATAGGCTCTAAAACAAGTAAATACATACTCTCTTGTCTCTACTCCTCATTCATTTCTTTGAATCCTAATCCTGGCCATCCTGAGTTATAGAGCATTTGTCAGACCACTGACTCTCCTTACATTTTTAGGGTCACCTCCTCCAGGAAGGCTCCCGGATTGATCCAGCTCCTTTTGTAACTCAGTGATGATCATCACACCCAACAACAAACACAATCTGAGCCCACAGTTTTATAGAGACCCTTGTTGACTAGTTCTTGCGTATTAGAGGTGAGTTTCCTGAGAGCAGAATCTGTGTTCATCCTTTAGTATGACTCGTGGGTGGATAAAACATTAACTATTCTGTGGTAGATTTTCTTATCGCAGTGGGGCTAGTTGTGCAAACCCTAGTTGTACACTCACCAGAGTTCCCTCAGACCTACAACCTAAGCGTGATCACAGGGAGTCAGTGGAGTGTGGGGACAGTAGTGGGAAGATTGGTACTTGTGGGAAGAAGACTTGCATCCAGGTCCTGGGTCTATCACCTGAATGCTGCATGAGTCTGTGTCCAGTATCTTTGTGTGTAAATGGGCATGTGTCCTTACAAAGGCATCCCCAAAGAATTGATGTGAGTCACGTGCAGGAAGTATATTGAAAATGGATTTTTAAACTGCAAAGACCTTGTACACCTATAATTGGAGTTATCACTGCTTTCTGTCAGGCCCTGGAGGGGGGGATGGGCCTTTTTTACTTGAAAAAGAATTTGTTTTGAAAGTCATAGAGCACAACGGGAACCTTTTCTGACATTTGACTTTAGGGCCAAGAGATTTTCCCTAAGCAGCCAGGATCAGGAGAAGCAAGAAGAATATAGCAAACAGAGCTTTGATCTAATATTTCATTTGAACCAAAAATAACTTATATTTGTAAAGCGTGTTAGCATTTGCAAAGTACATTTCACAAAGTGCATCGCATTTTTGTTTCTGACAACTCTGTGAGGCAAGTATATTTTCTCCCGTTTTACAGATAAAGAAACTGAGGTGAAGAGAGCTTGGGCACTGGGTCTTGCGGAATGAGAACAGTGGGTCTGGAGCTCACTCGGCACCTCTGAGCCCTGGTAACATGTTTTCCCCTTAAGACTTAAGATAACTCGACTTGACCCATCCTGTGGCTTTTCTGAGGGGTAGTGAGGGGTATTGGACCCAAGTACAGATCAAATATACTCCTGACCCTTTGGAGAAACAAACCGGGTTGAAAGGAAAAAAAAATCTCAAGGTTTTCTTAAGATCCTAGTGCATAGGCTTGGGTGCTGCCCAATGCCTTTAAGAAAATAACAATAAACAACACATTTAAGGTCTGTCTCATTTCCTACTGAAGCTAAAATTATGGCCTATCCTTCCGAAAGAACCACCCACCCAAGGAAACCAGCCAATGTTCACATAATCCAGATACTTGGTAGATTGCTCAGAGATCAGGGGTCAGGAGAATATACCCACCCTGACCCCGCACTGGTCACTGGGGCCCTTGCTCAGATGCCAAGATCTTCATCTCTAAGCCTGAGAATTTCTGCCAGGGCTTCCGTCTTTGGGCTCTAGATGGGTCCTCAAGGTTGTAGGAGAAAGGAATAGGTCCAATTTGAAAATCATTTCTCAGATAAAGGAGGAAAAAGAGGCAGCATATGGCAAATGGAGTCAAGTTCCTTTAATGCGGTTCTTTGGAATTACCAAGTCTTGGAGCGGGCAATTCACCAAATGCAAGGCAATCTTTGCAGCTGGCTGGTGCGGTGGGGCACAGTGGAGTAATTGAGGCTGAATTACAGGGGCTTTGATTGTGAAATTGGGTTTTCTATAAGGCCACCCAGCTGACACAAGCCATGGGCATCTTCCCCAGTGGGAGCCGGAATAGTTCACATTGACTCAGGTTGGCAAATGACTCTCCCCCTTCATTAGTAGCCCCAGGACAGAACAGAATCGGGTGGTGAGATTTTAATGAAGTTAAGTGCTGAAGACTCCTTCAGTAAGGCTTTTGCTGGTGCCAGAAAATGTTATCACCCTTCGGCAGACCACAGGAAGGACAGCCAGGTCCTTTAGGGGACATTCACCTACACCCCCCCTACTCACACACACTGGCGTTCTTGTAGTTCTTCTTAAAGATTTGCAGCAAGAAAGGAAATGCTCACTTCTCAGAGATGTTTCCTCTCCTTCCATCGAGGGTCAAAGCTACAAAGCAAGGAGCCAGGGGAGGGTTATCTAGAATGTGACTTCAGAGCCAGCGTCCTGGACAGAGGGACAACAATATAGTGGTGAGAATGCTACTACCACTCGAAGGGTCAAAACAAGCTGGTGTGACTGCTGCCTCCTCTCGCCTGCCCGGGGCTCAGCTGGGCACTGCTGGCAGTCTCCTAGCAGCAGGTCATTGAGAGAGTCACTGCCCTGAGCCCCGAGAGCAGGACACCCTGCTCCCAGCTACGACTTCTGATTTTCCATCTTTTCAGTGCTCTCTTTTTTAAAAGTAAATGATTGCTATTGTTTACTGAGTGACTATCACTAGCTGACATATTTTGTATATTTTATCATAATTAATTGTTAAGAAACCACAAGGTAAGTAGTGTTACTTCTATTTTACGCAAGAGGAAACCGAGAACATGAGGTTAAGAAACAGCCAGGTCTGGCCCTGGCCAGTTGGCTCAGCAGTAGAGCGTCGGCCTGGCGTGCGGGGGACCCAGGTCTGATTCCCGGCCAGGGCACATAGGAGAAGCGCCCATTTGCTTCTCCACCCCCCCCTCCTTCCTCTCTGTCTCTCTCTTCCCCTCCCACAGCCAAGGCTCCATTGGAGCAAAGATGGCCCGGGCGCTGGGGATGGCTCCTTGGCCTCTGCCCCAGGCGCTAGAGTGGCTCTGGTCGCGGCAGAGCGACGCCCCAGAGGGGCAGAGCATCGCCTCCTGGTGGGCAGAGCGTCGCCCCTGGTGGGTGTGCCGGGTGGATCCCGTCGGGTGCATGCGGGAGTCTGTCTGACTGTCTCTCCTCATTTCCAGCTTCAGAAAAATAAAAAGGAAAAAAAAAAAAAAGAAACAGCCAGGTTCATACAGATGGTACGTGTAATGGAGGCAGTACTTGACCCCGGATCTGACCAGCTCCACCCTCGGCCTCAGTAACTGTTCTGTGTCTGAGGCGCTCCCCCCAACCCTGGCCCAGCTTCTAGAGGTCTCTGCGACTTAAATGTTGATTCATACAGTACCTGCAAGGTAGGGTTGCTAATAGATAATATCTGAGTGTTGTGATTGTTCAGTGGAAGCTTTGAAGTTAGCCATCTCAGGTTTGAAGTGATTTTTTAATTAGTCACTACATAACCTTGGGCAAATCACTTTTTTTTTTCCTGGACCACAGTTTCCGCATCTGTAGAATGAAGATATATAATACTGTCTACCTCAGAGGCTCTGTGAGGAATAAATTGCATATACATGTATACATCTTGTTATATCAGATACATCATAAGTATTTCCTAAATGATCATGGTAATGACAGGGATGATGAGAAGAATGGTGGACCTCAAAGAAAACAGGAAGGTGAAAGAGAAAGAGGGATGTCTAGAGAGGGTCCTTATGTCTCCATCTCTAGAGGAGCGGAGGTGGTGACTGCCTAGTGTATTACTTAGGATTCTCTAAGAAACAGAACCGACGGGGAGAAAAGGAGATAGATAGGTAGAGATAGAGATAGAGAGATAGAGACAGAGACAGAGATAGAGAGATAGAGACAGAGACAGAGATAGAGGGACTTCAAGGAATTGGTTCATATAATTATGGCGGCTGGCAAATCCAAAAACCTGCAGGGTAGACCAGCAGGCTGAAGACCCAGAGACGTTTGGTGCTGTAGCTCGAGTCCAAAGGCAGTCTGCTGACAGGGTTCAGCTTCCTTGGAGGAGGTCAGCCATTTTTGTCTTAGCCCTTTCAACTGATTGGATGAGGCTCACCCACATTCCGGAGGGTAACTGGTTTTTGACTCAAAGTCTAACATTTAAATGTTAATCTCATTTCAAAAGTACTTCACAGAAACAGCTAGACAAGTGTTTGACCAAATATCTGGGTTTCCTGGCCTGACCAAGTTGACACATAAAATTAAACATCACGCTGACCACTGACTTCCCAATTTAAATATACTCATTGTTCAACCAGAGCCTCCCAGGTCAAGGACCGGAGTCTTCCTAATATCTAAGCAGAGATAAATGAATAATCCCAGAAATTTAGGACAGCCAGGGGCAGAAAGGAGGAAGGAGAATGGGAACGGGCTGGTCCCTCAGGGCACAGGGACTGGTATCCTCATGGCTTTTCCCCTGCCCGGGCTCCTTTTCTCTCTGAAGCCCTTTAACAAGGTCACCAATCAAACACATGGACAAGCAGGGGAGGGTAGTGGGCAGCTGAGCTGTAAGATAGAGGACCTGCTACAAAACCCGTGGTCAACCAGCTGCTGAGTCATAAAAGAGAGAGCAGGCTCACCGCCTCACGCTCGGCACCTGCCCAGAGAGGATCGGTCTGGGTTGTACGGACAGCAGCCTCCCAGAGAAACGCCAGCGCCATCCCTGGAAACAGGATCAAGACACCGAGAAATCTTGACAGGCTGAAAGAAAATGCCCTGACTCCTCCATTGGAGCAAAGATGGCCCGGGCGCTGGGGATGGCTCTGTGGCCTCTGCCTCAGGCGCTAGAGTGGCTCTGGTCGCAACATGGTGACACCCAGGATGGGCAGAGCATCGCCCCCTGGTGGGCAGAGCATCGCCCCTGGTGGGCGTGCCGGGTTGATCCCGGTCGGGCGCATGTGGGAGTCTGTCTGACTGTCTCTCCCTGTTTCCAGCTTCAGAAAAATGCAAAAAAAAAAAATAATAAAATAAAATAAAATAAAAAGAAAGAAAGAAAATGCCCTGACTCTCACAAAATAAAACTTAATGGAAATAACTGTACAATCCTTCATTTAGGTCTAAAACAACACAACAGAAAATATTAAACGTCGACCGGGAAGGACTCAGGGGACCGTCCCGTTTTAAAATTGCACCTGGCTCACTTTCCCCAGGGAAGCCTCTGTTGACTTTCCCTCTGAAATACCCGCAGAGATGGAGATCAGGATGAAATCGTGCGACATTGGCAGTGAAGGCTGAGGGGCGAGTGAATGACAGAACCCGGGGAGAGACTCCACTCTAGGAGGCAAGAACCGAATGAAAAGCCCTTCCCAGGTCTGACCTCCTGCCGCAGGGAGGGGCCACCTCAGTGTGCTAGAGCCCGCTGGCTCTCACCTCTTCCTCCAGGTCCTACAGAGGGTCAACACCCCACAGCCTCCCTCACAGTGGGGTGCTGTCACGTGTCTGGGTTCTGGTCGACAGGCTATGAGTAGAGCCACGTGACCATCACCAGGATGGGCCCGTACCGACCCGCCACGCACCATCCTCCACGCTCTTTCTCTGCACTCCGACTGAAGGGGGAGCGTCTCAAATCCCAACGACATAAAGGAGGATGGGGACACGAGATGGCAGGAGCCTGGGGTCCCCCCCACCCTGAGTAGGAGAGCCAGCACTGGCCCCACTTCCCAGAACACTGTCCTGGGCTGTGAGTGAAGAATGATTTTCTACTATGTCGACCACCTGAGACTCTGGAGCGGTTTTTACAGAATACAGGCTACCCTGATACGCTCGCCGGACGGAGAGGACCTAAGAAGTTTGGCAGACGCAATACAGCTGTCCTTCTCTGGTCCCTAAATGACACTACTGGTAGGCATAAGAAATGGATGGTGAATGCTGAGATCGCCAGTTCAAAACCCTGGGATTACCTGGTCAAGGCACATATGGGAGTTGATGCTTCCTGCTCCTCCCCTCTTCTCTCTCTCTCTCTCTCTCTCTCTCCTCCTTCTCTCCTCTCTAAAATGAATAAATAAAGTCTTAAAAAAATTGATGCTTCTCATTTTCTAAAAAAAAAAAAAAAGAAATGGATGGTGACTGGCTGGAAGCGGCAACAGGAAAAATCTTAGCTGTTGCACATACTGGTAAGTATCATTTTTCATTCATTCATTCAGTAAATATGTATTGTGTACATACCGTTGTCAGGCTCTGTGTTAAGCACTGGGCGTACAACAGTGAATAAGGTCGACCTGGACCCTACCCCCGTATAACAGTGGTCTAGTGGAACATACATACCAACACAGAACAAACCACTAGTATGAGTGAGTTCATGAGGAGAAAGGGCCACCTTGGGGGTCCCAGTGACAAGGGCCCAGTTGCGGCGTCCTGGTGTGTCCCCGGGGCATGGTCCCAGGAGCTCAGCTCTCTCTGACCTTCCATGGCTCCCGGAAGGCAGAGCCTGGCTCTCTGTCTTCCCGGTCAGCCCACAATGCGCACTCTTTCTGCTTTGTCAGATACATTAGGTTTCTGTTGTGTACAAACAGGAACCCAGCTGCCTCAGCACAAAACTAAGTGAATGCAGGGAACCTCACGGACGTCATCACAATAACAATAGATTTAAGGGTCTCTTTCAAAAGATTTTTTTAAAATCTTGAATTAAAATTTTTTTTAATGTTTATTTTATTGGCTTTAGAGAGATAGGAAGAAGACACAGAGAGAGGAAGAGAGAGAGAGAGAGAGAGAGAGAGGAATATCGAGCTGTTACTGTTTGTACCCTGCTTGGGAATTGAACCGGCAACCTCTGTGCTTTGGGACAAGGCTTTAACCAACCGAGCTATCTAGCCAGGGCAAATTTAAAAACTTTTAACTTAAAAAAAAAAATCCTTAAAACAAAGCAGTTCAGGAAAATCAAAAGAGCTGCTAAAAGAGACATCAGGTAAGTAAAATAAAAGACAACAAAGGTGACATGTTAACAAAAGTTGAACTTAAGAAAAAGGACTTATGGAGCCTTAAAGGCTAAGTTTATGTTTTTCTTTATTTTTAGTCACATTAATTGTTACTATGAGAATAAGTTATTACAAACACTAAACGAATACAGAGAAATGTGGAATAAAATGGAAACGTCTTCCTCCCACGCTTTCACTATCCCCCATTCCTGAGAGGGGACTTTTTCTTTTTCTTTTTTTTTTTTTTTATAAATAAATTTTTATTTTAATGGGGTAACATCAATAAATGAGGGTATATTCAAAGAAAACATGTCCAGGTTATCTTGTCATTCAATTCTGTTGCATACCCATCATCCAAAGAGAGATTGTCCTCTGTCACCTTCTATCTAGTTTTCTTTGTACCCCTCTCCCTCCCCCTCCTCCTCTCCCTCCTTCCCTCCCCCCGCCCCCCGTAACCACCACACTCTTGTCCATGTCTCTTAGTCTCATTTTTATGTCCCACCAATGTATGGAATCCTGCAGTTCTTGTTTTTTTATGATTTACTTATTTCACTCCGTAAAATGTTATCAAGATCCCACCATTTTGTTGTAAGTGATCCAATGTCAACATTTCTTATGGCTGAATAGTATACCATGGTGTATATGTGCCACATCTTCTTTATCCAGTCTTCTATTTTTTTTTTTTATAGTGATTAAAGCCTTTAAGGAAACTCTTGGCCAATACAGCAAGAATCCATAAAAGAGTAGTGTCCTTAACAAGTTCACCAAGTCCAAGTTGGCCCCAACACCATGCCAAATCCCTGAAAAATGCAACCCAACCCCAGTTCAGTCTGTTAGGAGCTGTCACAAGGAGCAGGAGTCCAGGAAAGGTCCACATCCAGGAAAAGTCCGCATGGCACTGGAATTGTTGTCACAATTCTATACTTTGCAGCTCACGTCCAAGTCCCAATGACCGCTGCTTCTAGCTGGTAATGATTCAGGTAGACTGGAAAAGCCATCTACAGCATATGTGGAGATGGAGCTTCTGTTCTCCTCTGCCTGGAGAGATGAGACCAGGTTGCTTTTCCCTGGAGCTCTGCGACTGTGGCTTGGTAAAGAGAACCTTGGGATACACTAAGCTGGGTGGCAAAGGTAGATTCATAATACAAGTTGGCAAAAGGGGGAAGGAGAGCTCTAAATTAGGAGTAGGGAGGGGACTTCTGGTAAGCACGTGGTGTGAGTATCTCTAGCTCTGGGTACAGGTGTTCTCTCTCACAGGCACAGACTTAGACCTTGGGATCTGTTAAGTTCCGTTCGGGGCAGTGAGTTCACCTTGAGAGCTGGCGACAGTCTCCAGCCACAGCACCTCAGGCAGTGTTGGAGCCAAGGCCATGCTTGCCTGGGCAGTGACCACCAATCTGAGCCCAGAGGGAACCCAGGGCCTGGCCGTCCTGCCCAGACGGACTGCCCCGTGAGCCAGGTGCACTGGCAAAGCCTTTCCCGAAGCTGCACCACCGCCTCGGCCTCTCCCCTGCCGTCTCCCTGCCTCCCTCCTCTTCCTTCCTCCTGTCCCGTGTGCATCACGGTTTGAAGGCTTTTCCTGCCCCCTCCGGCTCCCTCTGCCCTGGTCTTTCACGGGCATGCCTCCATCACGCCCCGGCAAGGGTGGGCCATGGGAGCCGGGTGATCAATGCGACCTGATCCAAGTCTGCTTGTGGTGGCCCACGGGGTCTGTGGCCCAGTGGCGGTCACTCCCTGATCACAGCACGTGTCATTGGGGTTAATGTAACCGGCAGTTGCAGTAAACTCCAGTGGGGGTCTATGAGGTAGGAGCGGAGTTAACATCCTGGGAAGACCAAATAGAAGTCTCTGAAACTGCCTTCCTTTTGGCCAATGAAAAATAAGACAGCATTCCTAGAGGGGTGGCAAAGATTGATGCTGTAATCAAAAGATGTAGGGCGGTAGTCCCTTTCACATCTATTCAACCCTCCAGTCTGATTCCCGAAGAACTGGATGGGTCCTGTAGACTCCCACAGGCTCAGCCAAGGGAAGCCCAGCCACAGCTGCTGGGTCGAAGGTGCGATCCGTGCTAGAGCAGAGGAGAAGGTCTCAGGCACATGATATATGCCCACTGATCTGGCAAATACGTCCTTTTTTATGCCAACCAAGAAAGAGAATCAGAAGTGGTTCACACCTACACGGAAAATACGATATTCATTTCCAGTTTTGCCCCTGGGCTAGGTTACTGTCCAACCTTCAGTCATAATACGGTCTACAAAGATCTCAAACATCCAGTCATCCCACAGAACATCATCACATCGATCCGCTACACTGATGACCTCATGCTGATTAGACTGTCGGAGCAAGAGGCAGCTCGCACAGCGGAAGCCCTGGTTAGTCATACACGCTCCAGAAGACAGAAAGCCCACTCCAAGAAGATTCAGGAAGTGACTGTTTCCTCATCTCACACTCATAGTCAAAAATCATACTTGATGCCGGTACCTTAGATATAGCCTTGTTAAGTTTCAGAAGCAACGTGAGACTTTCTGTCATTATCACTATTATTTATCACTGCTTTGAAAGCCCTAGCTAATTAAATAAGACAGGATGAACAAATAATAATAAAACAACTAAACTGTTATCGTATGCTTACTATATTTCAGGCACGGCTTTTAAGTACTAGTTGGGTTTTATTTAATTCACACAATAAACTGTTTGGTTATTGGCACCATTTGGGGTGGTCCCATTATTATGCCCACACTACCAAAAAAGAAACAGAGTCGCTGGAAGGTTAAAGAATTTACCAAAGTAGGCAAAGTAGTAATGACTGAGAGGCGAGAACACGGTTCTCTCCATCTGCAGATGTCAGGACTGCCTTCTGAAAATCAGGAGTTGAACACTGCCTCATAAACAGCATCCTCTAACCCGACCCTGCTCCCGCTTCTCGAGGACGCCCTCAGAGTCACAGGCGGGGCAGATGTTTAATTTTGTCTTGGCAAGTAGGTGAGATGCCTGTCTTGCCCTCCTCCTCAGCTTAGTCTCTAATTGTCCCCGTCCTCCCCCCAAGCAGTCTGTCTCGTTTTCACTCTGATCCCGCTAGCAATCAAGGGTTGAGCCCCAAAGACATCTGGAGTCTTAAAACCCAGTAATGATCAGCAGAAATAAACACAAAGCCATGAAATCCTTTAGAAATCTTTGACCACAGATTGACATATGTCTGCGAGGTCCTGAAAGCTCCCGTCCCCAGGCTCAGTGGCAGTGGAGGGGGAGGCAGCGTTGGTACAAATGTCCCCTCTTTAAGACCCAGACTTCGGTATTACTGACTGTGGCCGCCCGCGGGTCAGGCCCTGGGTCACAGCACCAGCATCTGTGCGTTCGTTCGCTGAGCGCCGGGCCCAGCACCTGCCTGAGAGGGTGGCACCAGACAGGGCTCAAGGCACCCGGGGGCATGATGAGGACCCTGGATGTCTGCGGAGTCAGTAGCAGTGGGTAAGGGGAAGAAGGAATAAAGTGACCACACGAAAGCTAAGCTCGCCCTACCAGGACAAAAAGCACTATTCGAAGGACATTGGGACCTGGCCGGTATAATTAATGCTCAGGAAACAGCGTGGCAGAATGGAACAAACATTGCACCAAGACCCAAAAGACCTGTGTGCACACCCTTGACTGTCACTGCTAGCTGTGCCTCCTTTGTGACGGCCTTCATCTTTCTGAGTGTGCACGCCGTACAGACAGACGGTCATGGGAAGTATGACACAGGCTAGCGCTGAGGCCGTTCAGAGACATGTCAGCGGCCTATTTCTGTGCCTTGATTTTAATACATTAGCTTCAATTTTCCAGCCGTGGTCTGGGATTTTGGATATTGTGTCCATGAATCTCTATTGTAGGATTTACCCTGGAGAACATTCCCTAACTGGCAGACTCCTACAGGAGGAAATATTCCTCTGCATTCAATACAGTGGGCATTGAAAAAACACATAGCTGAGTCTATAAAGTGGACTTGGCCATTCCTTCCCTATGTCACAGGGTTGTTGTGAGTATATCAAAATAGACACGAAAGTGCTTTGCAAACTGCAACATGTATACAAGGGTGAAGGACTTGTTCTCATTATACTGATGTTTCTTAAGATCATTTCTCAAGTCCTCCCCACAGCCATCAGCAAGTGGGTGTGGTGATGCCTTTCTCAAGGGTCCTTGCGAGGACCAGGGGAGGGGACTGGGTCGAGTGTGTGTAAAGGAAGCAGTTGGCCAGTAAGTGTCAGGCAAGATCACTCACAGACTCCAGGGGCTCAGGTCCCCTTGCTCCCTGCCCATCATATTCCCTTTTTCTCCTCCTGAAACCTGAAGGCATTCACAGACAGACCTGTCTGACCCTGGAAACCTGTTTCTCACTCCACCTTCCTCTCCTTCACATCTTCCCACGTCCACACGTGTTCCCAACCTAGAGGCTGCTATACAATGTGCCTGTGGATTGTGTGGACCCTATTCTCCCACAGGCAGGGTAGGAGGGGGCCTTTCAAAAGAAATCAAGGTCCACCTCCCAGCTGCCCAGTCCCTGAGGTGTGTTTAATCATGTCAAGCCACGACTGCACTCTACACCACCTCTCCTTACCCCTTCCCAACAGTAATGAGTGCATTTCACACCCAACCTATACGCTGAAGGATCCTGTCTCATGAGAGGGCGTTGGCCACACTTATTGGGGAAACTGAGGCAGAGTAAAGCTGTAAAGAGTAAGTAGTTGGGGAGAGGGAATATGTAAACCCAAACAAAAAAGGAAGTTTCTTTCTTTAATCATAAAATCACACTGCTTCCTGGGTCCCATGGGCCGTGTCCAAACAAAGGACTTGGGAAGGGAGGGCAAAGGAAATTTCAGCCCTGTGCCTGAAGTAATCAGGGCATACACTGGGGAGGTGTTGGTGAAAGCACAGTCTAGGAGCTCCATTAAGTAGGAATGCCAATCCGGGAAGCAGCTGCATTTCCTAGGAGGCTGGATAGGCATGGAGCTCTCCGAGGTCCTGACCAGGAAGGCCCCATCCGTTTCCTGGTTTTTGCAGGGTGGGGGTGGGGAGAGGAAGGGGCTAGGTCAGGGGTCGGAAACCTTTTTGGCTGAGAGAGCCATGAACGCCACATATTTTAAAATATAATTCCGTGAGAGCCATACAACGACCTGTGTATGTTACGCATTATCCAATAAAAATTTGGTGTTGTCCCGGAGGACAGCTGTGATTGGCTCCAGCCACCTGCAACCATGAACATGTGTGGTAGGAAATGAATGGGTTGTAATACATGAGAATGTTTTATATTTTTAACGTTATTATTTTTTTTATTAAAGATTTGTTTGCAAGCCAGATGCAGCTGTCAAAAGAGCCACATCTGGCTCACAAGCCATAGGTTCCCGACCCCTGGGCTAGAGCAAGGCTGCTAGGAGGAGCAGAGCTGACATAGGAGGGGACGAGTGTTGGAAAGGCACAGTCTGACAGCCAGCAGAGAGCGTAGGGAAGAAGGCTGAAGCCTGAGTAGGGGTGGCCCACCCACCCCAGCTGCTGCCCAGCAAACATGCCAAGACTTGTGAGCCACCAGAAATGCCTCCTGCTGAGAGAAATTCAGCGGAAAGGATGTGGAGATTAGCACTTGAATTATGACTTGAAGGTGACTCACCTCTCAGGAGAACAGACAACTGGACAGCCATTGAGGTGTGTGGGTGTAGGAGGTAGAGATGAGGGGAGGAGAAAGCTGTTCTCCAACAATCTGTCTTCATCTTATAGCCAGTCTCCGAGGTGCCTTTGCCAGCCTGAAGATACAGGGTAATGTGCCGTATAATTCCCTCGGTTTTGAATGATGGATTTGGGCTCTGGCCTGCGCTCTTTCCCCTCACTCACTCTGCAGACTCCGTCCCTGCCTGGCACCCTCCACACAGGCCTGAGCACTTAAACTTTCCTGGTCATGGGGAGTGCAGGGGCTCCGAACTCTGCTTCGACATGCAGGTGATGGCCAGCTGCCCCCAGGGGACTTCGGAATCAGGGCATGCACAGGACTAAAGCTGCCTCCCGCGACAAAGCTGGAAGCAGCCCCAGGTTATAATCAAAAGCTCTGCCTGGGAGAGAACCTGAGCTCAGAGCCTGCCTTGAAGATCCAAGGGTCCACCGCATAAATATTTTGTCTGCGGGAGAGATTTCTGGCCTCACATCCCAGAGCGGGTGATCTATTTACGCTCAGTGTCCTTAAGCCCAGATTAAACATGTGTGAGCTTTTGTCTGCAGCGCTTCTTTTCTGAAAACCTGTGGAGGGACGTGTGTCACCTCTGACTGCTAGTCTCAAAGGCCATATACAAGGTTCTCTCCTCTCCCCCCCCCCAGTCCTCCCTTCCCTCTCTCTTTGCCAGTCTCCCGAAGTGTTCTCACCCCTTATCCATAGCATGTGGCCAGCCCGCAGAACTACCTAGAATTTCTTTCAGATCCAACCCACCCTCCAGGTAGCTGGAGAAGACAGTGATCTATCCTGTGTGACTTCAAAGTCACTAAGACTCATTTCTTGGTGGTACTTCCTAGGCCAGTTACCAGCGTTGTCTGAAATCTTACCATTAAAGATGGATTTCCCCTGGCCGGTTGGCTCAGTGGTAGAGCGTCGGCCTGGTGTGCAGGAGTCCCGGGTTCGATTCCCGGCCAGGGCACACAGGAGAAGCGCCCATTTGCTTCTCCACCCCTCCCCCTCTCCTTCCTCTCTGTCTCTCTCTTCCCCTCCCACAGCTGAGGCTCCATTGGAGCAAAGGTGGCCCGGGCGCTGGGGATGGCTCCTTGGCCTCTGCCCCAGGTGCTGGAGTGGCTCTGGTCACAGCAGAGCGACACCCCGAATGGGCAGAGCATCGCCCCCTGGTGGGCGTGCCGGGTGGATCCCGGTCGGGCGCTTGCGGGAGTCTGTCTGACTGTCTCTCCCCATTTCCAGCTTCAGAAAAAATTAAAAAATTAAAAAAAAAAAAAAGATGGATTCCAATAAGATGAGGCAGAGTGTCTCCAGGAATACTCCGTCAGGGTAAAAACACCCCTGCCAGAGATAAACTCAGCGGCTTGTCATTTATATCCCAGTATGAATGCACCTCCTCTCTTCAAAATAGTGCCTGAGTGTTCCCCGGGAAAGCCGGGGCAGTAGACACATGTAGGGCTGGATGTTACAGAAACAGGAAGTGCTACCATTACTGGACATTCGGGGCTAGAATGTAGGTAGCTCCCAATCCCAGCTGAAAGAGCTCGGGCAAGTCACTCACCTGCTCTCTTAGCACCCCCCCCCCCACCCTGTCTCCACCTAAAAAAATTCTCTCTGGTCTAACTGTCAGGGAAATAGTTAGAACTTGGTATAAATACTCTGAGAACACACTCATATTTCAACAAGCATTTACTGCACATTGACCATGTTCTGGCTCTGAAGAGAGTAGCTGTAACTTTTTCAAATAACTGAAGTATGGTCCTTCCATGCAAGGCGGTGCAAATGATTAGTAATATCAGTGTGCTAAGTACATCAATAATTGAGTATGCTCAAGAGTCTAGGAAATCCCAGAAAGCCATCAAACCCGGACCTGGATGAAGACAAAGGTGCTGCTCCCTGATCTGGAAGACTGAGACTAGACAGGGTAAAGGGGACAGGCAGGGGGGAAGGCATCCCACACAGAAGAATGCACGAGCAAAAGTAGGGGAATGAAATATTGAGATGTACGGGCAAGTGTGACCAAAAGGATTTCTAGGGCTTAAATGAAGAAGAATGAAGTGTCAGGAAATGTGGCTGAGACTTATGAAGGAGCTAAACCGTGGAGGCCCTTCTGTACTATTTACGCAGCTTGGAGTTCACATTTCAGGCAAGCCGCCCCCGGAAGGGGTCTAAGCAAGTAACTGACCTAGTCAGTTGCATTGGGATCCCTCTGGGATCAGTGTGGCAGGTGGATCAGGAAAAGATGGAAAGTACGAAGTTCTCTGCTGGTGGACACGGTGGGAGGCTGCTGTCCAGCTCCTTTGACTCGTGGGTTAACCAGGATGCTGACTAAGAGCTGTCATTGCTTAGAAGTCGTGGCTGCCTGGCCACACACCAGGCAGTGGCCCCTGAAGGGACTTCTGGCTGTACCTGCAGAGCGTCTCCCAAGTAGCTTGGTCAAAGCCCAGATATCCTAAGCACAAAGGAGCACCCTGGAGGGCAGTCTGCAGTGGGCGGCCACAGGTCTCTCCTGTGCCGCTTTGGCCAACATGTGTGTCCATAAATTGGATGAGACATTAGACCTTTAGGTGACACAAAGCTGAATACAATAGATAACATTTTAGATGGTAGAATAAAGACTCTAAAAATGTTCTGACAGGCTAGAACAACGGTTAAAACCAGTTAGATCAATTTAACCAGATAAATGTTAAGCCCTGCTTTTAGAATTCTTCAAAAGTAATAGTATATATACAAGATTTGGGATACCTGGTTTGACGGCAGAAATATTTCTTTATTCGTCCAATGCTGAGAACCTACTATGTCTAGCCTGTAGTGCCTGTGCTTACCGCTATCACTGTATATAGTACATTTCATTAAAACCAGGCCTGTTTCCCTCCGAGGTGCGGAAATAAGCCCCATCGTTGTACCCCAGAGTCTGGGGCAAAGTACAGAGACACACAAAGACTGCTTGAACGCCTCCATGAGCCAGAACTTTTCTATCCCCACCTGTTTAATTCTTTCAACTATCCTGCTATATTTACCTTATACAGTGTGTCCATAAAGTCATGGTGCACTTTTGACCGGTCACAGGAAAGCAACAAAAGAGGATAGGAATGTGAAATCTGCACCAAGTAAAAGGAAAACCCTCCCAGTTTCTGTAGGATGATGTGGCAGCATGTGCACATGCGCAGATGATGATGTAACACTGTGTATACAGTGGAGCAGCCCACGGCCATGCCAGTTGAGATGTGGACAGTACAGAGGAAAGTTCAGTGTGTCCTGTGGCTCGTTAAATTCAAATCCATGACCAAAATGCAACATGAATATCGGTGCGTTTATAACGAAGCGCCACCATATAGGAATAACATTATTCGGTGGGATAAGCAGTTGAAGGAAACCGGCAGTTTGGTGGAGAAACCCCATTCTGGTAGGCCATCAGTCAGTGACGAGTCTGTAGAGGCTATACGGGATAGCTACCTAAGGAGCCCTTAAAAATCTGTGCATGAGCCCACATCGAACTGCACTGAATAGGTATGAAACTGGGAGAGTTTTCCTTTTATTTGGTGCAGATTTCACATTTCTATCATCTTTTGTTGCTTTCCTGTGACCTATCAAAAGTGCACCATGACTTTACGAACACACTGGTAGATGGCAAAGTAGTTAAGGCACAATGATATCCACATATTGACCCTGTGTCTATCCCTATCCTAGCACGTTTCTCACCATTGGGGCTACTCTGTAACCCTTGAAGGCAGAGTCAGTGTCAGGCTCTCTCGTATCTCTAGGACATAGCACAGTACATAATACATAGTACTGGTGAATGAGTGAATGAATGAGTGAATGGACATGATCAAATCTGGGTTCGCAGCAGGCCCTCGCAGTCACGGATTGGATTAAAACCTTAGGCAATGTCCTCAGTCTCAGTGTTGCAGTGTCCTGAGCTGTTAATTGGGAATAAAAACCCTATATCCCAGGGATCGTTATGAGAAGTTAACATATACATAAACATACTGGTCCACACAACTTATGCAGAGCTAAGAATAATGAGACCAACAGAGTATAAGTGAGAAAGTCCACGTTTTTTGTGTAAGTCCAAAGTGATCCACTTCACTGAAACGTTCTCTTATTCTGGGAGGCATTTTGTTCAATGTCAAGAATTACAAAAATATACTAAGTAGAGCATTTGACTCTGTCGACAAAGTCCAAATGCACACTCTCACTCGGTGTGACCTATGTACGCTCTCGCGTCCCTCTGGGGTGGCGGGGGTGACTGCAGCAGGCAGGCTGCCCGGAGTCCCCGGAGGACCACGTGCACCTGCACAGCCTGCCCCCATCTTCCTCTCCGCTGGCTTCCCCAAGATTCAGGCGTCCCTCTTGTCCCCTCCCCTCCCCCTCACGATACTCAGCCACCTGTGTCTGGAGAGCTCCCTCTGGTCAGTCACCTCTGAGGACATCTATCCCCCCAAGCCCGGTGGGCCCTCATTATCTGCTTAGGCCGTGAGCAGTGTGAGCAGAGGAAAAACATTCCTCCTGCTCAGTGACAGGTGCAGCTGCAGGGATGGCAGGGGTCACAGATGTCACTGGGACTGCCCGCGCAGCACCCAGCTGCCCTACCCCGGGAGCCGGCCACAGTGCTGCTGATGCCCCAGGCTGGTGCAGGTGTGGGCACCCGACCCGTGTTGGGCCTGGGTCCCCTCCCTGGGTTTTCAGACTCAGAACAGAGAGCACTTCAGAGCCACTTTGCCCTGGTGTCTTAGGCCTCAAAGAGGTGACACGTAGAGCTCAAGGGCAGATGTCTGACGTGGAAAAAAGCCGTCTAGGATGGAGGAGAGCGAAAGAACAGGGAGGAGGAGTCCGGGCACTGTGACGAGCCTGGTTTAGGATGTCCCCAAGCTCTAACACTGCTGGCCTCCAGGCAGCCTGGGCCTTCAACATTGTAATGACGGAATAAATGGCTGCCCTCAGAGAAAATCCATATTGAACTTAGATGGCACAGAAGCAGTTAGGTCCGACAGAGCCATCAGACGGAAGCAGATGGAGAGACCCTCTCCTAAGATGAGCGTGATGTAATAAACGGCTTTCTTTTCCCCAGGGAGAGAACACCCCTTTGTTTCACACGGCCTCTCAGTGGGTCAACCCAAACAGCGAGCATTGGTTGTCAAAGCAGACACCTGCCCGTGATGGCAATTTTATAAGTCCATTCCTTTTAGGACTCACTCTCTGTTTCTCCACCATGCTCCCTGGACTCACCTCCCAAAAAGTCCTTTGCACACTCTTCCCTCTAAAAAAAAAAAAAAATTTGTCAGGCCCTGGCCGGTTGGCTCAGTGGTAGAGCGTCGGCCTGGCGTGCAGAAGTCCCAGGTTCGATTCCTGGCCAGGGCACACAGGAGAAGCATCCATCTGTTTCTCCACCCCTCCCCCCTCCTTCCTCTCTGTCTCTCTCTTCCCCTCTCGCAGCTGAGGCTCCATTGGAGCAAAGATGGCCCGGGCGCTGGGGATGGCTCCTTGGCCTCTGCCCCAGGCGCTAGAGTGGCTCTGGTTGCAACAGAGCGACGCCCCGGAGGGGCAGAGCATCGCCCCCTGGTGGGCGTGCCGGGTGGATCCCGGTCGAACGCATGTGGGAGTCTGTCTGACTGTCTCTCCCCCTTTCCAGCTTCAGAAAAAATACAAAAAGAATACAAAAAAAATTCTCCAAGAAGAATACAATAAAAAGGGACAGTGAGAAGAGACCCCAAATAAAACACTAATCGATGGTCCCTAGTCTTTCTTTCCAAACCACCACACAGACAGCCACTCTTCTTGCTGGCTGTCTATCTGGTGTAAGAATCTCTAGGTATGTAAATACATTTTTGTGAAGTCATTACACCTGTAGAACTAAGAAATTAATCGGCATTAGCATGTTGAACCGCTTAGGTGTCAGTAGCTAATACGGCTAATTGACATTTAATAAGTCTTGCTATCTAATTTACTATGAATTGCATTAAACGTTAATTAATTGCTTAGTTATTCTTTACACAAATTATTCTATGTTAATGTGCATTTAATAGCTTATTATTTGGGCGACTTGTCCCCATGGCAAACAAGTTACCTGTTCATTCTGGTTTCAGAAATGAATAGATTCGGCACACTCCCCAAATCATTCGGTTAAACATAATCAATTGATGGGCTCATTAATATAATTTAGAGCCATTGACAAATAATCATTGGTGTACTTTGCCACGGTCCCCTCATTAAATCGGCTGGGTTTGCTCATCTGCTGTCGGCGTCCGTGGCACATGATACGGTCCTTACCAATGCCATTATGCTCTTTTGTGTCTCCGATAAGTAGGAAATAGCACATCTCCTAGTGCATTATTTTGGGCCCATGTGTATGTCTTCGAAGGCTCATTAACAGAGTAATGTGGCTGCCACAAAAGCCGATGTGCCCTATTAGAAGCATAATGTCTAAAACAAGGGAGGCGATCGTCCTGCTCTGCGTTGTGCCGGTCCGGCCACACTTGGGAGTATTTTGTCAATTTTAGGAGTGACATGTTTAAAGAGATATGCCTTACATCAGGTAAAAATGGAAGAAGGTGAGCATTAGCCAGACCGAAGGGAAAATTCCTGGGACAACAGACTTTCTTTAAATACACGATGAGGTTTGTGGAAGATACATTCTACCGTTTTTAACTTATCGACTCAATTGGGAGCGCTTAGGACCATAGGTTTGAAGTTGGAGGGAACCCATTTTGAACTTGATCAGAAGCTGTCTGAGACTGGAATGAGCTGTCTCTGGAGTAATGAGCTTCCTGTCACTGGAGGAGTTCAAGCGTAATCTCGGCAATCTTTTGTGCAGAAGGGACTCGAGCTGTGGATGGGCGGCGGCAGGAGGTGACCTTTCTCATCCGCCCCAAGACAGGGATTCCATAATTGTCATGCTAAATTGCTTGCTCAACCATCTCACTGGCCTGGATACAGTCTTGAACCCATATTACCTGGGAACCACTTTCAACTTCAGGAACAACCTCACGGGTGTACATAGCACGCTGGATTCTGACTGACTGCTTGGTTTTGAATGGAATCTTGCCGTGCTGGCGGTAGAAGGCAGACTGGGAGGATCATCTGACTTGTTGCTTTCCCCTGGTTCTCAACCCTGCACCTCCCTTCAGGTGACCTTCACCCGCTCAGGGCTTGAGGCAATGCTTGGAAGAGATCAGCTGATCCATTTGGAGTCACTCATCTCTGACAGGACGGGGACAGGAGAAAGGGCAGGCGCCTGGCAGGCACATAAACTTAACGAGGTTTGTCAGAGACGCCGGAAATAGCATCCTCGTGACCAAAGCAGGAATAAACCACAAGAAACTATTAATTAGGACTCTCACTATCTCCCTTTTTCCACTTCCTTCTTTATGGTGGTGGGGTAACCACTTCAACGGTTCCCAGCTGTTCAAAGGCGACTTTTCTGTCTCAGGTTTCAAAGGGTTGTTGAGGGTCAAGTGTCTGGTGCAGCTGGGTCCTGATGTTCCCAGCTTTGCCCTTTGAGGTGTGTGAGGGGGTGCCCTGTGCTAAGTGCCTGTGTCCCCACGCATACCCCATGACCTTCTACCCAGAATGCTCTTGCTTACCTCCCAAGCCTGACTCAACATTCCTCTCTCCCAAGAAGGCTTTTCTGACCACCTGTCCCCCACCCTCCGCTCTGTGGCTGTGCTTCCTGCCTGCTGGTCCTTACTGCTGGCTCAGGGCACTGGGTTCGTGTCAGCTATTTGACCTTGAACCTCTTCCTGAATTTGGAGCCTATACATATATCTCAGCAAGAATAATATTCAAAATATTTAATAGCCAGTAGAGTAACATAAACCAATACATAAGCCAATCTATAAATTAAAACTCTTTCATCTACTACCTGTTCTTCTCTTACCACAGCTGCTACCATGTGGTGCCCCACGCCGTTCATCAGATCATTTCAATAGCATCCTATTCATTGTTTTACTTTTACCATTTTTCGTGTGACCTTGGGTTTGATGCAGCTGTCACTAGCTAAACGATGACCCCATGATCAGACGTAGAAAGTGCATCAAACTCTTCCAATCCCATTCCTAGTCAGTCGCTGGTTAGAAGGTCCCCAAGGTTGGGTGCTTCTGCAGAGGTCACACCATGGCGGGCTGTGCGCCTGACGCCGCACTTCCCACCTGACCCAGATCCAGGCACCCGTCCGAGGTCCCCATCACAACGCTGCCGCCAACTCCGCCTACACTGCACCTGCCACGATGTCCCATCAACACCGGCCAATCCTGGAGGATGGAGTAAAGGCTGTGTCCACCCCACAATCTCAGCTGGCTCAGAAGCCGCTAGGAGTTTCCCATACTTGCTCCCCGCTGTTCCCTGACCTCATTGCCACCACCGTGGTCACCTCCAGACACCATCAAGCGGAGACTTACAGTCTCAACCACTCTACTATTTACCAACCAGCCTGGAGGTGGTTTACTGCTTCAGTAACTGGCTCACCGTGCCGATGCAGGCACACACCCTGCCTCCCCGTGCACCCTGTCACCTCCCGGCAGGTAGGTGTTCTAGAAGGCATCTGTCCCTTTCAGCGGTGACAACCAAGGGTCCCACAAGAGTAATGACTGACACAGCTATTTTGCCAGCTCATCAGACCTCAGAAATGATCCCCACGTCCTCCCTCTGCCCACACACCTCCAGCTAAGGTGAGGGTCTGGTCTCCATCCTCTGTCTCCCTGACTGACATTAAAGCAACAACCTGACTAATCAACATGTTCTGCTTTAGGAATATAATGCAATACAATGCCAGAGTTCTCTTCCTGAAGGTGTCGGGGGTAACCAGAGGTCGCACAGACAGGGGCAGCCATGGCGAAGCGCCATAAGCACAGGAGATGATGGAGATGGATGGCTCTGTGGGGACCAGCAGCAGAGAATGACCACGACTGCTGTCCACACTGGCAGGAAATGTCCTGCTGCTGGAAATGGCTTTCAGGTTGCCTCCATCGGCGGTGGCCTCAACACACAGAGAAAGATGACCTCGGGGGTCTCCGTAGGGGCAGAGGTCCTCTGAGGCAGACGGGGGGCGACTGCAAGGATACTTTCTCCCCATGCATCGCATTTATGCCCCTCGTCCTCGGTGGGGCAGCCCAGCGTCTGCTGGTTCCAAAACAGAGCAATGGACCGTGTTAGGTCAGTGTGTGAATGACAGTGACCACGGGCAAATCCAAAACTGTCATCTCTCGCTCCTGCCGCCCCCACCTCCATCCTCAGAAAAGCTGGACCCTTCAATGAGCTTAAGGACGTGGTGAACAGTTGGGTCGTGAGCTCTGGTTGCTGACGCGAAGCATGAAGCGTGTCAGGCGGCCTCGGCTGTGGCCCGGGGACACTAGCAGCGTGACACCTGTTTTGGAGAAGTGCTGTTGCTCAGTCCTGCCACCTGGGTCTGCGGCGCCCATTGCAGAGAGCTGTCTTTCCCAGGAAGCAGACAAGGCATTGTCCTGAAAGGGCCCAGCGGCCCGGAGCGCAATGTGGGCCCCGCCCCAGCGCTCAGGCGCTGTCCCTGGGTGCCTGCTCCACCTTCTGAGCACAGGGCCCTGGACTCAGACGCCAGATGCGGGCTCCAATCTCAGCTGCTCCACTCCTTCTGCGCCATCCAGGGCACCCACGCCCCCCCCCCTCCACCCGAAAACGGTCGTGGCAGTCCAGGTGCCGTGGGTGTAAACACGGGAAGAGACGGGGCGTGTCAGGATGTGAGAGCAGGACCCTGCACACGGGCGCCTCCGCTAAGCCTGAGCCGCCGGGCTGCGCGGGCTGCTCCCTTCTGTCTCCTTCGCTGTCCTCTCGTACGGTCCCTGCTCCCACAGGTGCAGCGCTGCACCTTCCTCCTCGGTGGATGGACTCCATCAGTTTGCCTCTGCCCTCAGCCCCCTCTCCTGCTGTCTCCTCTGGGACCTCTGGGTCTCTGTCCGGGTCTCCGCCTCGTCCTCTGTCCCTCTTCTCAGCTATTCGGTATCTCTCGCGAGTCTGGACTCCGTTTCCACGCCTCAGACTTGGGGCGCAACAGTCTCGGCGGCTTTCGGATCCCACGCAGGGAGAACGAGCTCCCCTCCGCGGCGCGCGCCCCGCCTTGGTGAAGCCTGCACTGTGAGCCCCAGAATTTACTACTGTGATGATTCCACCCGCAGCTGAGCCAGGGAGGCTGCACTGCCAGAGCAGCGCGCCGGGCAGGAGTCTACTGCCACCCTCCCGTGGAGCAGGGCCAGGCTCTCCGGCCCTCTGCTAGGTGCCAAAAATAGGCGGCCAGGGCTAGGACGGCTAAAAATAGACTCCTTACAATATGGCCTTCCTGTGCCCCGCAGTCTGTAAGCAGGCGGGGTGGGGCTTCAGGGACCCTGGGGTCCACAGCTGCATGGCCCCAGCTGGGCAGGGGAGGGGCGAGGGAGGGGGAGCAGGCGGACACCAGGGCCCGCAGGCCCGTCAGAACCGTGAAAGCCCACAGCAGGCCACGGGTCCGCCACAGAAGCCAGGGGCCACAGAGCCCGCACGGCAGGGGGACAGTTCATGGCCACGCCCCACAGCCAACCGGGCGGAGGTCAGTGGTGGCCTCCCAAGGCTTTTAGGCACTTGTCTCGGCACCCTG
Source organism: Saccopteryx leptura (assembly GCF_036850995.1). Taxonomy (NCBI): domain Eukaryota; kingdom Metazoa; phylum Chordata; class Mammalia; order Chiroptera; family Emballonuridae; genus Saccopteryx; species Saccopteryx leptura. Next base: position 68,316,685 of record NC_089513.1, on the reverse strand, counting down.
ATCTCTGCTGGTCCCCAGGAAGACTACAGCTCCCTCCAGTCTGCTCATTAACTCTTCCGTTCCACAAACGGATGCCTTCTTGTTCCGGAAGGAAACCGTTGCCCGTCCTCACACCAGCCCCTGAACACCCAGCCACCAGAGCTGCTGTCGTCTCCGGGAGGTAAGACGGGAAGTCACCCTGAACACCCACCACCAGAGCCGCTGTCGTCTCCAGGGGGTAAGACGGGAAGTCACCCTGAACACCCAGCCACCAGAGCTGCTGTCGTCTCCGGGGGGTAAGACGGGAAGTCACCCTGAACACCCAGCCACCAGAGCTGCTGTCGTCTCCCGGGGGGTAAGACGGGAAGTCACCCTGAACACCCAGCCACCAGAGCTGCCGTCGTCTCCCGGGGGGTAAGATGGGAAGTCACCCTGAACACCCAGCCACCAGAGCTGCTGTCGTCTCCGGGGGGTAAGACAGGAAGTCACCCTGAACACCCAGCCACCAGAGCTGCTGTCGTCTCCCGGGGTAAGACGGGAAGTCACCCTGAACACCCAGCCACCAGAGCTGCCGTCGTCTCGGGGGGGGGGGGGGGGTAAGATGGGAAGTCCCCGCTGCTGAGTTCTCACCTCTGAGCGGTCCTGCGAGGCCGGCGTCCCTGCTTTCCTCATCTTCCCGATGAAGACCCGAGGCTCAGAGGAGCATGGTCACTTGTCTGACAGTCCTCAGCTAGTCCGGGGTACAGCCCGGTTCCAATCTTTTTCGATCCACCTGCATCTCCTCTGCTCTGTTCCCTCCATCGCTGGTTTCTCAGCTGGGTGGTTTTGCCCAGCCGGGACACCCAGCAACGTCTAGAAACAGTCCTGGCAGTCACAAGTAGGGGAGCGGGTGCTGTCGGCATCTGGGGAGCAGAGGCCAGGGGCGCCCCTGGGTGTCCTGAGTGCCCAGGACAGCCCTCCACAAGCAAAGCATCCAGAGCAGAACGTCAAGAGCCCGGGGCTGGAGCCCTGCTGTACCTCGTGCTGCAGCCGTACCTCACTCCAAGTGGTTGTCAAACCTGGCTGGTACCCGCATGACCAGGAGCTCGTTCAAGTCAGAGACGTGAGGACGTGAGTCCCACCCCAGACACAGTCTGTGAGTCCGGGAGGCCTGGAAATCTGAATTTTAGCAAGTGGGCCATCACCATCCTCTGCCAGAAGATTCCGATGTAGGTGTCTGAGCATCACGCTGAGAACACTTTCTAGGAGAAAAGTTGCAAAGGACAGGCGCCAGGTCCCTGTCAGCTCTGAATAGCCCCCTGGCACAAGGTAAGTACTTGACAAACATTGTCAAATAAGAAAACACACACACAGACACACATACAGACACACACACACAGACACACACACACACAGACACACACACACAGACACACATACACACACAGACACACACACCTCAAAGGAACTGAGAACCATGGAGCCACAGAACAAAAACCTCCTGGCCCGTGGCCCATTCTGTGTCCCCCCCCCTCACCTAAACATCAATCACCTGACAAATGGCTCACCTTGCCCAGTGGTCAGTGAAGGTATGAATCAGTGTGCCTCGCTTTCAACTTTTCTTTTGATATTAATAAGCCAACATATCGCACGGGTGGGACCGTTTGGACCAGGAGCTAAAGTGAGAATGAGTGAATGCACAGGTGTGCTATCAAGATTAATAAGCAGCAGGCTCGGACCCGGAAAGGCAGCAGGTAACATCCTGCCTCGATCGGAAGGCAGAGTGATGAGAACTGACAGCCTGCCACTCGGCTCTTCTTCCCCATCACCCGGGGACCGTCCCCAGGACTCAGCTCCTAAGCATCTGGATGGACGACACACCCTGCACCGTGTCAACAACACCTCCCCTATTGTTATCCGTGTGGCTCAGCAGATGTTCGCTCAGACAGGGAAGACAGATGAGACGCCATTGTGGAAGAGGAAAGCCATGCGCGCTGAGGATCCCTGCTCCACAGGCGGGTTTGTCACAGGAATCACAGCCGAGAGAGTGAGCGGAGGTCTGGGAACAGCCTGGTCTGGGTCAAGAATCAAGAAGCCTGCCTCCCTCCCTCCCTCCTTCCCTCCCTCCCTTCCTTCCTGAGCATGCAAATTTGTGGCCCTGGTGGAGAGAGCTCTCCACTCAGACTACTGGAGAACCGCTGAGCAAGGACTGAGGGGAACGGGTTTTCACTCTGAGGTTTCAGTTAGTGGCAGCGTTGCCGCTCAGAACACTGGCCGTGGAGGGGCAGCAGGGGTCCCTTTCTGGAACTGAATGTGTCACCAGATTGAGATGGGTGACCCTCAGAGTTGAGAAGAAAATGAGTTTATACCCACAGGAAGTGGATATTTTTAGCTGTCAGGCTGACAAATAGGGAAATCTTGACAGACCCGGAATTGTTGTGTGAACAGAATTCTATCAGAGTTCCCCGGTGCGTCTCACATGCTGCAGATTTGAACCATATGCCAGGCTGCAGCAGGTGCTCAGTAAATATTTGTGGAATGGGTGAATAAACCCTCATTGTAGCAAATGGACATAAAGAATAATGGATCCTTTTTTTTACAGGCCAACCTCCACTATGTTCTCTTTCCTCTCCTACTGGCTGATTCACACCTCTTGAAAATCCAGAGGGCAGACTCCAATAACTTTAAACATACATTGTGGCCAACCACATGTAGGGTAACTTCCCAGGCTCCGTCAGTTCCTGCCGCCCATGGTAAACTGGCGAACGTGGTCTACCTTCCCTCAGTCCTCAGCTTCCACGGCTCCACGCAGGGCCAGGCGTGGACCTACGCTGGGACGTGCATACACACGTGCAACAATTTCTTGAACTCCTAGCAGTGAAGCCACAGCGCTCGACAGTGGGGATGGAATGGTTAGCAAGTAATAGACATGACCTTTCTTCATCTATATTCTGGGAGAGAATGATATTAATCAAATGATGATGACATTTTAAAATTCAACTGTGATAACTGAGCACTCCGGATGACAGCTCCAGGGCAGGAAGCTGAGAGTACTTGACAATGATGACCCAACAAGGTTGGGCCGAATCCAGAAAGTCTCCCTTGAAGAAGTGGTTATTTTAGCCGAGAGCAGGATGATGAGCAGGATTTCAAGATAACGAGGTAGGAGGGCACAGGCTTCTGGGCAGAGAGGCTCCAGACACAGAAAACAAGGCCACGGAGAGGCGGAGAGGCGCAGGCGGAGAGGAAGCCAGGACGAGGCGCGGTGATGTAACAAGACACCTTCACGGGTGACTGCCCAGAACCGGCTCTGCCCCTGGGTCTGCTCTCAACGGCCTTGACTCTGAGAAAACCCGGCTGGCAGAAACGGAGAAAGTAAAGAGAGTGACCGAAAGTTGAGGTTGGAGGGACGGGCAGGCCAGAAAAGGCAGGATGTCAAGGGTTTAGGGTTTTATTCTAAACTCCAGGGAAAGCCAGTAAAGGGGTTCTAAGCAGCAGTGTGATCAGATTTGTGCTTTTTTTTTTTTTTTCCTTTTTTTAGTTTTTCTGGCCCAATATAGAGAATGCCCAAAATATTACAGAATGGCAAAAAGAGGCTCTGGCGGGACCATTCGAGAACCACGGGGTAACTGGGCACTGAACTCGGGTGGCGTGAACTTGGGGTTGACAAGAACGACGGAGAGAGGAGGTCTGATGTAAGAAATATCTGGGAAGGTAAACCGACAAATTTGATGGTGGGCCACATATAGGGAATGAAGAAAGGGCGGATGCCAGGGTGACAGAGAGCTCACCTGGATGGGAAATGACGCGTTGAACACCGGATCAGATGGAGTGGGGGGGGCGGGGGGAAGCGGGGGTCTCTGTTTTGCTCATGGGATATTAGAAGTGCCTTTGGGGTGGATTAAGGAAACAACATGGAGACAGCAAGTAAGTCAGTGGATTTGTGGGTCTTGAGCTCAGATGAGAGGAGTGAGATGGTTTATGAATCGAGACCCAACAGTGTGGCCACCGGAGGCAGAGAGAGAGGGGGCGCGCTGCCCCCTGGGTCGCCCTGGGAGGTGCTGCGGCACAACAGCGGCACAGGTGAAGGCGGCTGTGCCTGCCGAGAACCGAGGCAGTGGTTGGAGGGACCGGAGGGGACCAGGCACGTGGCATCAGCTCTGTCCCACAGGTTCGGAGTTGGGACTCGAGCACTGGAGGTCACTGGCTGAAGGGAGCACAGGGAGCACAGGGAGCACGGGGAGCGGGGACGTTTCTGTCCCAGGCACACGGTGCCGGGAAAGCCGTCTGCAGGGAGCGCTGCGGGTGGCAGAGTGGCAGAAGCGGAGAAAGGAGACAACCGCGTCACCGGGGCAGATGGGGAGCGCTGTGCAGGGGCTGTGCCCAGCTCCCCGCACTCCTTCCCCTCCCCGGGCCTGGGAGGTACCTTCAAACCCTTCCTGGAAAGTCCTCTGTTTGTGTTGAGCTGATTTGAGTGGGTTTCTCTTTCTCCACGTGACGGTGACACACAGGGCTGCAGGGGCGAGCTGTGCGTTGGGGGCAGGGCGCTGGCTGGCCTGGCTGGGCTGCCACAGACAGACAGAGCCACCCGGGAGAGGAAGACAGGCCTGGGACCAGCACCACGTGCTGGGCACTGTCACACACTCTCGACCCTCAAAGGCACGAGCCACTGTCCCAGTTGAGTTGAGAACACAGAGACGTCGTGACTCCCCAGGTCACAGACGAGTGCACAAGAGAGGAAGGTGACCGCCTGTCCGTCCAACGTGACGTGCAGACAGCAGCTAGATGGGGAGAGGAAAGAGTGGCTATTTCATGATATATGGAGAAGGATCTATAAGGAGAGCTCATTAGACACCAGTATGGATTTTTTTTTTAGTTGGTAATTAATGGAATAAAAATGGCACCCGGGAAGGATGATTAGAATTGATATAAGAAGCATAGATTAGGCCCTGGCCGGTTGGCTCAGCGGTAGAGCGTCGGCCTAGCGTGCGGAGGACCCGGGTTCGATTCCCGGCCAGGGCACACAGGAGAAGCGCCCATTTGCTTCTCCACCCCTCTGCCGCACTTTCCTCTCTGTCTCTCTCTTCCCCTCCCGCAGCCAAGGCTCCATTGGAGCAAAGATGGCCCGGGCGCTGGGGATGGCTCTGTGGCCTCTGCCCCAGGCGCTAGAGTGGCTCTGGTCGCAATATGGCGACGCCCAGGATGGGCAGAGCATCGCCCCCTGGTGGGCAGAGCGTCGCCCCTGGTGGGCGTGCCGGGTGGATCCCGGTCGGGCGCATGCGGGAGTCTGTCTGACTGTCTCTCCCCGTTTCCAGCTTCAGAAAAATGAAAAAAAAAAAAAAAAAAAAAAAAAAAAAAAAAAAAAAAAAGAAGCATAGATTAAAGAGAGAAGCTGGAGGCGGGGAAGTTGATTCCCATACCCAGTCCTAGTGGGACGTGGCAATGTCTCCCGTTCTGACCTCAGCGGCAGGAGGTGGAGAAGGCAGGGGCGTGAGTGTCAAGCTGCTCCCGGGGCGCAGACTGAAAGGAGGGTTTAGCCAACAGCGGGAGCGCCCTCGCTGGCGAGCTGATTGCTCGGACTTGTTTTCATCCTCGTTGACTTTACAACCCCTGGTCCCCTCGGCCTTGCAAACCTCCCCGCGGTCCTCACTCACCCTGGGCTGCGGGCTGATGGCAGAGGGACGAGGTCAGCTTGGACGAGGGAGGCTGTGGTGACCGGAAACCCACCGAAGTCCCCAGCAAGCAGGGCTGTGCCCCTTGAAATGGGGTTCTAGATGCCGAGGTGGGGGTTCCTGAAGAGGGGAGCCTGGGGCGAGAACGGGAAGAATGGTCTGGGAACGTGGGAGGAGCTGGAAGAGCAGGGCGGTCCAGGGAAGGGCGGCTGTGGGTTACTGAACATTCTAGAACGGGGACCTGTTGGGAACGGGGGACAAAGGGCTTGTGTGGGGAGGTGGGGCCTGGCCAGGAGCTCTGGGGACAGGGCCGTGCTGGGGTGGGAGCCCTGTGCTGGGGGGCTGGGAAAGGAGGCGGCAGGGAGTCCCCCCCCGCGGAGGGTGTTTCTGAGCGGACGGGCAGTCCGCCCCCCACTTCCCAGGCAGGTGCACGGGCGGGCGGCCATCGGGTGGTGGCTTTCAAATGTTTTCCGTCAGAAAGAAAACGCTGCCATCCCATTCCCGACTTTATTTCATTCTGTCTTGCCTCGTATTTCACATAATGGGAGCTGTCAGGGCGACTCTCTGACTCCATCCCCCACCTTCTCTGCCAGCCCGAGACCCACACGCAGTCAACTGTTGCGGCTTCCAGGGTACGGTGTGTCTCTGTGTGCTGTGCGAGTGCCGGCTGGCTGTGTATAACGAAGCGGAAACAGCCTGGAACGAGCAGTTGAGTGTATCTGTCCTGACCGATATGTCGTGTCCCTGTGGGACCTGAGTGTCAGCTGGCTCACCTATAAACTGAATGATCACCTGTCCAATGATCCAGGCCCCCCCACATCTCAGAGGTGGTCAGGAGGTTCGGGACACAAGGAGCAAAAGTATTTCCTCGTCACCAATAAATGCTACTGATAATTACAACTGGCATCTGTCCGCAAAGGGCACCTCTGGATCTAACTTGGAGTCTGTTTGGATGCTGCCTCTCCAACATCCTAGACCTTGAATGCTCGATCTTAGAACCACCGTGGCCCTGACCGGTTGGCTCAGCAGTAGAGCGTCAGTCTGGCGTGCGGGGGGACCCAGGTTCGATTCCCGGCCAGGGCACATAAGGAGAGGCGCCCATTTGATTCTCCACCCCCCCCTCCTTCCTCTCTGTCTCTCTCTTCCCCTACCGCAGCCAAGGCTCCATTGGAGCAAAGATGGCCCGGGTGCTGGGGATGGCTCCTTGGCCTCTGCCCCAGGCACTAGAGTGGCTCTGGTCACGGCAGAGCGACGCCCCGGAGGGGCAGAGCATCGCCCCTGGTGGGCGTGCCGGTTGGATCCCGGTCGGGCGCATGCGGGAGTCTTTCTGACTGTCTCTCCCCATTTCCAGCTTCAGAAAAAAAAAAAAAAAAAAAAAAAAAAGAACCATCGTGCCAGCCCCTGATCTTGGTGTAACTCCTCTGACTGCCTCATGCGCTCCTGCTCACGGGCTGCTGACTATCGCCAAGACGGTCGGCAAACGCATTTTAATAGCGGGCCCCTAGACTCAATTATTCATTAATTCAACACGTTTCTTGAGTGCTTACTGCGGGCAAGACTCTGTGTTACTCTCCGGGGACACACAGTTGAATAAAATAGAGACCTCCTGCTCGAGGTGCTATCAGACAAGTTCAACACTTGCTGTATAATGTACTGCTCACAAAAATTAGGGGATATTTCAAACTGAATATAAAGCGATAAAATACCCCCTAATTTTTATGATCAGTGTACAAGAAGTGTTATGTTGGATCCACGCCCAGAGACTGTGCTGAGGAGGGACCCCTGCCTCAGCCAAGAAAGGGGTGGCAGTGAAGGCTTCCTGGAGGAGGTGCCCCTTGAAATGACGTTGAAGGATGACAGGTCGTTGGCCACGTGAAGGGAGCCGGTGCAAACTGACTCGAAGGCCGTGGCTCTGCTCAGCAAAGCTTTTGAGTCCTCTGTTGTCTCCCGGGTCCGCCCCCAGGTTTCTCGTCCAGATCCTCGCTATGTTGCTCACGTGGTCCACAGTCTCTAGACCTCCTGGGCATCCCAGCCCGTGACCTCTGGGTGAGCCCTCCCACAGCATGGTAGCATGGGTCCCTCCCTGCTCAAACACTCACACTGCACCCAGAACCGGGTCCCAGCTCCTTAGCCTGGCACTCAAGGCCCACAAGCCACCTCTCCAGCCCGATACCCTACAGCAGGGGTCCCCAAACTTTATACACAGGGGGCCAGTTCACTGTCCCTCAGACCGTTGGAGGGAAGGACTATAAAAAAAAACTATGAACAAATCCCTATGCACACTGCACATATCTTATTTTAAAGTAAAAGAACAAAACGGGAACAAATACAATATTTAAAATAAAGAACAAATAAATTTAAATCAACAAACTGACCAGTATTTCAATGGGAACTATGCTCCTCTCACTGACCACCAATGAAAGAGGTGCCCCTTCCGGAAGTGCGGTGGGGGCCAGATAAATGGCCTCAGGGGGCCGCATGCGGCCCACGGGCTGTAGTTTGGGGACCCCTGCCCTACAGTGCTCCAAACACCAGCGGGTCAAAGCCGGCTACCCGCCAGTCTTTGAACACACCACGCTCTCCTACTTTCCCGTTTCAGTCCTTGCTCTTCACTATGCTGGGAAGTTCGAGCAGCCTCCACATTCCACTTTCCCCCACGGAGAGCGTATGGACCCCTTGAGTCCTCGCCACGATTCCACTGTCTCGGAACACCTTCCGGAACCCCCTCCCCCATGGCTGAAGGACAGCCTCCCTTCTCTACTGCAGTGGGTGACCAAGAAAGCTCAGTGATGGGTCCCCTCACGCACGGACAGAAGGGACTGCTTTTATGCCAGGGACCGAAAGAAACAATTCTGGAACTTTAGGGATCCGAATGAGAGGAGACCTGGGCAGAGGAGACCGAGGGCCTCACGAACATCATTCCGCACAGGCCGCAGCGGGCATGGCTTCGTGACAAACACATGGGTTTGTGTCTAGTTCTCCTCAAAACTCAAAATTTCTAAAAAGGACTGAAAATTATATTTTAAACATCAAGCCGTATGGACAAGAACATGGAAGCAGAGATCACAGCAAGTGAAAACTATCAACCTAACTTTAGTGACCGGAAGCAATGGAAAGAGAGACGGGTCCAGCCAAGCAGAGTGGTGCGGGGAGCAGAGGAGGGCAAGGTGGTTCCCACCCACATCCGGTGCCTCCCACGCACCTGGTCTGCCTCCCACCCCCCTCGCTCCTCACCATGCAATGCACCGTGACCAGGTGACCAGCGTGCATGGGCCCCGGGCGAGTTCACAGCAGTGCAGTCCAGCAGGACCTCACCTCACAGCCATCTGCACTTCACACGGGCACACTGCTGCCCCGCACTCTCCCCATGACGCTGTGGGACTTGCTCGGCTCCCAGCCTGTGAGAACTGCAGGGAGGCGGAAGCCCTATGGGGCGAGTGTCCGGCCGTGGGAGTGAGGGACTGGTGGATAAACTCGTCTCGCTTCCCCCCTCGGAGAGATTGTTCCCGGGTGCTGCACTTGTATTTGAGAGTCAGTCCTGTGAGACTGAAGAACCAGCTGCTCTTGAACCCGGGGGCGCTGAGCACAGAAACAACGTTTGCACTGGCGCCTCCTCCCCGGCCTGGCTCCCGGGACCCTTTGTCCGCACCCCTGGAATCGAACTGCCTGATGAAACTCAGGAGCTTAAAGAAATGAACGACCACCCCCAGCCCCACCGCAGGTTGCCGAGCACGGGTGGAAACTTGACTTGGGAAGAAAGAAAAGTTGAAATTGGATGTGAAATGAAGGTATTGATTTAGATCCACCTGGTGTTTTTTAATACCTGAAAATGAAACTTCTAATATCTGAACGTGCCTGGAAAGCTTGAGACTCTGGCCGGGAGCAGGGAAGGGTGACTCAACGGGGCAGGGCTGAAGGACGCGTGCTGAGTCGCTGGTCCGTTTTTTTAAGTGACTTTATTTTTAAAAAGAAGAGGACGAACATGCATCGAGACCTACTATGTGACGTGCATGTGCATGTCATCCTACCACAATCTTTACAGGGAACTGCAGCTCAAAAACAAACGTGAGGTTCCCAAGATCACACACCAGAAAGCAGTGGACCAGGAATCAGTCACAGACATGTCCCCAGACCGCATATGCCTCCCAACCAAAGTGATCATCACAAGTCCAGCTATTGATGTCAAACAGACGGGGTTCAAGCTCCAAGGCAGCCAGTAACTAAGACTATGTCTTTTGGACATGTTATTTACTCAATAAAACAAAGAAATAATACCCCAATTATAGGCTTGTTGTGGGATTAAACGGAATCGTTCCCACGCAGAGTTTAGCCTAACGCCGGGCCCAGGGCAACCCTCGGTCAGCAACATCTACTGTCACCGTTTAACTGTACTGCGCTCTGAATAAGAAAATCCTTGTCTAGTTGAAACACAGCAATAATTTGGAAGTGCCTAGAACACTACTGAACTATAGCAGATACTCAGTAAGCAATTGTATGTGAAGCTGGGTTTCCTCTCTCCTGTGATAACACACAGAACAGTATGGAATGTGCCATGCTCTGCACTGCACTGGGGACACTTCAGAAAAACAGAACCACAATGCCTGACCTGTGGTGGCGCAGTGGATAACGCGTCGACCTGGAAATGCTGAGGTCGCCGGTTCAAAACCCTGGGCTTGCCTGGTCAAGGCACATATGGGAGTTGATGCTTCCAGCTCCTCCCTCCTTCTCTCTCTCTGTCTCTCTCTCTCTCCCTCTCTCTCTCCTCTCTAAAAATGAATAAAGAAAAAAAGAAAAAAGAAAAAAAAACAGAACCACAAGATTGGAAGGGACCATGGAAATCTTTTAGGTATTTTCTCCTTTAAAAGACTGTAAACTCGGCCTGGCGTGTGGGGGACCCGGGTTCAATTCCCGGCCAGGGCACATAGGAGAAGCGCCCATTTGCTTCTCCACCCCCCCACCCCCCTCCTTCCTCTCTGTCTCTCTCTTCCCCTCCCGCAGCCAAGGCTCCATTGGAGCAAAGATGGCCCGGGCGCTGGGGATGGCTCCTTGACCTCTGCCCCAGGCGCTAGAGTGGCTCTGGTCACGGCAGAGCGACCCCCCGGAGGGACAGAGCATCGCCCCCTGGTGGGCAGAGTGTGGCCCCTGGTGGGCGTGCCGGGTGGATCCCGGTCGGGCGCATGCGGGAGTCTGTTTGACTATCTCTCCCCGTTTCCAGCTTCAGAAAAATACAAAAAAAAAAAAAAAAGACTGTAAACTCCTTAAAGGCAGAGGTCTTATCTTCCTTTCTCCATCAATTTACTTATTTACTTGTTCAACAAACACACATGTAAGACTTAGGGGCCAAGGATTGCAGGAAATAGTCAGAGAGACAGAGATGACTAGAACCTCGGTCCTGCCCCCAGGAGCTTGGAGCCCGAGCGAAGCTGAGCAGCGTCAGGAAGGGAGGTGCACGTGAGGTCCCGGGCGGTCAGCATCCACCCCGTGCGGCATCCCCCACCGCGCCGGCTCAAGCGCCGAAGGGTTGTCAAACCAATAACGAATAAAAGTGTCTGTGATTAAAAAGAGTGTGTACCCAGGAGGACGGGAGACAGGGTGAGCTGAGCACACAATGGTGGGCATTAAAATTTCATGCTGTTTGGAGGGTGAACTGGCAGTGTGCTGTGTTCTCTGCCCCCGGGTATCCGTTCAGGCCTTCGCTCCAGCCTGTGTGCCCGCGGTGCCCTCTATATGCGGTGGGCGTTCATTGGACCCGTCCGGAAGTCGGCGGGGGGGGGGGGGGGGGGGGGCGGTGATCTGACTCAGGCATTCCCAAATGCCAGGCAGGCATGAGCATGAGCGCAGGCCAGGGTCTTCCCAGACATCTCAGTAGGGAGAAGGGACAGAGGACGTGGAAGTGGGAAGAAGGTGACCTGCTCCAACTGTATTCGGCTTCTTCCCTCAGCGGCTTCTTTTGAAGGCTTTGTCTCTGGGGAAGAAATAGGCTTATGTGGTTCATCTCCTCTCTTTATTCTCCTTGTTCTAGGAGCTCAAGGGTGTGTACACACACACACACACACACACACACACACACACACACACACACGTCATATTCTGATAGACGCACCCACGTGCTCTCTTAGATAAGGTTCCCATGGTCCCAGAGGCAGGCCCCTCCTCCTTTACCTGGCCGTTTGCGTTGCCACATCAGGGGGACAAAAGCCTTCCTTCAACAATACCCCACACACACACCCCACCACCAAACAATGCCAAGGGTTCCTACTGTTGGAAACCCTACAATGGCAGTCGCGAGGGTCTGTTAGGATGAGGAATCCCAGGAAAGATTCGGCACTGCGCCTCTCGGACACGCGCACCTCGGGGTGAGTGAGGGCCCAGAGCCTCCTCTGAGCTCGTCTTGTTTAAAATCTTCTCAAGATTACACCGCAATTCCTCAGAGAACATTTTTCAGTGGGGCAAAGTGTTCTATGTAAACAGATCAAATTTTTGGTCTTTGTAGTTCTTATTTTGTGAGGAGCTGAAAGGCAAAGCTTTGTCTTTTTTAATATTTTTAGAGCGACAGAAAGAATAGCAAGACTAATACAGAGAATCTTCGTGTCCCTAGGGCCTAATTTTCCCCTTTCTTAATGTTTTCCGTTAATAGGGTACATGTGTCACAACTAATAAAACAATCCTGATAGATTATTATGAACTGTATTTCATACTTGACTCAGTTTTTGGTTAACAATAAGCTGAATATTGCCTTGCTGCCCTCTCTCCACCTGCACCTGACCTTGATTTCCCCCGCGTGGCCCCTGGAGGTAGGCGGAGCTCACCCTCCAGGACCTGTGAGCAGTCCACCTCCCTGCTTCACTGCCCCTGGCTGTCTTTCCTCGAACCAGGGCTCCCATCCGACACCCCGGGCTTCTCTTTGACAGATATGAATTTCACCAAGTCACAACAGGCTGTGATCTAATACTATTTTATTTTGTTGCTCCAATTGTTCCAGCTCTGGCTCCTGCGTCCCTTCGACTGACAATTCCCCTTGAGTGTGGGTGTTTTGGGACCATTTCCTTACATTCTAGCACCAGCAGGGGCTCCGGGTTCATCTTGTGCATTTCCTGCCCCAGGCTCAGAAGCAGCCATTTCTCCAGGAAGCCCTCTATTGGAGAATGGTATTAGAAACCAAGATCTGGGGCTAGGTGTGCTTATTGCTTCTGGGCTGCCAGCTGTTTCTAGGCCCTTCCAGATGACAGAGCACGTTGTATTGCCTACCAGCTATGTTCCAGGCTCTGTTCTAAGCACCATGGAAACCTGTGGACTAAAACCCAGAGCTGGGGCAGCTCACAGCTTAGCAGCTGAGACGAAGTAAACACACAAGTGATAAGTAAACAAGTAAGTAGTAAATGCTATATCATGGAGGCAAAGGTTAGGCGAGAGTCCAAGAGAGGGACCTCTAAACTCAAGCTGAGAGGTCAAGGTCAAGGAGGAAAGCTTCTTGGAGGTGGTGACACTAGAACTAGCGAGCTAAGGATGTACCCCACCAATGTTTTGAAAAGAACTGGTCATAGGGGTTGAAACTAGACCAGAGTGCTCTCTGAGTCTGGAAATTTCCCACTCCCTATAAAACAGGGCGGTGGGGCAGAAAGCACTGCAAACCTGGTCTCTCAGGTGCTCCGAGTTCATAACCAGCCTTGACATTCTCCAGCCAGGTGGCTTCCAGAGTGCTGTCTTCGTCAGCCTCACGTCCCTCAAGGTGCTGTCTACCCTCCCCGCCTCCTCAAGTTGTCCCAGAGACTTGATGAGATAACCTGGCACAAACGCTCTGTCAACTATGTGGTGATGGGAGCCAGTCACTGTGTCCTTCTGTTTTGACAGGACCCTTCCCCGCTGCCTCCCTGAGTTTAACAAGACTTCCTTTCCGGCACATCAACTCCACGCTTCCAGACATCTTCCTGGGGGCTGCACTGAGGTCCTCAAACACCTGTTTCCATCTCCAGGCTCAGGAAGCAAGAGCCTTAGTGGGGAAACAAGTAAAGCGAAGTCTCAACAGGAAGCAAGTTGCTCGGGGCTGGGGGGTAGTGAGCGTATCAGTCACGCAGTATGAATAACCAGACATTAAGGATCTAGCGATGGTTTGGCTCAGTCTTCTCCCTACCAAGTGCCAAAGACATATCTAAGCAATAATTGTAATATTAAATATTTCATGTTTTTAATAAAAAAATAATAATACTCTTTCAACCTCAGTAACCACTGATATTCCTTCTCTGTACTCCTCCTATTCTGAAAATCCATCGACAAATAGAACATAAATAGAAGTTCGAAGAAGGAAGTCAAGACTAGGAGCAGGTGAGCCGCCTTGACTTTGCCGCTCACAGATTGTCAGTGTTCACGACTTCCAGGTTACAGTTTCACATTCATGTAGCAATTAACAGAAGAACCAAAGGTTAAACTCCCTGAAGGGCTAGACTTTGGCAAGAATATAAGAATATGAACTAAGTGAGCTTTGCAGAGTCTCAATCAAAGAACACTTGGATTCTAGAGATCTGGTGACTTTGGGCATGTAGCTCTGTGATGTTCGGTGTCTTTATTGATAAAAAATAATAATAATAATCACTGTCTCATCTTCCTCTTGGAGCTTTTGGGGGGGATAAAATGAAATGGGGAGGTGAAGTTGATTTGTGAATCATTAACTCGTTCTCATCACGGATACACATTACCTACGGTAGCCTCCTGTGTTGTCATTCTCATGGTCCTACTCTGTTGCCCCTGGTACCATACCAGAGAAGTCTCTCAACGTCTGTCCTCAGGGAGCATGACTCTTAGTAAATATAAGCCAAATGCCTAATGTGGCCACTTTACTGGTTTACACTAAAGTGTAAATAGATGTTTATATTCAGGAGTTGTGCAACCCCAAAAGACTGTTACTCCACCCGCATTCATCTTTAAAGGAAATTCAAATTAAGCTCTAATGCGCTGGAGGGTGGTGGGGACCTTTTCAGTGTTCCTCAGATTACACATACCCAGCCCAGTGACATCACTCTTTGTGACCTGAAGTCCGTAGTTCAGAGCCTTTATTCGGAGCCCCTCAGAATAGGACCCCAACATCTCTTTCCAACTTTAGCTTCCGTTACCTTCAAAATTCTTCCCTTAAGAAACAGAAGTTTTTGTTCCACACTATATACCCTGTGCTTTCTTTCTTAAGCCACTTTACTGAGGTATGACTGGCAGACAATAAGCTGCATATACTTAATGTATACAACTGGATAAGCTTAGAGTATATACCCATGCAACCATCAGCACGACCTGTGCTATAAACACACTCATCACCTCCAAAAGTATCGCCCTACTCTATTTATTTATGTATTTTGTGATGAGAATACTTAACATAAGATATACTTTTTAGTAAATTTTTAAGTAGGTGATACAGTATTGTTATCTACAGGCACTGGGTGATACAGTAGATTTCTAGGACTTCTTCATCTTGCACAACTGAAACTATGGACCTTTCGACTAAGACCTCCTTCCAGCTCCTAGCAACCACGATTCCAGTCTCTGCTTCTATGAGTTGGATTATTTTCGTTGTCTCAGATAAGCCATATCACACATAGTATCTGCTCTTCTGTGTCCGGCTTATTTCACTAGCATAGTGTCCTCCAAGTTCACCCATATGTTTGCAGATGGCAGGACTTCTGTCCTTTCTAAAGTTGAATAATATTCCAGTCTTACACACAGCACGCTGGCTCTACCCATTCATCCATCAGCAGGCATTTAGGTTGCTGCCATGCGTTGGCCTTTGTGAATAAAGCTTCAAGGAACACGGGAGTGTAGCTATGTGCTCAAGATCCTTATTTCAATTCTTCTGAATATACTCCCAAAAGTGGCATTGCTGGATCACAGGTAGTTTTATTTTTAATAGTTTTAGTAAGCTCTGGTCTTGGCAATAAAGTCTTGGATATGACATCAAAAGCACAGGCAGAAAGCAAAAATAGACAAATGGGACTACATCAAAGTAAAAAAACCTCTGCATAGCAATAAAAAGTATCAACAAAATGGAAAGGCAACCCTTGGAATCAGAGAAGATATTTACAAACCATTACACTTATAAAGGATTAGTTTCCAAAATATATAAGTAACTCTTATAACTCAATTCCAAAATAATAATAATAATAATAATAATAATAACCTGATTTTAAAATGGGCAAAGGAACTAAATAGGCCTTTTTCCAAAGTAGGCGTACAAATCCTCAACAGGTATATTAAAAGGTGCTCCACATCATTAATCATCACGGAAATGCAAATCAAAATCATGATGAGATATCAGATATTACTTCACACCTGTCATGATAGTGCTTATCAAAAAAAAAAGGATAAGAAGTCTTGAAAAAAATGTATAAAAAGAGAACATTTGTACACTGTTGGTGGGAATGTAAACTGGTACAGCCACTGTGGAATACCGTCTGCTTCCTTGCCTCCAAGCCCCTGTGTGTGCTGTTCCGTCTGCCTGGAATGCCCATAGTCTCATCTTCGCAGATCCAAATTTGACTCCCTCTTTAAGACTAAGCTCAAGGTCCATGTCCTGCACAAAGCATTCCCTGATTCCCCAGTACAGAGATGGTCTCCTCCTGCCATGGCACCTCTCCCCTAACTCCCACTTTCTAGCCTCTGTGTGGGTTATTCCTCTATCCATCTTAGCTCAAGAAGGAACCCCAGCCTCAGATATAGCCCCTATTGGTGCCCAAATGTTCACCCTTAGGCTCTCAGGTAATCAGCACAACGATGAGTTCCCATCTGATACAAGACAAGTAGGAGCTGGAGGGGGGTGGTATTCAGAAATATAAGACTCTGAACAAGCCTGTAATTTCACTGAGGATATTCTAATAGAGGATACAGACAAGGAGTGCTCTAGTAGCTAAGAGAAGGGAAAGAACCCATTAATGTTGAAATGGACGCTTCTTTGGGTCAGATATTGCCTTTTCCAGAAATTCTCTAAAAACACACATGTATTCCTGGAAGTGAATATCTCAGTATGCTCCCAACACCCTGACATAATTCATTTACCAGATGCTTTTCCCCTTCACAAAGTAGGGAAGGAATAGATGGACCCTTGTGTATACACTCTAGATCAGGGGTCGGAAACCTTTTTGGCTGAGAAAGCCATGAACGCCACATATTTTAAAATGTATGAATAATTCCATGAGAGCCATACAACAATCCATGCACATTACACATTATCCAATCAAAATTTGGTGTTGTCCCAGAGGACACTGTGATTGGCTCCAGCCACCCACAATCATGAACATGAGCAGTAGGAAATTATGAATGGATACATGAGAATGGTTTATATTTTTAACGTTATTATTATTTTTATTAAAGATTTGTCTGCGAGCCAGATGCAGCCATCAAAAGAGCCACATCTGGCTCATGAGCCATAGGTTCCCGACCCCTGCTCTAGGTACTTAGAGTGCATACAGCAGGACCTGGGCAAGGGTGAGAGGCAAGCACGGTGTCCAGGGTTCAAAATGTAAGGAAGCAACCACTCTCAGGCTCATGCAGGGGCATAGCTGGCACTTAAGCGAACCTTAGAGAGTGAGCGCTTCCTTCCTCCTTTTCTCCTAGACATCATTCTTGCCCTCCCCTTAGTCCTCGCTCTGGGATAGAGGATAGAGAAAGGGGCCAGAAAGCACAGCCTAAGGACCACGACAGCAGGCACAAAATTCTTTTTCACAGCGATGCCCAGAGCCAGCCTTGGGTCTGAGCTACACTCTCCATATCACTTCTCCCCGCACGGTGTTTCGTCGCGGTACAGAGAAAATGGCACTGTCGCGCTAACCTCGAACCTCTGCTGGAGCGGTGCAGAGCCAACAAGATCCAATGATCTGAAATCTCTTCCAATGTGATGCCTGAAGAAGCAGCCGAACTTCCCTGTTTACCTCGGGCACGGCTTCCGGGATAGGTTAGGTAATCACTTCCCCAACCCCAGCTCCCGCCCCATGGCCTATATTTGCCAGGATAATGCTATTTTGGGTGTTTATCATGGTAAATAATGCAGGGAAATGGCAGGAAGTCTCTAGAAGAAACTTGAGAAGGGAGCAGTTTTCAATGTCTTTCAAATTGCTTTTCAAAGTGAAATGCAATGAATTCATTTAAAAATCTTTCCAACACCACCCCTGCCTTGATTGAAATCTCAACTTCTTTAAATGACAGGCAGTTCCCAAAACACTGATTAAAAGCATCTCTGAGACTTAAGGAAAAAAAAGAAATTAAGACAGATAAAAGGTATTTTTGCTGTATTCCCTCCCCCCCCCCCCAAAAAATGACCCCAACCTGTCCTGATTCCTTCTAAAATATCATTTTGGTATCCTTAAAACAGATGTAATCTGATAGGATCTTAAAAAGACCTCAGATCTGGGTCATTTTATTAAACCCAGAGGAGTCAGGAGATGAAGCCTTGGATGTTCTGAAATATGAAACTTCCAACAGAGGCCACAATTCTCAGGAACTCTAACCGAGTGCAATGCTACTCGGATGGTTCATCCAACCTGTAGCGTCCAGATTCCTCTAGAATCCAACCGTGCTGCTAGAAAATGCCCACCTGTCCTGCCAGTTTAAGCAGAAAAATGTTACAACACTGCCTTAAATTTCGACGATGCTTCACAGTCTACAGAGAATAGTTGTTTATATTATCTTTGCTCCTTCCAGCCTGTCCTGCTGCAGACCCAGCCAGACACCAGAAGAGGCGAGAGAGAGGTGATGCTGGAAGTTCCCATCCTCAGTCCTCAAGCTGGCTTAGAAAAGGTTCCACATCTTTGTTTTTATGATTTCTATGCCCCACGGTTGTGTCTCCTTGTCCATCCAGACTCAGGGAATTGAAGGGACAGTGAGGGGAAATCAAAGATGAATCAGACTGTGGTGAACTCATCGGAGTGCAGTAATATGATGGTGTTCATCCAAACAGTGCCACAAATTAGGCCTCAAGGAAAAATGCCACTTACTGATGTCAATTCTATGCAAATGTCCTCCTACTTCATATCAGTGAGATGTCCTTGGGTAGCTCTGCTGGGTCCTGGTCAGTCTTCAAGGAATCTAAGGAAGGCTTCGGGGCCCAGAAGTCCAAGGCTTCTGAGGTTATATTATTGGGAGTTGTAGCTCCCCATGACTCAGTGGAGACATCTGCATGTCCTCCAAAGTTTTAAGGCGGCGATTCAATACCTGCTATACATTAGAATCACTTAGAGAAGTTTAAAACACACAAAAGCTTGGACATCATTCCCACAAACTCTGATTTCACTTTTGGGGGAGTGGGACCTGGCCTACCTCCCCCCCCCCGAAGCCCCAGGTGACTCAAATGTGAAGCCAGCATTGAGAACCATTGCTCAAGATAAAAAAGGTTCTCAAGCATTAGAAAGCCCCAGAATGCCCTGACGCGTTGGTTAAAGCACAGATCTGAGGGCCCACGTCCAGGGTTCCTGACCCAGTGGGCCTGGGGTAGGAGATGAGACTGTGTCTTTGTAATCGGTTCCCGGGTACTGCTGGCGCTGCTCACCCAGGGACCACACTTTAAGACTCACTGCTCTATAGTGTCACAAAGCTTTTCACTTACACATCAAAATCAATTCAGCTAAGCCCTTTAAATTTACAGGGAACACCACGCAGTGACTCAGATGATCCTACTTACTTAGGTGGCATTATTTGCCTGGCTCAGTCTGAGGCGACAAAGCAGCACAGTGAGACTCACTTTGGGACTCTCGCTCTCTCATCCTCTCTCTCTCTCCTTTTCCTTCTTCATGTGAATGGAGTCTGGAGAGCATTCTGTTGTTTGTTTGGGTTTTTTTAAAAAAGCCCAACAAGGTCATTCCTAACATTCTGCCTGGGGGGCCTCAAATGTCTACCCACCAGTTAGGGTAGCTTCGTGCTGGGTCAGTCCTTGGCAGAGACTGATGGGTTCCGGTTTCAGCACCTTGGAGAGCAGCCTCCGTGCGATACATAGTGATCAAAACAAGGACAGTGGAACTGCAGTAATCATTCCCAGAGAAAAGGAGGGAGAATGAAAGACACACAGCACTTCCTGATCTGTGACAAACGCCTCAGTCCCACTGGGAAAACATGGCCAAATCTCTTAATTGTACAATGCCTTCAAAAACTTAATGGGCTGTTTTTCTATCTGCTTCTAGTCAGCATTAGTCAGTGCATGTGGCCATAATCAGATGAAAAGTTTCCACCTCTCTTGTCTTTCTACTCAGCACGCCTCTCTCCCTCCCTCAGTATCCACAACTCGATGACAGCTAAATTGAGTCTATCAGACGGTGAAAGACTGTCCCTAGCACTCAGAACAGTGCCTTGCACCTGGTAAGTGCTCAATAAATATTTATTCAATGAAATATTTGGGGGGGGGGGGAGTGAACCAATATCTTCCATTTATCTTGAAATGCATCCAAAAGTTTGAGTGTTTCTTAAATTTAAACAAGCATCAGGATGACTCGGTTAGAACACATTGTTGGGGCCACCCCCAGAGTTTCTGACTCACTCGGTCTGTGGGCTGGGTGGGAGCTGAGGTGGTTTGATGGGTGACAGAAGAACGGAGAAATCAGTGGTTATGCGACAGGACAAGTATAGCACAGCGTTAACGATAGAATTAGGGTAGTGGGCACACAGGTGTTCGCTGTAAAACTCTTTGAGCTTTATGTTTAGAACTTTTCACAACAAAACGTTGGGTGGAAATTATAGCGGGGAAGCTGGGGATGTTGAGTCTTGGACTTCCCGGACATGAACTAATTAGCTCGTGCTGGGAGCAGCTGCGCAGCTGCAGCCTGGCGAGCGTGGGCCCCCAGCACAGGCCTCCCTCGGGGCCAGACACAGGGCGGCTGGTGCTCTGAGGGCAGGTGGGAGAGAGAGAGTGGAAGCCAACAGTGGCCCTTCTCTCCTGGATGGAGCCTCAGGTTGCAGAGAAAGAAAATACATGGCTGTCCTCAGCCACCAAGGGGCAGGATGCAGTCCCCAAGTCGGCCCTGAGCCCACACTCTCCCTGCCTCCAGCTGTTCCAGGATGAGAACACACCTCCTTCCTCGGCGCCCCCCACAGGGTCCGGCGAGGGCTCTGCATTTACGTGGGGCTGCATCACAAACCATGAACCACCGCTGGGCAAAGCCTATGTCATATCAGAAACGCAGCAGAGTCCCGGGATCTTGAGCAGTTTCCAAGTAAGATCAATTATCATGATGCCACATGGCTGTTCCACTTTTTTCTCTCCAAGAGGTCTGTGGTTTGGGACAATGACCAAAAAAAGAATTTTCCTAGATACAGGAAAGACCTGTCCCGATAGCGGGATACACCACACGCTGGTCAAGGAATCTGGGCATCCCCTGTCAGACAGGTCCTGAAGACACGGCACTGGAGGGCGTGCTGGTGTCCAGCCACACCAGCAGGTCTCGGCCCTCAATCTCTGCAGCTCACTAGAAGAACGAGGCGAGCGAGCCAGGGTGTGAGCAGGGGTGTGGCAGCTGCCGTAGGGACTGGCAGCCTGGGCGTCAGCTCAGCTACTTGGCAAAGGTCTTTGTCTCCCCCCTCCACACCCTCTCACCCACCCTGCCGCAGCCTCGGGGCCCCAGGCAGCTCAGCCTGTGGGGAGGGAGAGCGGAGCCCGCGTTCCCCTTGTCACTCGGCGAGCCCAAGTCCTCTCTGTCATGCTTTTTCCCCAGGGCCTTTCAAGTTAGCTTACTAAAAGCCTTCCCGCTTGTGGGTGCAAAAAAAAAGGGGGGAGAGATAGAAAAAAATGTGAGACTAAACACCCTGCTGATGGCCATCAGGCTTGGGGGGGGGGGGTGTGCTGGACCCAGGAACAAGGGGGAGCTGGTTTGGGAGGAACAGCCGAGGGTGCTGCTGGACCCAGGAACAAGGGGGAGCTGGTTTGGGAGGAACAGCCGAGGGTGCTGCTGGACCCAGGAATAAGGGGGAGCTGGTTTGGGAGGAACAGCCTACTGCTGTCACCACCCCGATGGCGTAGAGCATCATGGAGGCAGCTGGCGAGAGGCAGCTCCTCACCCTGCTCTGCCCGGGGCCCCCGGCGGCAGGGGCCTCCCCCAGAGCCCACCCCATGGGCAAAGCAAACCCAGCGCTTGTCCCCTCAGAGCAGTCAGGGTGTCCCATTAACCTGGAAACTCTAGTGTCCACCACGCAGGCTGTCACACCAGAGGAGCTCAACAAATGCTGGCTGGCTCTGTGTGACCGTGTATGACAGCTTCCCACTGCTCGCTGTCCCGCACACCACTCGGCCCTGCGAACGGGTAGAGGCGGGCTCCAGCCAGGGGGATGGCACAGACCTCGGCGTGTGAGAGCTTAACACTCTCCTCACGGAGCTGTCACTCCAGCGCGGCGTGCTCTCCCTGCAGAACAGGCCTCACGTGGATTTTCTTCCCTGAATTCTCCAGGAAGATATATTGATCCAGCCCAAATGACATCAATAGACCCAGGTAACTAAATAACACTTCTGGAGTTGGCCTTAAAATATGTATGACTTAGCCTAGAGGCACCACCGGGTGGCTTCCGCCCCTCCCCGCCCTCCTCTCAATCCACTGTGACTACTAAGCACAAGGCTCATGTCTATGCCACCCGCCCCCTCCCAGCCCAGGCACTTCCTGCCCAGTCCCAGGATGGCCGGAGGAGGCTGTGAGTGGAGATGGGAGCTGAAGGTGACAGAGAGTGGGAAAACCATGCAGTTCCACCCCAGGTCCCAAAGCAGACCTTGTCAGCCCCCAGCACAGGGTCTCAGGGCTCTGGCTGCTGCTGCTACATTTCTCAACACAAAATCACCCAGAGGCCTATTTCCTGGTGGGGGCACTCTGCCTCACCCGCTGAGGGCCCCACTCCTCTGTGCCCACTCAGGAAATGTCCTCGTGAAGTGGGGCAGGTGCTGACCCAATCTCGGCCCCCCACCAGCCCGCTCTGTGATTCCTGCTGCATCTGAGCCTCCCCCCACCCCCACGAGGGATCCACACGACGCTGGTTCACAGTGACCACTTGCCGCCCGCGAGTCCCGGGACCTGAAGCAATGTTCTGTGCTACAGATCCACCCCTGAAGGGTGGAAATGACAATACCTAGCTCACAGGGACAGTAGTACAAGGCTTAACAGAGCTAATACACATGATGTGTTCAGCCTGGTGCCTGGAACACAGGATTATTAATAAAAATAACAGCTCTTCCCTGTGGAGCCCTTTGCTCGCATTAGGCGGTGCTTACGTTAATCACCCCACCCCTCGTGACCACCCACGAGAGGGGCACCGTGGTTGGAGCTGCTTCACAGACGTGGAATCTGAAATACGCAGAAGCCAAGTCACTCGCTGAAACACACAGCCAGGAGGTGACAGGGTCGGGGCTGGAACCCAGCTCTGTTCAACGCCAGGGCAGCTGTGCTGACCTGCTGCCCCCATGTCCCACTCCACACACCCCATTGCCCTCTTCCCTTCCTGCCTCCCTCTCCCCAGCCGCCACCTCACTGTGAGACTCTGTCAGGGCTAAGGCTTGTGAGCAGAGATGGCCACCTTCTTCCGTAAAGGGCAGTCACAAGTATTGTCATCTCCGCGGGCCACACCGTGTCCGTCACCCTACTCAGCTCGGCCGGCGCAATGTGAACGCAGATGCCAACGACCGGTGAGGGAATGGGCAAGGCCGTGTTCCAATAAAACTTTATCCACACACACAGGCAGCCGGATTCGGCCCGAGGGCCGTACTTTGCTGGCCCTGCTCAGCAGGAACAGCGCAGCTCTAGGGAGAGAGACTGAGGATGGGGAGTCCTCGGGGCTCAGTAATTACGCGGGGGGGGTGGCTTAGATGTCGTGTTGTCCATCTCCTTTAAACACAGGCAGTCACACCAATAAACAAACAGTTGTCCAATGACAGTTCACAGGAAAGTTGATTTCACTCTTACCTGAATTGTCTGTTTTTGTGTCTAATTTTTGTCAGAAAGGTTGCCTCCTACCTTGGTTCACCCGTGAACTGAGATTTCCTCTTCTGAGAACAGTCCATGGATCAAACCCAAGACTGTTCCCTCCCCCTGCCCTGGACAGGTTCACTCACGAGGAGATGAGGCCATTCTCACGAAGCCACCACATCTACAACAGAGGTTTCTTGTTTGCCGAAGGTGGGAGGGGACTGCTTCGTCCTCCCCCAGTGATCGGGTCAGGTGCTGCTGAAGGGGAACTGACCGCGGCTTTCTGGCCTCCTCCCAGAGGTGAGGGTGTCGCCCTGGGCGGAGTGAGTCCCTTCAGAGAAGTGCCAGTGTTGTTAAAAGGTTGCCATGGCAGGAGGAACTTGGGGGACAGCCAATCGGGCAGCAGAGTGGGGGCTCCTCACGTCCTCAGCAGCCATCGCCACTGGGGCCCAACCTGCAAGAGACAGAGAGAATGTATTTTGAGTTGATTTGTTTTCATTTGTACTTACTGGTTTGCGGGCCTGGGACGTTTGAAATGTCCATATGGTCCCCAACAGAGGTTACAGCAAAAAAAATGCAATCTTGGAGCTGAAATGAAGCCAGAATCGAACGTCCAGTCCCATGAACCATGCATGTCATCTCCAGGGCCGAGTGCCAGGCGAGGGCAGGGGGCAGGGGGCGGGAGAGAGCTTGGGTTCTGACAACCAAGGGCCCAACCCATTGAGCCAACTCCGATTCACTTGGGGCTGCTCCCTCGGCCCCCACGATGCTCCTCTTTCTCCCTCCTGCCTCCTTCCGGATCCAGCCTCCGCACCCCCATCGCCCACAAGGGCTCTTCCCAAGGCCAATGTCTCCACAGAGGGAGCCCAAACCCCGGGGAGCCTCTCACCCCAGGGGCAGGTCTAGCACGAGGAAGGTGGGGCTGCAGGATCCGGTGCCGCGTTTGTGGGTCCGGCGCTTGGGCGTTGCTGGTGCAGACCACAGTCACCGTCTGGTGTCTCTAACCCCAGGACAAAGAGGATGTCCCTGTCCCTTCCCAGACGGACCTCCTTGCCCTGCACGTTCTTCTCAGTCTCACCACTTGGCACCTTGCTCCCCATCATCATATTCTTCTCTAAAGAGTCTAGATGCTCACTCCCTCATTCAAGGACGCTCCTCGAAGGTAGGGTTTGAGATTCAGAATAATAGCTATACCTAAAAATGTTGAGGACAAACAACAACAAACCCCCCTTGGGTCAGCCGGGCGTAGTCGTCTCCCCGTGGGCTTTGGAGGTCACCCTCATTCCCGTCTTGTAGCACTGTGCACATGCCCCTGCATCTGGAACACCTGCCCCCACCACCAGCCTCCACGTGACCGACGCCCTCGCCATCAGCCAGGTCCCAGCTCAAATGCTATCTCCGGAGAAGCCTTCTCTTGTCACTCACTCAAGCTCAGGTCATCCCAGAGTTGTTCAGTAAACATTCACTGCATGAATGAATGAATGAATGGTCTCCATTTTGTAGATGAGACAACTAAGGATTGCTGTCATTAAAAATTATCCCATAGTCAAAGAGTTACCCAAAGACACAAACCGAGGTCTTCTGGTGGCAGAAGGTCAGAATGCTAACGTGTCTCCTGTACCACAGGGCAGCTTGGCAGCTGTAATTTCTTACCCAAGCCCGGCCTACACTCACACTTAGTCAGCTTCATGACCTGTGTTTGTACCTGTCAGGTTCCTTGTGTGTAGCTCTGCTGTCCATTACAGAGTGTGATACATCACTACCATGTGTACTGATGATCACACAATAGACTAATATGAACTAATCAATGAATCACCACCTGGTTGGATAAATATATATATATATATATATATATATATATATATATATATATATATATATATATATATGTTAATGGACTGAGAACAGGAAACCCAAAACACAGATGCAGAAGATAAAAGCCTACACTTATTCTAGTCTTCTTTCTTCAAGGAGTGAAATCGCCCTCCCCTGGAGTATCCCCTGGGAGCCAGGAGCCAGGAGCCAGGAGCCACAGGGAGGCTGGGGGATTTCTTTGGAAACGTGGAGCAAGAACAGGAAAATTGAAGATCTAACGTAAGCGGTTTTCATGCCAAGTTATAAATCTCAGCTAATTACACTGCAGCTCTGTTCCTCTGGAGTCTGTTATTCAGCATTCGTTTCCTTCACTCAGGACTCAAGGTTCATACTGTTCCCCTCCATTCCCGGGGTGGGCTTTAGTCTGGGTCAGAGGAGTCAGAGACTCTTGGCTCATCTCAAGATAGTTTCACAGCCGGGAGAAGAAACAGCAATAAAGACAGAAGTTATGAGCCCGCAGCCTGCAGGGGAACAGAGTGGGAGGCTGCTAACTCACCGTATCCGTCTCTAGAAATTTCATAAGATTTGATCCAGTCTCATGTCATAGACTAATCTCCTTTTTTTCCCCCTTCAGGTTA
Organism: Saccopteryx leptura; assembly: GCF_036850995.1. Taxonomy (NCBI): domain Eukaryota; kingdom Metazoa; phylum Chordata; class Mammalia; order Chiroptera; family Emballonuridae; genus Saccopteryx; species Saccopteryx leptura. The sequence continues at coordinate 68,290,702 of NC_089513.1, read as the reverse complement.
GAGTCTCGTTCATTTTAGTCATCTACTTTTTTGTGAGATCAAGTACACGTATTCTCTCAGGCTCTTTCTCCCTCTCTCCACCTGCTCCCTCCTCTGCCTGCCAGCTGGTCCTGTTTGAAGAAGGCCGTGTAGTATATAGTTAAGTGCAAGGGCTTTGCAGTCACACTAATCTGGTTTAAAGCCTTACTGTATCAGTTATTAGCTATTCGTCTGTAAGAAAGGTACCTAGACTTCTTTAAGTCTCAGTTTTCTCCTCTGTAAAATGGAAATAATTTTCACAGAGGCATTGTAGGAATTGAACAGTAGATATTGCCTGTAGGGTTTAGCACAATGCATGACATAGAGTAAGACTTCGGTCAACAGTGATGGCTGTTCTTCTCATGGCTAATCTCATTTCTCCCTCATCCAGCTCCTCCTCTTGCCCTTCCCTTAGGAGGTTCTGCACCCACACACGTGCGCACTCCGGCCTAACAAAACCCTGATCACCTCATCCAGCCCCGTCTCAAGTTAGTCAAGATGCCTTATTGGCAGTCCATGTTATTCCAGACGTCTTTCTCTCCCTCCTGCGGTTCCTCATGTCCTTCTCTCCAGGAGACACTTCACTCTGTCCATCTTTCCTGAAAACACCTGCTGAGACGGTGGCCATCCGCATTACCTCACAGTCATAAACCCAACCTGGATCCTGCCCAGAACCCTGGGCTGAGAGTGCGGGCATGTCTGCCACTTGGAGTCTCGTCCGCCTCGCCCACCATGTTTAATTCATGTGTTTTTCAGACCATTTAAAGAGGCTCAATGAGCTGTGAAGATCGAGATATGAGCCATACAGACTGTACATTATTGAATTAAAATGCTAACTATGGAACCTAAGTGATGCCAAGGAGGGACTCGTGAAAGCCTTAATGGGTAGGAATGATGGAAAGCAGGGTGGGTCAAGTCAGCAGCAAATTGAAAAGATGCATGACTTCAAGGAAAGAGCCATTTGTCACGCTGGAGTCATCCTCAATTTCTCCTTCTCCCTCACGCTCTACATTCAATCCATCACTGGGACCTGTCGGGTCTATCGCTGAATAAATCTCAAGTGTCCACCTCCCTTCCTTCGCACCGCCACCACCCAAGGCCAAGCCCCTAACTCTTCCTTGACTATTTATTGCAATAGACCCATCTGTCTCTTTGTTTCTATACTGCCCTTCGCCAATCCAATCTCCACCCAGCAACCTTTCTAAATTGTAAACCAAGTCAAGTCACTCTTGTGTTTAAAATCTTCCCATGACTTGCCACCCCAACTCATTAGCATGGTTTTGGAGCTCTGCGTGGCCATTCCCAGCTCCATCCAAGCTCCCCTGTGCCTACTCTACTCCGGCCATTCTTTTTTTTTTTTTTTTTTTTTTTTTTGTATTTTTCCAAAGCCAGAAATGGGGAGGCAGTCAGACAGACTCCCACATGTGCCTGACCAGGATCCACACAGCAGGCCCATCAGGGGGCAATGCTCTGCCCATCTGGGGCATTGCTCTGTTGCGACCAGAGCCATTCTAGCGCCTGAGGCAGAGGCCATAGAGCCGTCCTCAACGCCCGGGCCAACTTTGCTCCAATGGAGCCTTGGCTGTGGGAGGGGAAGAGAGAGACAGAGAGGAAGGAGAGGGGGAGGGGTGGAGAAGCAGATGGGCGCTTCTCCAGTGTGCCCTGGCCGGGAATCGAACCCGGGACTCCTGCATGCCAGGCCGACGCTTTACCACTGAGCCAACTGGCCAGGGCCTACTCCAGCCATTCTTACCTCCATTCTGTCACTGCGCCATGCCACGTCAGTCCCACCTGCAGACTTGTATTTCCTGTTCCTTCTGCCTCAGTTTTGTATGGCCGGGGCGCTCCACTCCTCCAGGTCCCGGCAGAGAGCAGCCTTTTTAGACCCGTTTCAGTGTCACCTAGGTCCCCTACACTCTGATGCATCATCCTGCTTCCGTTCCCGCCAACCCTGTTGATTTCTGGTAACTTTTTCTACCTGCCCCGTGAGGGCAGAGGCCGTTCCCACTTTGTTCCCGCTGTATCCCTTGCGCTTTCACACGAGGTAATAGAGCACCTGGTTGATAAACATTTGCTGCAAGATTGAATGAATGCATTTGTCACAGGGAGCCCCATTCCAAGAGCTGATCTTCCCCTGGCCAATTACAGACAAAAGTAATTTCTGAAACCCCTTCCGTTTCTTGGCTCTAGGCTAAAAATCCACAGCTACCACCATTATTGACCACATTGAGTGGATCCTCAACAAAGCTAGAGGAAACAATAAAACTTGCGCATTCAAGGAAATAAACCAGTAGTTCGCGCAGGAAGTATTTATTCAGCAAGGGGCCGCAACATGGTGGATGCTGATCTGGCACCCGTTAGACGCCGGTCTTTCTCACGGCCCGAGTGGCGCTTAGAATCTGGGAAGGCAACCTTCAAACATATAAATATATCATTATACCTGGGCTGAGTGCTCCGAAGGAGAAGTGTCATGTTGAGACTAATAATGGGGGCAGTGAGGCGGCCGGGAAGTGCCTCCCTGAAGAGAAGAGAAAACATTTAAGCTGTGACCTGAAGGATGAGGAGGGAATTAGGAAAGGGAGGCCGCTCAGGGGAAGTGTGGGGCCGCCCCACAGCCTGTGTCTTAAAGCAGAGGAAACAGCCTGGGCTGATACGTCTCCGTGGATGAGAGGACGTGAGGGGCCCTCACTCCAGGGACCGGGGACAGGGGACACTGGGCAGGGACTCTGTGCCATTCTCTCACTCCCCTTCAGCCGTAAGAAAACTAGAATTCCCAGCAGTCAATTCTTTTTCCACAGAAGTAACGTTGGCAATCCAAAGCTGGGCGTGCAGACCTCAGAAGGACTCCAGACAGGTTCCTCCTTGGTCCCAGCAGCTTTGTTCTCTGTCTTCTTTTTGCCTCTTTGCTTCCTTGAAGTGTTAGAGCTGATCTGGAAAACATCAGCCCCTGCGCCTCTCCCTACGTGGCAGGGCTCTGCCCCTCCCGTCTCCACAGGGGGACCTCCGACCTCTGGCTCCTTCGGGGCCGCTAACGGATGGACGGGACCTGAGAGCATCACGTAGGCATCCGCAGCATCATTCTCTGGGCACCTTGCTTGGGAAAAACGCCTGTAATTTAATAGGCCATAACTCCTGTCAACGCATTATCCAAGTCTGGTGTGCAGAGCAAGTGGGGAAGGGAGACAGATGAAAGACCAGTGTCCTGATGGCGTTCCCGGGCACCGGTCCCTTCTGGACATGGTCTTCAGTAAGCAGCACTCTGTGCCAGCAGAGCCGTCCACAATGGGGACAGCTATGGCGCCCCCTCCTGGGCCTGGAGGAATCTAAGAGGGACAGTGGACCCCGCACTGGCTGAGGGGCCTGTGCACAGAATTCCACTTTCCTCATTGGCACTAGAATTCGTCCCTACCTCGCTCTGTGACTGTGAGCAAGTCTTTTCCCCTTTCTAAATCTCAGGATCCTCTTTCTCTGGCCAAATGAAGTCATCAAACTAGATCAGGGGGTTCCTAATTCTTTTAGGACCCTTAGCGTAACCCTTTCTTTGGAGGAAGTCCTAAGTGGGGGCCATATATAGAAAGCAGGCAGAGTACTTCGTCTCTTGAGCAGAAACACCAGGAGATGCTACTGAGAATGCCTAGGGCTCCTTGAAACACAACCTGAAAATCACCGAATTACAAGCCTGCGTGGTCTTTGGCTCTAAAAACCCAGATGTTGATTTGCCTCCAGGCTTTGGGTGGGATTATGTACCCCCAAAATGCATATGTTAAAGCCCCAATCTCCAATGTGACTGCATTTGGAAAGAGAATGCTTTTAGGAGGTATTTAAAGATGAGGGCATAAGAGTGAGGGCCTCGTCCGATAGAATTGGTGGCCTTGTAAGAAGAGAGAGAGCTCTTTCTCCACTCACGGGCCTGCACCACGTGACACACGGAGGAAGGTGCGTTCCGCAAGCCAGGATGACCACCGGGAGCTGAGTCAGCAGGCACTTTGATCTGAAACTTCCCCGCCTCCAGGACTGCCAGAAAGAAACTTCAGTTGGGTGAACCACCCCGCCGGTGGCCTCTTGTTATGGCAGTCCAAGCAGACGGACACAGTGCAGTGTGGAGACGGTGGCCTCTCAGCCCCGGCGTGAGAGTGGCCATCCTAACTTTGAGTTGAACTCCTTTAGTGTTCCTGAGGCAGTGCCCCAGTTTGACAGCGAGGGGACATTCCCCTTCCTCCGCAGTGTCTCGCCCCTCCCCCTCCAACCACACAGATACCTGTCTTCCCTGAACTCTTCCTACCTTAAAGTTATACACACAGCCAGGTCTCCCCAGGGCTCCCTCCTCACTCTTATTTTATCCCTCTGCTGACTCCCCGGGAGGTAACAAATAAAGAACAACATGCCCCACGCCCCATTTCGGCCTTCCATAGCTCCTCTGCCGGGGGCCTGGGCTGAGGGCCACACGTGGGTCCCGCTACACTCTCCTGTTTTCTACTTCTGCACAGTCTGCTGCTTCTTCTGGGACTGTCCCTGTACAGCCAGCTCTACGTCTATCAGGCGTCCCCTACTCGACTTCCCAGCGCAGTGGGACACTCCTGCTTATCAGCAGGGCTGGCGTCCTCTTCGAGACTACTCTTGAGGCGGCTCTGAGGATTCTACTTATTGGTACCAAGACCAACTGCCACCAGAGGAAAGACAAGACCGACACACAAGTTAGTTGCAAGAATCACACAGGCAGTTTATTACTCGTCACAAATCCTATGGCATGCCTGGGTACAGCTTAATGGGGACCCCTCGTTGGCGTGCTCCTCTTGGCTGTCCTGGGTCAGAGTGGTGTGGACACAGTCCACATTCAATGCTGGAGTCTGAATGGCTAACTGCAGCTGGGAGCCCCTCGCCTTTAGTACACTTTCGGACCAATGCCTTCTAACAGGTGTTAGGGATTATCGCATCAAGCCACTTTTAGGGAGTTCCTCACAGGGAATTCCTTTTATCTATATATATTCTCACACACAAGCTAACTGGGCCCTGCGCAAAGGGCATCCATAGTCTTGTCTGTCATAGCTGTACACACTAGACCAGCTCCACCCAGAGGGCATAGCCTTATTCACTTGCCTTAATGGCTTTTAATATTATATCCTAACTTATTTCTATATATCTTCTATGGGTTTTTTTATATTTTATATATATTTAATTACTGTAACATTATATTACTGTAACGGGGACGCTTCCCCTACCACGTTGCCCTACCTAAGCCCTGCCCACCCTACCTAAGCCCTGCCCACCCTCCAGGATCCAGCTCAGAAGACCCTACTCCCTGAAAGCCTTCCTGAAATCTCCAGGTGGGACGTATCATCTACCTCTTTGGCACCCCTGTCATGGCTGACCGTGCCGATCGTGGCTCATAGCGCCCCTGTCCTCCACTACAACTCCTGGATAACTTTTTAAAAAATTCTAGGTTGTAAATGTTTCGAGGACAGGGACCACATCTTATTCATCTTTAAATCTTACATATACTGTCTGGCACGGTGCCTTGTAATTAGAAGGTGCTCAATAAATAATGGTTAAGTGAACGAACGGATGAATGAGCTTGAGAATAACTGTATCTGATTAGGTCGGGAATAATTTAAGTACAGGGAGAGGTTTTCATGTGCCTGTGCCTATTAAGAGGAGAGGCAGTATGGACCTGGAATGTGTGATGAGTTTGGGGGGCAGATGTCAGAGACGGCGGTGCAGTAACTCCCAGCCCATTCGGCCGCTGCACGTCTGCTACCACTAACCGGACGCTGGGAACGGCTCTGTTGCTGCCGAGCGAAACAGACAAGAGCCTGGCCTTCCTGGATCTCGCAGTGTGGTGGGAAAATAGCAATTAAATAGACACTGGACTATTACATAAAATCATAATTATAATTAGTTGCTTGTTATAAAAAGGAAAGGAAGTTGCTCTAAGGGGGCATGACAGAGACATCATTTAAATTGAGAGAAGAGGGAAAGGCTCTTTCCAAGGAGGTGACATTTTGGATAAAGATTAACTAGGTTAAGATTGGAAGGGTGATTAGGAGTCAGCCAGGCTTAGAGGCTGACGGACGAAAGTCCTGAGGCAGGAAAACTGACACCAACAATGAACCTCAAGGCCAGTAGGGTCCACAGGAGGTGGCTGGGGACTGGCGGGAGAGGAGGACAGCGGGTAGATGAGGGCCTGATCGCACAGGGCCCCCCCCCAGGGGAGTCTGGTGTACTTCAAGCGTGGCGGGAAGTCACTGGAGCATTTCAGCGGTGGAGGCACGTAACCCTCCCCTCATTTTGGCTGTCGCAGAAAGACAAGATTGGAGCAGAACAAGTCTGGCTCCAGAGTCCATAGTTAGAGGACTATTGCAAGCTAGAGTCTAAGTAGTTTAGGCCCTGGCCAGTTGGCTCAGTGGTAGAGCATCGGCCTGGTGTGCTGGAGTCCCAGGTTCGATTCCCGGCCAGGGCACACAGGAGAAGCGCCCATCTGCTTCTCTACGCCTCCCCCTCTCCTTCCTCTCTGTCTCTCTCTTCCCCTCCCGCAGCCAAGGCTCCACTGGAGCAAAGTTGGCCCAGGCGCTGAGGATGGCTCTGTGGCCTCTGCCTCAGGCGCTAGAATGGCTCTGGTTGCAACGGAGCAACGCCCCAGATGGGCAGAGCATCGCCCCCTGGTGGGCGTACCGGGTGGATCGCAGTCGGGCACATGCGGGAGTCTGTCTGACTGCCTCCCCATTTCCAACTTCAGAAAAAAAATACAAAAAAAGAAAGATGGAAAGAAGCAGCAATACGTTAGAAGGAGACATTTACTGCTATCTAATTTATCACATATTTTCACATTTATTGTCAGTGCGTCACGACAATGTCTCATAAGCCCATGAGAACAAGGACTGGTCTCATCCGTTGCTAAATTCCCAGTGCCTATAACAGTGCTAGGCATATAGCAATTTCTGAGTAAACATTTGGTGAGAAAACTTATGACAGAATAATTTATAAATCAGAGATTAAAAAAAAAAAGGAGGTAGTGTAGAAAATGAATTGCAGAGTTTGGGCTTCATTGCTAAGGAGGATTGAAGGGACATTGATTGAGATGAGAAAAACGAGGAGGAACTGTTTTGGGGATAAGATGAAAATTTCATTTTTTTGACATGTGGCATTTTATAGATGTCTATCAACTATCCAGATGGATATTCTGGTCTGGAGTTATAAATTTAGAGAATAGCATTTCAAGCCATGGGATTATCTAGGACAGAATTTCTTGACCTGAAATCCACAATGGCCAAGGAGTCCATACATAATACTCAGGAGTTCATGAACTTGGATGGGAAAATATCATATTTCCTTCATTTTTCCTATATTTTAACTGAATTTAGCATTTTCTTGAGTTATAAATGTAGACAACAAACCACAGCAGTATAAGTAGTACCTCTGACTTTTGTCAGGAATAAAAATTATAGATATTATCTTACAATATCATGTGTACTCACCACCACTGCAACTTTATAGGCGTCATCAGACTCACCATGAGATCCTGCCATTTAACACATTGTCTAAAAAACACATATATTACTATATCACAAAATCTGTTTTATGTTTTGATAAATGTTTTTCAAAACAATGGATTTCCTTTGTGGTTATATATATTTTGCTTAAGGTATTTTAAAGCATTATTGTGAAAAAGAATACAGAGGCTTGACCAGCCTGCCAGAGGCTTCATATCACAGAACAGTTCAGAGCCCTGGGAGGGGCTGGAGGCCATGTCTGGGGAAGAGGAACCACTGGGAAGCAGAAACCGTCCAAGGAATGGGACTGCGGAGAAACCAGCCATGGGGCCAGGGAAGTTGGCTCGAGAAACCAGGTCAGACCAAGGATGAAGTAGTCAAGGTCAAGAGAAGCAGGAAGCTATGGGGAGCTTACTGGAGAACAAAGGAGAAGAACAAAGCCCAGGACTGACGGGGCCTTTATACCCAGATAAGAATAGAGAGGAGCCCTGGCCAGTTGGCTCAGTGGTAGAGTGTCGGCCTGGCATGCAGGAGTCCCGGGTTCGATTCCCAGCCAGGGCACACAGGAGAAGCGCCCATCTGCTTCTCTACCCCTCCCCCTCTCCTTCCTCTCTGTCTCTCTCTTCCCCTCCTGCAGCCAAGGCTCCAATGGAGCAAAGTTGGCCCGGGCGCTGAGGATGTCTCCATGGCCTCTGCCTCAGGCGCTAGAATGGCTCTGGTTGCAACGGAGCGACGCCCCAGATGGGCAGATCATCGCCCCCTGATGGGCGTGCTGGGTGGATCCCAGTCAGGCATATGTGGGAGTCTGTCTGACTGCCTCCTCGTTTCCAACTTCAGAAAAATACAAAAAAAAAAAAGAATAGAGAGAGAAGAGAAGTCTGGAAACAAAAGGCCAGGAAGCACTTCCATGGCCTGTAAACAGCTTATCTTGAGCTGGAGACCTGGGGCAGGACACCCAGGCTGGGTGTAAGGGTGCTGAGGGCGGGCAGCTCAGTCTACTTGCTTCCCTGGGTGGGTCCATTTCCCCTTCCTGTAGCTGAGAGGGTTAAACTGAAGATATCTAAAGGCCCCTCCAATCCAGACAGTGCAGAATCTATCTGGTCACTCCTCTCTCTGGTCCTGCAGTGATACCTGCTGGCTGGTCACACTGAACAAATGCCTTCTCCCTCTAAGCCTCCAACTTCTAAAACTCAGAGCTTGGCCAATGTCCCATGGACCCTCCCAGCGCTAATGATCTGTTTGCAGGGGCTCTTTGTTAACCATAAACGAAAGGAAAGTCCAGCCCAAAGGGCCTCGCTTCCTCCAACAGGGTCAGAACTGCCTTACCTGGGCTGCAGGTGAACACCAAAGAGGAAATGGGGGAGTGGGCCTGGCTGCTCAGAGCCTTCCTGCCTTGCTTTCTCCTTGGGTGCAGCTCAGACCTCTGTCACACCTCGTGGCACTGACCTGCGTATAAATCTGTTGTGTCCCAGCCCCTCCTCTGTGTGCTCCTCAGACTAGGGACCTCGGCTCCCAGATTCCCTTTCTATCTCCACTTCCTGGTTCAATCAACATTTACCGAATGAATGAATGATAGAACAATTCTGTGAATGAATGACATGACAATTACAAACCAAATCGCTTCGAGAGTGATTATTTGATAGGGGCAAGAGTGACTGCCATGCAAATAGGGGTTAAAGATATCCATAGCGCATACTGAGCATGGGCTGTCATTAATAGGTGGTGAGCATCACATTTTGCTCAGAGATTGTTTTCCTCCACTTGACCTAACTGGATATCTTCACGCTTTAAAGGAAATAAATCACTCTGACTGCTCGTTGGAGAGTGAGGTCTCTACTCCCACCCCTATGCTTTCCCTGATCTCCTTCTCAGGGGAGAATGAGTCAAATGCTGACCTCACTGGTCAGGCCCCTGGCTGGCTGTGTCTCTTCTGCTTCCGTGTCAGGAGCAGTAACTGAGTGTTGGGCAGATAAAATATATTGTGCTCACTTTGTTAAAGATGGCACTGCCCACATGGAAACCCATCTCCCAGGTGATGGTATTAGTTGCCCTTATGCTTGGAATGGGTGTAATTATATTAATGTGTGTTGGGGGCAGGCTGTGGGCAGGCAGGATCCTTGTAGCCTGGGGCTGGGTTTTAGGACTAAGCCTTTCCCACCCTTTTTGATGTGGGGTGGACTTTGTATCAGAGACTTCCCTATTTTGTATATTGGATTAAAGGTTTTGATTTCTGCACTATAAAGTGGGGCAGACCTGGAGCATGCTCTCTCAGATTCCTGAGATTAGCATTAGAGGAGAGAGCAGAGAAAGGAGAGCAGATAAAGGCCACATGGAGGAGAGGAGAAGGAGCCAAGATGGCAGAATGCTAAGGGAGAAGCCAGTTTGTACAGAGAGAAGGAGATGGGGAACAGAGATGAATAAGGCTGGTGAGCTAGAAACCTTTGATTCTAGGAAACTCGGATAAGTCAGTAGCTTTGTGAGCACTGATGGGAGTGGGTTTTGGAGCCCAGTGTGTGTTTTTACTTGCCTACCGGGTGCAAGCTAGGATTAAAGATGATGGCCCACCAGTTTTTGGCTCCATTGTTTCTTTACCGACTGTCCGAATCCAATGCGAACCTGCATGGGCCAGGCAGCTGTGATGGTGGCCATGCCTACTGGCCTTACACTGAGCCACTGAGTACGCCAGCGTGACGACCTGCCGCAGACAGACCCTCGTTGGGCTCAAGCCATGTTGTGTGCTCTGATCAGTTCCACCCAAAATTCCCACTGTGAGGTATCAAGCCCTCGCCCGGCCACTAGCAGACTGGCTCGTGGTTTCCTGCTTGCTGTATTGAGCACAATCCCCTCAAGAACATCGAGGGAGACTACGTTGCTAAGGCAGGACAAGATTCAGGTCTGTCCAGGTCCCCCTGGCCTTCAGCGAAATCCCCACCCCTTGTGGAAGAAACAATCCGAGTCAGAGTATTCTAGTCATTACGTAGGAGGTCAGAGAGGTGAACTGAGGAGATGAGAATGTCTTAGAAAGTGTTTAGTTACAAGAAACTGAAAGTCACTTCCACTGATTTAAGAAGACAGGCTTTTATTGTAAAGATACAGACAAGCTCAGAGCACCAAGCTGCGTTGTGGGGAAGGCAGAAAACAGACAGCACAGGGAGGAGGAGCTAGTGAAGGAATGGGTTAGGGAAAAAGAGACCACCACCGTGGATGGCTCTTGGAGCCAGTTCCGCAATAAAACAGAAGGATGAGTCAGTAACCCCAGGGAACACTGGAGAAGAAAAGGTTCTGGGAATGTGAATGAAGGAAGAAGCAAACGAGGAAAAGAAAGATGAGATAATTATTGCACAGTAGCTGCTCAGTACGCACGGGCAAATTCATTGAAAGCACCTGGACTGCAGAGCGTTCAAGTTAAATCTGGCTCGAGGGACACGAAGCAGATTTTCTGCATGTCTGTCCTTGTATTAGGTGACTCCTCAAGCACTGCAGTGTGAGAGTCAGCAACTCCCTCTGAGAAAATCAGCCACTCAGAGCTACCACCACGGCGGTTCTCAAAGCCACAGCGACCCCCATTCAGCCGCCTTGGGTCCCTGCAGACTGCGAGACCAAGCAGAAGCGGAGATAACAGAAAGTAGATGGGAAGAGCCAAGATCACATTTCCAAACTGATGCCATGAATCATTGTTAGCCAAATACCAGTTCCAGTAGAAGCTGGTCTTTCTCTGGCAGGGTCTTTCTTGTTTCGTGGCCAAGATGATCAGGAGAAGGGGCTGGCAGTTCAAGCTAATTATTCTAGCCATTGTGCAGGAATTAAAGAGGTAAACCGAGAAAATGAGATGTCTTAGGGACATTCTATTTACAAGGAACATATGTTCACTCAAGGAATTTAAATAAAATGGAATTTATTTTAGGGACTCAGGGAAGTATCCTAGAACAGAATAGTTTTTTAAAAAATACAAGGGGCCCTATAGAAAATAGGGAGTTGACATGTTCCTCCGCCCTCCTTCTCGCTCTACCCTATTTCTACCCCAAACTACATGTCTTTTTTTATAGCCAAACTGCATGTCTTTTAAATCTTCTATATTATCTCCCCCTTCCTCCCCAGACCAAATGCTGTGCTAGTCACCACTTTCTCATGATCTATCATGAATACCCAGATATAAGATCATTAAAGGGTAGGCAATTAATAAAAAAGAAGAAGGCAGTAAAGATAAAAATGATGAAAGGGAGGGATAAGAACAAATGGGTCAAATAGAAAACAATTAGTTTGAGGAGGGCGGGCTTAATAACAATGCCGTCTATAATTACATAAATGAAAATAATGTAAAAACACCAATTAAAAGGCTGGGCTATCAGATTGGATTAAAATATTTAAATTGTTAAGAGAGAACAACAATAACAACAAAAGAAAACACTATCCTAGAATTACGTGTCCTGCAAGCAAAAATATTAAAAGAATAGTAAACATTAAAAGAATAAGCAAATATTATAAAAATACAACTTAAAATGGACACATTCCTTTAGAGACACAAACTGTCAAATCTCAAGCAGAAGCAGCCTGAACAGGTCTGTAAATATTAAAGAAATATTTTGTAAAAACCTCCCATAAAGAAAACTCAAGCCTAAACAGCTTTGTTGGTGAATTCCACCCCGCTCCAGATTTAAAAAGTGATAATGCTTATTTCATAAACTCTTCCACAAAATAAAAATTGAGGGAGTACTCCCAACTCATTCTGACTCCAGCATTGTCCCAAACCCCAAACCAAATAGTTAAAGCAAACTAAACTATGAACTAATTTTCAATAAGAACATAGCTACAACTATTCTTAATAACATTTAAATAAATTGAATACAGCAATATATAAAAATGCTAATACATAATGTCCAAGTTGAGTTTACTCCCAGAATGCAATATCAATCCAACGTTCAAAGTCGATCAGTATCAACCACCATATTAAGTCTAAAAAAGAGCAATCATATAATTATTTCAATAGTTATACAAAAATCATTTGCTAAAATTCAAAATACCCATTCATGATAGAATGAAAAAAAAAAAACCTTTCAGCAATCTTAGAACAGAAGGGCATTCTCTCACCTTGCTGAAGGGCGTCCATGGGAAACCTACAGCTCACATAATACTAAACAATGGAAAACAACGTTTTTCTCCTAAGATCAGGAATAAGGCAAGGAGGTCTGCCCTCCCCACTTCTATTCAACATTTGAGGGACTATAGAGGTGCAATTAAGAAAAACAAGAAATGAAATAAAATGAAATAAAAAGCAACCAGACTAGAAAGAAATAAAACTCTTTATGCTAAAATTTACTTTCTTTAATTTCATCAGTTCATCATCTGAGAATGGTGGAATTCGGAAAAGTCCCACTTATTTGCTGGGCGCTGGATAATGCGTCCTGCCCCCTCCCCCATGCCCGCCAGCCCCCTCTTCAACACCAGGGGGCGGTCGCTTGGGATTGGACAGTCAGGACTTCTTTTCTGATGTCACAGTGCTAGGGTCTGGGCAGCTTTCTCTCTCTCCTCTCCTCTCCTCTCCTCTCCTCTCCTCTCCTCTCCTCCCCTCCCCTCCCCTCCTCCCCTCCCCTCCCCTCCTCTCCTCTCCTCTCCTCTCCTCTCCTCTTCTCTTTGCTTTCATCTTCCTCCTCCTCCTCCTCCTCTTCCTCCTCTTCCTCCTCTTCCTCCTCCTCCTCCTCCTTCTTCTTCTCCCTCTTTCTCTCTCTCTCTCTCTGTCTCTGCCTCTCTCTCCCCCCTCAGGAGACTAGCCCGTTTTAAAAGGTCAGTGCTGAGCTCCTGGTTGGGATGCTCATCTATTTCTCTCCCTTTCTAACACCCTCTTATTTCCAAGAGCCCGGATAGGTAAACAGGTCTCAGAGTGTGCTTGTACCCGAGAGTGTCCTCATCCCAAACACACAGGGAAGGAAAAGCTCTAGGCCTGAGATGAATATGGTATCGAGCTGCTTCTTGCTAGTTAACGTTCTCAGTGTCCTGATGGCAGTAGGTGACAACTGAGCGTGGGCTTAGGGAAGAAGAGGCTTAGCAGATTGACCCTCCTTGGTTCTTGGTACTAAGCTCCCTCCAGCCCAGGTAAAGGAGGCAAAGGAGTGGTCCGTGGTGGCACAGACATGGGACCTGAGGAACACATGGGGGATAGTGCCAAAGCCTTGTGGACAAAGCTGGGGCGTTTGCCTGCCCTGTCCCTCTGCGCGCTCCGCTCCTAGGAGCACGGCACAGCCACCAGTGGCTGGCATACACAGCCAAGAACCCAGAAGCCCAGGCCATCTCGTGCTCAACCTTCCCCTTACCAACTGCAGTGGCATCAGGCTGACGATCCCCTTCACACACATGCCAAGAGCGATGCGAGGTTTTATTGCTCACTTGGTTACATTTTCTGGGAAGAGGAGGAAAGGCTCCCAAGGGTCTGAAAACGGCTTGACGAAGAGCAATAGAGGAAAACTGGGTTAGGGTTTCACGGTGATGGTGCAATGGGGCCGGGTGATGGCCTGGCCTGGAGTGGTTTGAACTGCCCACTGATGCCAAAGCAGGAATGCTGGGTTTCTTAGCAGCTGGCCCAGATGTCGGACAGAAGGAGAAGTGGGTGTGAAAAAGCAGTCAGCAGTCAGACCCTGCTACACCAACACCCTCAGCAACGCCTTCAGGGAGCTGCCTCTCCAACTCTCCGCCCTCCCTGCGGGGAGCGCCCACGGTCCCCACCCAGCAACATCTGCCTTTGGGAGGAGCAGGTGATTGGGGTGGGAGCCTCCGTCTCCCACAGGGACCAGCCATTTGTGTGGAGGTGACAGGACCTAATGAGCTCGCACAGATTATTTAAATTGCTGAACAGAATAGCGTAATTATGGCCGTGTTTATCCCTAACCATCTGCAATAAAAACCAAAGTGATGGCACTGTGTGATCCCCAATGGCATGTACTTGGAAGCTCTCCTTATTCAGCCAAAATTGATTTGGGGTTGTGCATAATCCTCCGTCTCAAACACCAGTTGAAAATCTGAATGGTGGAGAATCAAGCCGAGGACCATAGAGGAGCTTAATCCAAGAGCAGGAAAGAATGCTCGTCTCCCTGGGGCCTGCCTACAACAGCCTCACTCCGCTCTCCCGTCCTGTTCTGGGACCTGAGCAGCATGGGGGGGGGGGGTGTACTGTGGCTTTGAAGCCAGCTGACTCAAACTGTAACTCTAGCTCAGTCGCTTAACGTGTGACCTGAGAAAATAAATTTTCTTAAAGCCTCACTTTTCCCCTCTGTACATTAGGGATAATAATGCCTACCACAATGAGATTGCCAAAAGGAAAAATGAGAAAATTTGTGTGAGTGTACAGTGTAATGTGTGCTACATAGAGTTGGTACTCAGCAGACGTTAGCATATTTCCACCACTATACTCACCATCGACAACCACCAACACCAAAGAACTGTGAGTTTTAACAAATGTCCGTGTCTCTTATCTCTCCATCCCCGTCCATAGTACATAAATTGCTCTCTTAAAATTACCAATTTAAAAAAAAAAAAATCATGCCTGCACCTCAAAACCTCCAGAGAACCAGCCCACCTCCTCTTTAATACATTCCATCTTCTGGACACTATAACAAGAAGTTCTTCCTTAAAAAGAACTGAAATCTAGCTTGTTAGTATATGAATAGCAGAGGCAGTGTAAATTGGTACAGCCACTCCAGCAGCGGTTTCTAGTCAAGTCAATGAGACGCATCCTTCCTAAGATCAAGCAGTACCCACGCTGAGGAACATATAGAGAAACTCGCCTATACATGAAGAAAGCATGAGAATGTCCACAGCAAGTGGAAGTGGTCAATTCCTGTGATGGAATTCACAGAAAGTAGTTATTTCTATCTGGAACGGTCATTTCCTAGACTGTCTGCAATAAGCATATGTGGCTTTTATAAATCAGAAGAGAAAGAGTTAAAGAAATAAACTCCGATGGAAGCTGCCTCCTTCTTCCCTCTTCCTGCCAGAATAAATAATCTTAGGATAACAATTAGGAACTAAATGTGCCAGAGGGAACAGGTGTCTGGTGAGTGTGTGTGAAAGACAAAATCTGGCAAATTGTAAATCTGTAAGGAACCAGAACGCCATCCTCCTGGTTTGGTTTAGAGTAGGATAGGCCGACTGTCAATTTAATTGCTCCTAACCGGGCTATCACTTTGCAACAAAACAAAATAAAAGCAAAAATGACTTTTTATGCAATTTGGCAGGGATCTCTCTCTCTAGGTTCTACTTCCCTTCTCCCTTCTCCAGCCTCCTGCCCTCACGACGCCCCTATTCTTCTGGGGGACCCCTCTGGTCCTCTCCAGAGCCACCCATCCAGGCCCATAGAAAGTGCTCTCAGGAATGGCTCCCTGAAGACTATGGACACAGCCAGAAGCAATGCCACCATGCAGAAGGTTGGGCACCAAAGGGACCAAAAGCCTGCATAAAGGAGGCATCACGCAGGATAGGCATGACCCCAGAAGACCAGCTAAGTCCCTTCTTATTCTAGAAGCCAGGACAGAGTGGGCTGGCAATCCAAGTCACAGAAGGACAGGGGTGGTGTGACTTGAGTGCAGAGCAGGTTGTTTCTCAGAAATCCACCTGAGGCACAGCAAGGGAGAGCTCCAGAGAGGGGCTGGGGGGGGGGGGGGGGGAGCTGGGAAATCACAACTGAGACGCAGGTGGACTCTGTTCTCGGGCAACACGCCTCGTGCCTGACCTTGGCCTTTGGCAAGCTGTCCCCACCCTGTCCACAGGCCATGTGTCCAGGATTTGACTTCCTAAGTCATCCACCCAACCCACTCCACACTTCACCCCATGTTCTAATCTCTACATTTTTATTGTCCCTGCTTCCTTGGTGACACTCCAGTCCACTCCTGGAACACAATCCCTTTGTTAAAAAAGTCACTCAAAGTCCCTCGTCACTCTTCTTTACTGGACAGACGTCAGCACTAAGAGGTAGTAACAAAAGAGGCAACGTCTGAGAGAGCCCGTCCCCCTGCGGAGTCAGAGGCATTGTAAGAGCACGGAATAAGAACAGAAATGCAGGTAAACGGGCACACCAAGGCGGGGCGAGTCTTTTACCCCTGACATTGCTCAGGATTGCCAGGGCAGGGCGATAAGAAAAGCAGACCCGCTTTCCCTGATTTCATTCTTCTTTACAAACTGCCCCCCCACCATGCCCCTCCCATTCCCGCGCCCAGCAGGCCACGCCCACCTCCCTGCCGCGCCCTGTGTGAGGAGCAAACTTGCACTTGTTATCAATAGTCTTTGATTATCCACAAAATGGCCTCCACAAGTGGGAGACGCTGCGATGGGAGGAGGCTTAAATATTGTTTAGTCCAACCCTCCCGTTTCTCAGTGGAAGAAACGGGTGCAGAGAGAGGCCACGGCTTGCCCAAGTTCACGGCTGAGCCGGGCTTGGCCTCCAGTTTTCTGAGCCTCTGCACCCAGGACTCAGAAAGGACCAGAGAAGGAGGCCCAGCTCTCCAGGACTCAATCCTTATTTATAGGTTCCTTTCCCAGCTCAACCAAGGGCTTCCTCTTACCTGCGGAGGGCTCTGACACAGTAATGTGCTCTCCGCCTGTGCCCCAGGACAGCTTTCTCAGGTCACGATCAAAGCCCCTTCCCTACAGCACCGAACAAGGACTTGATGGCCCCCGGATTCTACTCACAGAACAACCTGCGTTACTGCAGGAAAAGGTGTGGGAAAAGCCCCTCTCCAGGCATGCGGTTTTCAGGGTCAAGGGTTCCCAGGCTGCTCTGACTTTCACAGCTTTTCCAATTAGCCGCTCCGTGCAGCTTGCAGGCTCCACACCCGCCACGCTGAGCCCAGAGCTTGTCTGAAACCTCCAAATTTCTCTCAGCTGCAGCCACCCAGGCACCCCAGGCCCTGGGGTGGACAGCGAGCAAGCTCAGGTGCACTTTCCCGGGTCCTGTGGATATCCATGAAGTAAGGCAGGGGAAAACACTAGCATGTTGCATACACCGGTTACATGTTCATTCTGCTACCCTCGTCAAAAGGGAGCGTCTGTCCCCAGCCTGTGATGCCAAGCCTGGCGAGACGGCCACGGGAGCTCTCAAGAACAAGCAGATTTCACATCGGCCAGAGTAGAGTCCATAATGAAGAGGGCCAATGAGCTGCCCCCTGCTCATCAGCAAATCGTGACCTGCTGCACTTCACAACAGGGCTGAAGTCCTTTCTTCCTGTTGTCCATTAGTTTTAGATTATCCGTGCCATCCTTATTAGCCTAAGTCACTGAGAGTTCATGCTTGGTGCAGCTGAATCATCGCCCAAGTGACTCAGCCTCTTGATTAAAAACAGAACAAAAGAGCTTGTTAGTTACTTCGCCATGACGTGTGGAATAAAGTCTCAGAGCCCCAGAAGGACGTTCAAGGTTTTTCACAAACTGGTCCTGATCAACCTCACTAGTTATATATCATCTGTCATCACCACAAGCCCCGAGCTTTCTTCCCCACACCTCCACTCTGCATGTCTAATTCCTACACTTCCTCCAGGACTCAGTTCAAGTCACCTTCTCCAAAAAGTCCACCTTGATTGCATCTAGGCCCCTCGTCTGAGGTCCCTTTCCTCCATTTTTGTCTTCTCCCCTGGAGTGTGACCATCTGGCTCTTTGTTTCCTCCACTAGACTGTAAGCCCTGGGGTCTCTTCTGTATAGTAAGTGACTGTGGACAAGTCCTCGAACCTCTAAGTTTCAATTTCATTGTTTGTAAATGGAAATTAAAGTGGAAGCTTTCCATGTGACTGTTGGGAGGCATGTATGAGCTAATGCACATTAAGCACTCAGTAAATATCTGCTATTTTCATGGTCAGTGTTCAAGGTAAGGCAAGGCTGATCATTCTTGGGAGATATTGGGCCCCCTCAATATCTACCCCAAAGCCTGAGATACAACCGATAATTACTTATTGAGATAATTAATATATGGATAATTAATATATTCCATCCAAACCTACGTATTTCCCCATGTATAAGACGCACCGTTTTTTCGAAAAATTTGGGGTCTAAGAACTGGCTGCATCTTCTACAGTGGTTGTAGGTATTTTTACTCGCATTTCCCGCTTTTTCACGCTTGTTTTTGAGCTCATTGTTGAAGACAGTGATTCATCATCAGACACAGCTGAGGACAAACTAACGGATTGCAGTTTTGACAGTGATGAGGAGTTGTATGAATTTTATGATGAATACAACTTGAGTGCAATAACTTTATGTAATACATTTTTTTTTCAGATATAGGGCCCCAAAATTAAGGTGCGTCTTATACATAGAAGCATCTTATGCGTGGGGAAATATGGTAACTATCTGCCTTTTCCTAAATGCTCCATGCCTTTTAAACTCTTTGCCCTTACACACCCTGTTTGGAACACCTGCTCCTTTCTATACCCACCTTACTCTGTTCCATTTTCGATCTGGTGAACTCCCACTTACCTTTAAGACCAAGAGGACATGTCACCTCCTCTTTTCTATCATCCTGGATTCCCTCAGAGTAAATTTATCTGAGCTTACACAGAACTTTGTTCATTCTCCCTATTATTGTGCTCGTAAGATTATTTTCCAGCTATCGCGATGTTTGCTTATGTGTCAATCTCCTCTTCGCAGTGAGCTCCTGAGGAGCGATGATTGACTGGTCCTCCTGCCCAGCATAATGCTGTCAAACAAGGGGCACTTCATAGGCAAAGAGGAGATTCCCAGTGAGTCCAGAGGTCAATCCCAGAGACACAGAGATGCTAGAAGAACAAAAGCCCAAGACTTCTCCTGGGAAGCAAGGGAGGCAGGTGGTATGCTTAGAGTAGCACTGTCATTTCTTTATTTCTGCTACTTAATGCAACAATAGAGAAATGATTCGTAAAAGAAGAAACATCACCCGCTATCCTATGAAACTAACGTATCAACTGCTTTCAATTTTCCTTGTTCCCCTACAGAGCTTCATTTATATGCGTGCATAATTTTACATAGTTGCGCTCATAATGTAGGCACAATTTGGCATTCTGGTTTTTTCTTACTTAACCATCTCTCATAAGCATTTTTCCAAGTTACTGCACTGTCTACACAATCATCTCCTCTGGCTGCAAGATACTCCACTTGCTTGCTTCTAAATTACAACTATTAAATATAATACTATGCCAAATATCTTTGTACATAAAGCTTTTCTTTTTCTAAATTGGTGGTATTTTTCAACTATTCAGGCAGGAGCAGAGAATAATAGTTGTTGGCCACTGGATGTGCTTTGGAATCATCTGAGGATTTTTTTAAAATCATCGCTGGACAGGCCCAGCCCAGACCATTTGAATTAGAATATGAGAGTGAAGAAATCAAATGTTTTTAAAGCTCTCCAGGTGACTGCAAGGCCAGTGAAAATCCCTGCTCTCAATTCTACCAGCTCAGAGGATTTGCAAGAGCATCATAGCAAACAGCCCGATGGGTCCTTGTTCTAGAACAGAGACCTCAGGGTCACGTGCTGGGGGTGGTTTCTCAAGGCCACAGAAATTAATGGTAAACGGTCTGACTGGTGGTGGCACAGTGGATAAAGCGTCAACCTGGGACACTAAGGTTCCAGGTTCGAAACCCTGAGGTTGCCAGCTTGAGCATGGGATCATAGACGTGACCCCACGTTCTCTGGCTTGAGCCCAAAGGTCACTGGCTTGAAGCCCAAGGTCGCTGGCTTGAGCAAGGGGTCACTGGCTCAGCTGGAGCACCTCAGCCAAAGCACATATGGAAGCAATCGATGAACTAAGGTGCCACAACTACGAGTTGATGTTTCTAATCTCTCTCCCTTCCTGTCTCTGTCTCTGTATCTCTCTGTCTCTCTCTCTAAAAAAGAAGAAATTAGTGATAAACAGAAGGCAGATAGAGACTCACAAGAGAAGCCTGACTGGTCATACATTCATTCATTGAAAATGTGTTTATTGAGCACCTGAGATAAACTTCACCCCTGATGAAGTCATTCTAATTGAATATATCCAATGGCTTGCTCTGTATTTCTCTTTAGATTTAAATAGACATCCTGAACTTGGCATGTCCAAAACTGAACACCTGTTCCAACCAGATGTTCCAGCAGTCTTCCTTTGCTCAACTAACAGAAATTCCTACCTTCAATCGCCCAGGCCCAAAACCTTGAGATCGTCCTGATGATGCTCTGTTGCAGCCTCACTCCATCTGTCAGTGAGTCCTCTGGGCTTTCCGTGCAAAATATACCCAGAGTCCAACGCTTCTCACCACTCCCACCACCACTCTGGCCCAAGCCACCCCCATCTCTTGCCTAGATTATTGCAACCACCTCTAAAATATTCTCCCTAATCCACATTTGCCCCTTGCAGGCTTTTTGTCTCATAGCAGCCAGAGAGATTTTTTTAAAAAACATAAGTCAGATCATATCACTCATCTCTAAAGCTCTGTTTCTCCCCCTCTCACTCAGGGTGGGATAATAAATTTTGTGTCAACTTGACTGGTCCATGGAGAGCCCAAACATTTGATCAAATGTTATTCTGGTGTGTCTGTGAGAGTGTTTCTGGATGAGATTAACATCTGAATCTGTGGACAGTAAAGCAGATGCCCTCCCTAATATGGGTGGGCCTCGTCCAATCAGTTGAAGGCCTGAATAGGACAGAAAGGTAAGGTCAGCAGAAACATCTCCTGCCTGACTACTGAGCTGGGACATAAGTCTTTTACTGTCTTTGGACTCAAATTGAAACATTGGCTCTTCCTGGGTCTGAATACTGTGGGCTTGCTGACTAGAACTTAAACCTCTAAGTTGCTGATGGCAGACCTTAGAGCAGCGGTTCTCAACCTGTGGGTCGCAACCCCGGCGGGGTTGCCTAAAGCCATCGGAAAATACATAATGCATATCAGGTATTTACATTCCGAATCATAACTGTAGCAAAATTACAGTTATGAAGTAGCCACCAAAATTATTTTTTGGTTTGGGGTCACCGCAACATGAGGAACTGTATTGCGGGGTCACGGCGTTAGAAAGGTTGAGAACCACTGCCTTACAGCTTCTCAGCCTTCATAACGGCATGAGCTAATTCCTTATAATAAATCTCAATCTCCTCCCTCCTCTCTCTAATACACACAGTAAAATCCCAAGTCCTTACCAAGACCTACAGGGTCTTACACATCAAACCTCCCCATTTCCTCTCTGACTTCATCTCCTTCCTCTCCTCATCAAGACCTTGCTTCTACAATGTTGGTCTCAAATAAGTCAAACATGATTCTGCCCCAGGACCTTTGTACGTGCTGTTCCCTCTGGCTGGGAAGTTCCCCCACGTGGCTCACTCCTTCACTTCTTAGGTGTCTCTCTCAGCTCAGTGATATCTCATGAGAGAGTCTTACCTTCACACACATACACACACACACACACACACACACACACACAGAGGCAACATATCCCGTATGACAGACCTCAGTCTTCTTCCCTTGCTTTAATTTTTTCTGTCATACTCATGACTTCCTGGTACATTAAGTATGTGTTTCCTGTCTTTTCCTGCACTAAAGTGATTCAGACCAGAGAAAACCCAGATATATAATATATGAGGTAGTGACAAGTTCTATAAAGAAAACTAATAGGGGAGGAGACTAGAGAGTGAGACGGTGTTGTCTCAAACTGGCCGGCTGGAGAAGGCCCCCCAAGACAGGAGTAGGGGTGAGACCTGGGGGAAGCGGGCAAGAACCAGGGCTGAAGCAGGAAGAGGCTGGGAACACCGAGTGTCACCACATCCCCTGTCTTTCTTATCCGGGCAAAGCCAATGGCGTCCCCCTGCAGGTGCCTACCACTGAAGGCTTCTGCACCCGCCTGTGGGTCTGCACCTGGCACAGGCCAGCTGCAGCTCTGGGAGTGGCTCTCAGCCCATGACCGCAGGGACTTAGGAAATCAGTGCCGCGGTCCCCGCCCCTCCGCTGGGTCCAGTCTTAGGCATGTTCAACACCACCTCCCACGGCCCCGGTGGACCGAGCCTGGTGACCTGCCCACTATCGCCTGGCACCGGGTCCCTTCCCCTCTGTACCTGCCGGTGCTTCCCGGCTCACGCCGCCTGGGCTCACTGGCCTTCCAGTCCTCATCTCAGGATGCAGCTTAAGGCAGAAGGTCCCTGGTCCCCAGTGGCTTCTCAGCCTTCTGATGGCGGGTCTGACACGCGGAGAAGGTCTCTGCTGGGGAAGCCGTGTACCGTGGGGTGGGGGTCACAGGCAGGAAGATGCTCAGCTGTCTGGGGGCGGCTGTGACCTCAGCATCTCACACTGCCCGCCACTCACTGGGGGGGCGGCTGTGACCTCAGCATCTCACACCGCCCGCCACTCACTGGGGGGGCGGCTGTGACCTCAGCATCTCACACCGCCCGCCACTCACTGGGGGGGCGACTGTGACCTCAGCATCTCACACCGCCCGCCACTCACTGGGGTGTGCTATTCCTATAGGCTGAGGTCCTGGGGGGAGAGGGCGGCTGTGACCTCAGCATCTCACACTGCCCGTCACTCACTGGGGGGGCGGCTGTGACCTCAGCATCTCACACCGCCCGCCACTCACTGGGGTGTGCTATTCCTATAGGCTGAGGTCCTGGGGGGAGAGGGCGGCTGTGACCTCAGCATCTCACACCGCCCGTCACTCACTGGGGGGGCGGCTGTGACCTCAGCATCTCACACCGCCCGCCACTCACTGGGGTGTGCTATTCCTACAGGCTGAGGTCCTGGGGGGAGAGGGCGGCTGTGACCTCAGCATCTCACACCGCCCGCCACTCACTGGGGGGGCGGCTGTGACCTCAGCATCTCACACCGCCCGCCACTCACTGGGGTGTGCTATTCCTATAGGCTGAGGTCCTGGGGGGAGAGGGTGGCTGTGACCTCAGCATCTCACACCGCCCGTCACTCACTGGGGTGTGCTATTCCTATAGGCTGAGGTCCTGGGGGGAGAGGGCGGCTGTGACCTCAGCATCTCACACCGCCCGCCACTCACTGGGGTGTGCTATTCCTATAGGCTGAGGTCCTGGGGGGAGAGGGCGGCTGTGACCTCAGCATCTCACACCGCCCGCCACTCACTGGGGTGTGCTATTCCTATAGGCTGAGGTCCTGGGGGGAGAGGGCGGCTGCACAGGCCTGGTGGTGAATTTGCAGAAGCTGATTAACCCAATCTGCATACTAAATAGCACGTAAATTATGTTATTTCAACCTATAAGTTTAGATGTGTCCACAGGCATAAAAATTTATGACGCTGATAAGATGTATGGTTGGCATAAATAAGCTAGCCCAGGCAAAACATGCTGAAAGTGCTATAGAGATTCTCCAAGTTAAATGAGGGATGCCAGCCCCAGCGTCAGGCACGAGATAGGGGTGGAGGGGCTGACCTCGGGCCCCGGGCACCCTTGGCACTGCCTTGCATCACTACCGAGGCAGGGAGAGAATGGTCACTGCTCGTGTGCAGACAGGTGGCTGCAGCCCATGGGGAGGGCCTGCCTTTGGAGGGGGCTGCCCTTAGAGGAGGGGGCAGAAATCACTCCGGGATCCAGCAAGAATCCTTGCAGCCATAGTAATAACAGTCAATAACAATAATATACCTGCTAATATTTTTGAGGACTCACTATGCGCCTAGGACCCTTCTGAGCTGTTTGTGAGTTCTACTCATTTGATCCTTGCAACTGCCCTGTGAGGTAGGTACTACTAGGAATCTCATTTTAATATGAGGAAATGGAGGCTCAGAGGTTAGGCACGCAGTAAGTCAAGAACGAACCTCAGGCAGCCGGACCCCGGAGCCTGCAGATGTAACCACCATCCTCCATCACCTCCACCGAATGTCGTGCCGAAAGGAATGTTGGGGAGTAATTTATTGCAACCTCTCACTTTACAGATGAGGAAATGGAATCCAAAGGGACATAGGGACTGGCCCAAGGTAAGTGGCAGAGCCCAGTCTCTGACCTAGGGTTTCAGACACTGGGGTCAAAGCTCTCTCAAGGGCTCAGGGCACCACCTCCTGTTGCCACGTGCAGTGAGGTGAGAGGCCCGCGGGACTGGGATCAGCGGGGACTGCTATCTCACTTGTCTTCCCCTGTGGCCCTGAGTCCCGGCGGAGAGGGCCTTCTGTCAGTGCGTCTGCACAGGGCGGAGCGGGGAAGTTCAGCTCCTACTCCCGGATGGCCCCCCGCACAGCCAGAATGCTTTGCCTGCCTTTTGGGGTGAGAAAACTTGGCAGAACACACGTCAGCTCTCACCTCCATGTCCTGTTCCCCCTTCCAAGTGGCTTGACTCTGTCGCTTGGCTAGATCAGCACATTTCTCAAGAGCCAGGCTTTTTTTGTCCAGGGTTCACTCGTGGCAAAGTGACCAACCCTATGTCACGCCTGCCAGCCAGAGAGGAGGTGCTGGGAGCACTAGGAAGCCCAGGGTGGAGTGGGCTGGGTCCAGTGGAGCCTGGCCATGTGTCCAGGGACCCAAACAATGTCTGCAGAACTCAGTTTCTCCGCCTCTACCCCTCCTGCCTGGGGGGCCACACTCTCAGGGAGGTTCTCCCCACATGGTGGGGGAGAGGACAGCCCAACGCCTGCATCCTGAGGGCCAGCCATGGAGAGGGGAAGAGACCCCTCTCCCAGGACCATCTATTCTTTCAACAGGATTTAGAGAGCTCTTATTACAGTCAGGCACGGGGAAACGGCCATGAACGAAACAAATGTAAACCTCACGCCTTTGTTATGGAACAGACATTAGAGGCAGGGTGGGGAGCAATTTAAAAAACAGCATCAGGAGGTGAAGTATATAGTGTGTTATATGGTGACAACTGCAGAGAAAATAGGACGGAAGGGAGATTCGAGTGAGGGTGGTACGCTATTAAATTTTAGGCAGGGGGCAGAGAAGGCTTCACTTGAGCATAGATTGAAGAGGCAGGAGAGTGTGCAAGGTGGGGATCTGAAGGAAGAGAGTGATAGGCAAAAAGAACAGCTTGTGCAAAGGCCCTGAGGAAGGAGTACCCCTGGCATGATGGATGGACAGGAAAGGGATCAGTGAGGCTAGAGCAGAATGAGAAAGGGAAAGTAGAGATAATAGGGTTAGAGAAATAACAGGGGCAATAGGACATTTTATATATTGCCTCTGAGAGAGAGAGGAATGGTTGTCACAGAAAGGTTTGGGGCAAAGAAATAACAAGATCTGATCTGCACTTTAGAAGGCTTCTTCTGAGCTGTGTTGAGAACTGACCGGAGAGAGCTGTAACTGAAACCGGGAAACGATGGCAGCGATCCAGGGAGAGGTGAGGTGGCTTCAGCCAGAATGGAAGCAGTGACAAGGTCCGGGATATATTTTGAAATGGAGCCACATTGACTTCCCGATGAATCCTATGTGAACTGACAGAAGTGAGTCAAAGAGGACTCTGTGCCTGAGCAACCGGAATCAGGCAGTTCATCAGCTGAGACGGGGAAAACTAAGAAAGGCAGGCTTGGGGGCAGGGGGACAAGCAGGGAAAACCCACTGATCCCTGTAGGGTTCCACGCCCTAGGTGGATTGCTGCACAAGACAGATGGGGTTCTCTGACTGGCCAGCCAGTGTCGTGTGGGTGAAAGACAGGACAGCAGAAATGACAGCCTCTTTAGGACCCCACAGGTCCACCCATGCTGTCATAAATAGCAAGGTTTCCTTCTTTTTCACAGCCAAGTCGTGTTTCACTGTGTAAAAGTACCACGGTTTGTTCTATCCACTCTACTGCGGGGCACTACGGCTGTTTCCAGATCTCGGCTGTTATGAATATTGTTGCAACGGACGTAGGGGTGCGTGTATTCTTTCGAATTAGTGTTTTGTGTTTTTTTTAGATATATTCCCAGAAGTAGAATTGCTGGGTCAAAAAGCAGTTGCATTTTTGATTTTTTGAGGAATCTCCATACTGTTTTCCACAGTGGCTGCACCAGTCTGCATTCCCACCCGCAGTGCAGGAGGGTTCCCCTTTCTCCACATCCTCGCCAGCACTTGTTGTTGGTTGATTTATTGATGAGCGCCATCCTGACAGGCACGAGGTAATATTTCATCGTGGTTTTAATTTGCATCTCTCTGAAGATTAGCAACATCAAGCATTTTTTTCATATGTCTATGTGGCTGTCTGTATGTTCTCTCTGAAGAAGTGTCTTTTCAGGTCTTTTGCCCATTTTTTTAATTGGATTGTTTGATTCCCTGTTGTTGCGTTGTATAAGTTCTTTATACATTTTGGGTACTACCCTCTTATCAGCTGTATTGCTGAATACTGAAAGTTATCAGCTAAGTGACAGCAAAGCTCTCTTTCTCTTTGTATTTCCCAACTTGATAAGAATGTGACTTTTTCATTCTAGTGCAAAACAAACAGAACCACAACTTCGTGCTTCAAAGTCACACATCCCATTTCATCTTCTTTTGAAGATGGTTCTGTAACATTTCTGACATGATTTCCTTCCCTCCTAGGAAGTTGCGGGGCACCTGCGACATGTGACGTGGGACTTCATAAGGAAGGCCAAGGCGGGGAAGGAGGAATCACAGTTCTGCCTGGAGCCAGATCGAAGGAAAGCCTGCCTTCCGCCCTCCACGGAGACCAAGCGGCAGGTGCAGACAAGTGGCAGGTCAGAGTAAGTGAAAGAACAAAGAGCCAGACCTAGGGTCAGAGTTCAAAACTCAAGAAGACCACGTATGAGCTTGCGACCACAGGACAGGGGCCGCCTCCCCAAGCCTCACCTGCATGACAGAAATAATGGTATCCTCTTCCGGGGTTGTAAAGAAGAGGAATTAAATCTACAAGGGCTGTGAGCACTAACACTGAAGCTGCTGAGTCATAGGTGACCTTGCACCTCGCCCTGTCTTGTTCCCTGGAGAGGGAACTTCACTGGCTGTCCGGGCACAGGGAAAGACAGCAGGTAGCCCCCCCAGGCGTGGTCTCATGCCGAGCAAGTCTGCCTAGAAGAGAAGAAGCTGCCAGTTCATCCCAGCTGCTCACAGGCCCCTCTGAGCTGGCCCCATTTCTAGAGTTGGCTGAGGGTCCCTCAAGGGAGGAAGAGCCTCCAGGAGGATGAAAAGAAAGCTTGCGCAAAGCTTTGAAGCCCTCCATGACGCTGGACCAGCTCCTCCTCGCCCGCGGAAGGGGGACATACAAAGAGAATGTGTGATGAGCCAATGAGGGACCGCCGAGAGCCAGGATTTGCATCAACAGCTTAATTTCTCCGCTTTCTTGTCAGCCCTGATGGCCTGCAGCGAGGATAATTTGAAATGAAGAATGTTTTTCAAGCAGGAGCAAGAGTCCCTCATCTGAAACTAATTTGTTGTCCAAAATTGTGCTGCAGAAGTTGTTTGGAAGCTGCGGATTAAGTTGTGCATAAAAATACAGCCGACTTGCTTACCCACAGCCATGGATAGTCCAAAAAACAGCTTATGCCGCAAATGATTTCCGTTTGGTTTCATAACGCAGCATTCTTTTCCCGCAATATTTTTCATTTGCATTTAATTGTCTTCAGGGTATAAGCCAGAGCAAGGGGATCTATAAGCCTCCTTTAACTGCAGAACATCCGAGTGTTCGACACCATGCCCTGCAATGCAGGCGCGGCTTGAAGGAGGTTTATAAATTAAAGCACAATGCAGGGGAATGAAGGAGGAAGTGGGGGAAAAAGGAAAACTGTCGGATCTTTGTACTTTTCACACTCGGGCCTAGAAGAGGTGATTAAGAGCGTAGCTCTGCAGTCAGACTGCCCAGATTCAAATTCTGACTGTCTCCTACAAGTGCTCCACACTTGGAGCACTTTAACCTTCCTGCCTCGGTTTTCTCATCTGTAAACTGGGGTTCGTAACAGTGGCACAGTGATAAGGCTGTCATGAAGATTCAGTGAGATACCTACCTCATGTGCTTAGCACAGGGCTGGCACTGAGGAAGTATGCAATGGTGGGACATTAACACCAGCAAATGCTCATCACAACCAGCCCTCAGCGAGCTGGGCAGCTGACCACCTGCAGCTGGTGCCCAGTAACACCTTGTGGAGTTCGGTGAAGGACCCAGGACAGTGTAACGCCCTTCCGAGTCCTGGAGTGGGGATGACCCAGGTTTCAGCGGAGTCGTGGCACAAGGAGAGAGCCCAGGACGGCTGTCAGCTCCTCCGTGCACTCAGCAAACAAGTCCACCATCCAATCTCAATTAGCCTGCCTAATGGGGTAAAGCGATGACGATTCACGGAAAATTAGCCATTAGCAGTTGGGCTTGGGGAAAGCAAACAGCACTCAAGGGCAAAGCGCAAACACCAGGTTGGGAGAGGCCACGGTGTGCCGGAGGGAAGGGCAGGGACAGGGACCCCACTCCTGAAGCGGCCGTAGGGGAAGGGGGCGGTCAGAGGTCTTCAGCCCGCTCAGATACGGGTCTGAGAGGTGGGAAACGGGCTCAGGGAGAACAGAACGACCACGGCAGACAGTGAGGCGTGCAGATGCCGGGAGAACTAGACAGAGCCCTCATCCCAGAGTTCACCGTGGCCATCTCCCTGCCTCCGAGGGACCCAGGCAGGTCCAGGAACCCAAAACAACGCAATCGAGTCCAGAAGTTCCGGATAGCTCTTAGCCTCTAAGAGTAATGATGATGATGATAACAGTAACAGCTTCCTATGAGCTAGGATCTTTTTACCTGGGCAATCCCATTTCATCCTCATGAACTCTATGAGGATGGTATTATTTTATTTTTTGTCCCCATTTTATAGATGAGAAGATGAGTCCCTAACTGTAAAGAAATTACTTCAAATCACTCAGGTAATAAGTGGGTAATCTAGGGTTTGAACTGAAGTCCTTATGATTCCAGGTCCCTGCTTTGACCTCACTGCGGGGACGGTCCCTGCAGTCAGACAGGTCAGCTGGCTTGGTCTGTGAAGGGAGGAATTTCCAGACCACACTGGTGGGAAATCTCAGAAGGGAAACGGCCAGGGGCAGGGAAGTCCTTCTGAGGCCGCCTCTCTGCATCCTGCTTGGAGAAACGAGCAGCTAAACAGAGAGACACGGGCCCAGGAGGCCCGGCTGGAAGGTGACAGCGAGAAAGACAACAGTAATAATTTTCTTTCTACATGTTTACAGCAAGGGACGCTTCCCAGGCCCTGGAGTGCAGAAGGCCTCCCCTGGGCCTTAGTCCGCAGCCCCTGCCCTGACCCTGAGCCCCTCTTTGCCTCCGGTAGGGTCTGCTTGTCCGGGGAAATCCCTGCTGGGCTGCCCGCCCCCTTCCCCCTGCTGGCCGGGCCCCAGGGCTCCGCACTTCCTGTTCAGTGGAAGGAGTGAAGGCGGTCAGGCCCCAGGAGCAGGTGCGCGTGGCATCCAGGGCAGGGCTGTGTTCTCAGCGGGGGGTGCCCACCCGCAGGCTGCCCCGGCTCCCCGCTTGCCCTCCCTCGGGCTGGCAGTCAGGAAGTGGACTAAACCATCGCCGACGGCCTCGTGGAGCCCTGGGATCCAGGAACCGCTTGTATCAGTTTCCCCCAATACGAAGAGAAGCTCCTGGGATTCAAGTTTAAATCGGGAGGTGGACTTCTTAGCCAACGGAGAACTTCAGCCCAAAGAAACGTGTCGTGTGTAATTAGCCGCGGCTCCCGGAGAACGCCCCACCAGGTCTCCCAGCCCCCAGCTCCCTGGCTCTGGGTCTCTGAGCGAACTCTTTCTCTCATCGGAGAGTAATTGCCCCTGGCTCCCCTCACTTCTAATCAACAAGCCAAGGTATTAGTTCCTGGGAGCGTGATTGATTTCCAGGGACTTGGAACTTAATTACAGTTTTGCAAAATCTGTTTGGAATCCTCCGAGAAGCGAGACACTCTCTGTTCTTTGAACTCACATGTAGGAGGGCTTCCAGCATCTCAGATACCTCGTTCGTCCTTCCTCAGGCTAAGAAAGGGCCACACTCTGGCTGTCAGCTTTCATCTCTCCTTAGCCAGGTCCCCCAGCCCCAGCAGTTTAGCCAGAGGAACCTGGTTCCTCATGCAGAAGAACTCCTGACGCGGACCTCCCTACACCAAGCCATCACCCGTGACGCCCAGTGGAGCACGCGTCCCGCCTGGGCTGCAGGTCCGCGCACCCCCTCTCAGCTACTGCGGGCCTCCGGCTCCCACCTGCACCTCAGGAGACACCCTTTTCATTATTCTGGTCATCCTCATCATCATGAAGAACTACCACTTGCTGAGCAGGAACTGTAAGACACTCTGTCCACACATTGGCTCATTCCATCCTCACAAGACACCTGCTGAAATGGACATTAATCCTCCCGCTGAGCAGAAAGGAAATGGTGCTCAGAGTTTAGCCAAGGTGATGGACTATAGAAGTGGCCGAACTGGGCTTTCAGGAGCTCCATCCTTCTGGAAAATTACCTCAGTGGCCAGGTCAGCACGACCTCTGATGCTCTGTCCCCTGGCTCTCCAAGGCCACCTGACCTGGGACCGCTTGTCCCCTGCAGGCCCACACCCGTTCCCCATACCCGTGGCTGCACTGCCCCCGCCCCCCGCTTTCAAAAGCACCAGAGAGCGTGACCAGCAAACGGGGCCAAAAGGTAACCTTCCGGCAAGTGTGAAGTTATATCAAAATTAAAGGCTTAAACGAGTAGATAGAGTGCTGGCTCGATGTGTCTATCTGTACCTTTGCCGCCCCGGTCCGTATTGTTCCTTTTACAGGTTGCGTATTCATGATTAAAAGCTCGAGTATGATTTTAGTAACATCTATACAATGAAGCCACGTGAGATGGCTTTGAGATAACAGTGTTATAAATAAATCAATCCTGTCAGCAACAGGGAGGGGGAGAATGTCCTTGATGACAGCCACCTGCTGGCCTGGCATCCAGGAAGCGCGCGAGCTGGGTTGCCCACCTGTCTGCTGAGCCCACCTGTCCAAAGACCCTCTCATCAGACCCGCCAGCTCGCTGGCCCGCACCCTGCCCCATGCGGACTGCTCGCCCGCACCATGGCTCTCCACCATTCAGGAGCTTACTCACCGCTGTTTCCCCAGACCTGGGTCCAGCCCAGGCTCTGCTCATGCCTGCAGGGTCACACCATGTCCCAAGATGTGTCTCAAGCCCTGAACTGTTGTCAGTAGCCCAGAACAGAGTCCGAGCCTGGGGAATCCCCTCGCCTTGTTACAAGCTGTCTTTCTTCACGGGCCCAGGGCTTCCAGAGTATCAGACAACACGCAAGTTCATTGGAGGGTCTTGCTCACATACTGAGGTTTATAATCCCGGATAGCCTTAACGTGGAATTTTAAATCTGGAAGCTTTCTATGAGCTGTGGGTCTGGTTAGATCAGCAAATAATAGGAAAAGGGGTTCAATATTTTTAGAAATAGATTTACAAACTCAGATCTTTCTAGCGTGGTGAGTTCCAATCCCCTTGCTGGTTGGCTCAGTGGTAAAGCGTTGGTCTGACGTGTGGAAGTCCCGAGTTAAATTCCTGGTCAGGGCACACAGGAGAAACGACCATCTGTTTCTACCCCCCCCCCCCTCTCCTTCTTTCCCTCCTGCAGCCATGGCTTGAATGGTTTGAGCAAAGTTGGCCCTGGGGGCTGAGGTTGGCTTCATGGCCTTGCCTCAGGTGTTAAAATAGCTCGGCTGCTGAGCAACAGCCCAGACGGGCAGAACATCGCCTGGTAGGGGGCTTGCCAGTGGTCCTGGTCAGGCGCACGTGGGAGCCTGTCTCTGCCTCCCCCCCCCCCTCATTTAATAAGAAAAAAAAAAGAAGACAGAGGATGTTAGTCAATCTGAGCAGGTACAATGAGGGACGGGTGGCCACTGCCATGTGAACAGGCCGGCCTGTGATTGCCAATGTCAATGCAGCGCCAAACCTGAAACCTTTGTCCTCAGACATTCCCAGAGTACCAGGAAGCCCACTCCCTGGAAATATGTGGCTCCACCCCAGCCCTTCCTGAGGCAGCCCTGCCATCTTCCCTGACCCTGGCAGGCATCCAGGACAAAGCACCAGGTCAGATGTCCCCTGGCTCCCCAACCTCTGGGGTCAGCTGCAAGGGCACGCCCCAGAGCTCCTGAGGAGCAGAGCTGCTCCGACTGCAGGCGACCCTGAAGACGCTTGCTCTTCTGAGAGCCACTAAGTCATTGCTGGAAAGAGGAAGTGACCGTGAGAAAGGGTGGCTGAGGACTAGGGTAGGAAGAAAAGGAGAATCCATGTCTGTAGAAAGTTCTAAACCTTTCAGTGAGGGCAAAGAGTGCCTGTCCTCCCCACCAGGCACTTGGGCGTGGGAGCCATGGGGTAGCTTGAGAGGCAAACCCTCAAAAGTTCTCAGACTTGGAAAGAGAATCAGGTGCCCTGAGAGAAGCAACCTGCTGGAGCTTCTCCCCTAGACCAGGCCAAGACCCCGAAAGTTTTCCCCTGGGCAGAAGAAAAGAAAGAGAGATAAAACATGGAGGAGGAAGGGAGGCGAGATCCGGTTTTCTACCGCCTGAAATTCAGCCTAATGATCAAGTTATAACAACTGTCTGAGCTGCTCAAAACAGACGCGAATTCTGCTGAGCCGTGCGGGGCCAGGCCGGGCAGAGAAGACACATTTATAAAACATCAAAAGGGAAGTTTCAGTAGCTGCTCACAGCCCTCCAGGTCAACTTCTCTTTGAATTTCTTTCCAAAGCATTATTTCTCGGGTCTCGTGCATGGGAAAGCCGAGGCTGGTCACTCGGTCAGCCAGCCCGGCCACCGCAGTCACGACGACCACCATCCCTGGGGAAAGCGGGAAGGCTGAGACACTCAGAAACAGGCGTCTTTATCTATCTGTTTGCTTTCGGACATAGGCAATGCTAACACATTCAATCCCTCAACCAACGGTTATTGATTACTTTGAGCCAGATGTAAACTTGAGTGTGAAGGTGCAATGATTATGATATGGCCCCTGTGCCCCAGGAATCCGTGACTAATGGAAGAGACGGACCTATAAACAACCAACCGCCGAAACGCCTTATGCCGGGCACAGCAGCACAGGTACGAAGGAAGTGCTGGTGGCACAGCGGCAGGATAGAGGGAGTCTTAGCAGACAGGGCATCTCTCCTGTGATAATCTCCCGGTTATCAGAGGGGAGGGGAGAATTCTGCAAACAGAAAAGAAAAACAAGGATTCCTCAGGCAGAAGGAACAGCTCCAGTCCAGACAAGATGATGGGAGAGAGGGTGACTGGTTTGGTTTGATGGGAGTGTGGAGTGCATGGGGGCCTGCAGAGGTAACTAAGGACCACGCGTCCTTAACAACCATTTACCGAGCACAGAGGCGCCGTACTGATATATTTACACTTGACCCAGACGTCCCTAGTCAGAGTCCTTTCTTGGGCAGCCATGTTGGAAAGAGCATCCGGTCTTTTACTGGATTCCTGAAAGGATCATTAGGATATTTTACCCAAGATCAAATTTCCTTCCTGCAGTCATTCTAAAATCAGAGGTTTTCCTAGGGCTGGGTGGACCAGATCCTGGGCCCTCCCTCCCCGGCCCCAGGCCTGGGCTGTGCTCTCACCAGACCTCCTCACCCTCAGCCCCCTGCCTCGCCCCTCCTTTGCTCTGTTCTGTGCTGTGGTGGCGACAGGGGCACCAGCCTTGGCAGGCTGCATCTTCGCTTCTGGCCGGGTTCAGAAGTGGCAGATAGCCTCCAGAGAGCAGCGGGCAGGAGGGAGGGAGGAGCCAAGGAATTCCCCTCTCCCTCTTGGCCTCCCGGGGTGTCTCTGCAGCAGCTGTGACTCCTCCGTGCCTCCAGCTCTCACAAGACAAACGCATTTGAGTTCAAGGACCCACTGAACACATCCACCATGCTTCCAGCTTCCATCTCCTGACCCCAACACTTAGGTTCAGGAAACCTCTCATCTTCCTTCGTCTCCACTGTCTGAGGGTAGTAGCTGCCACCCCATCTCTTGATTGGCTTCCTAATTCTCCATCACCAGTTGCTTATACTGCATCCCCCTGTTGTAAACACTCACCGTCGCCCTCTGTTTCTCAGCGTGGACCCTGACTAATACAGAGACAGCCTTTTCTCTATCTTAGAGCCTCCCATCACACCAGAGACACTGGTCTCCGGAGTGAGTATTTATTGGATGGACAGATGGATAGTTGGTTGATTAAACAGATAAATGGTGGTATGATTAGGTAGACAGAAAGACTGGTGGCTTTTTCATGATTTCAAGGGGATGTTTTAATTTTGTGAAAATAAAGAAGTAAATTCCGAGAGAACTACTAAGAAGGTGATTCCAAGAGACTCCTGAGAACAGCCAGGGCTTTGGTCAGTCGCGCTGCCACCAGCAGAGCCACCACCCGAGCCAGCAGAAGACCCAGCAGCCTGGAGAGCATAAAAACAGAGGGACGCTTTGTCAAGTTCATCCCTGGATATTGTGTCTGAGGTGAGTTACTCATTCCTTCGCCCTCTCTCCGGATCTCCTCCTATGTGGGCAGAGGCCAAGGGGGAAGCTGTATTAGTGGGAAATGGTCCTAATTTTCATCTGGCAGGAATTTCCACCCCATTTATTATGCCTGAGTCTCTGCTAAGTGAAGGAGATATAATGGAAGGGACTTCAGCACCATTGATTCTCACTTGAAGAAGTTGCCAAATGGCTATAGTTCTAGGTTGGAAAGAACCTAATTGGCCCGACAACTGTCGTCTTTGGGGTTCTTGGGGATTTCCAATAATGACCTCAGAACCCTGCATCCTTCTTCTTCTAAGTGTATTGCCTTGAATAATTAACAATTCAGAGACCAAGCCTTTCCGAAGCCACTTTGTTTATCCCCTGATAGGCAGGGCTATGCTGAAAGGTGCTCCGTCACGGAGATGGGAGTTCCTTCTCGGCTGCGGCCAGCGGCCAGCGTGGCAGAGGCGAGCACCGAGCGCCCCGGCCTGGCTCTGCCACGTAGCGGCTGGGTGCTCACCGAAAAGATAACGCCCTTCCAAGAGTCTTAGACAGGTCCCTCTCCTGTCTTCCTCGGGGATTTTTGTGAAGCCCACGTGAGATGATTGTGCAAGAAAGTTGAAGATCATCACGCTCAACACCACAATGGCGTGTGTTTTAGAGCAGTGGTCCCCAACCTTTTTTGGGCCACGGACCGGTTTACTGTCAGAAAATATTTTCATGGACCGGCCTTTAGGGTGGGAAGAATAAATGTATCACGTGACCGAGACAAGCGTCAAGAGTGAGTCTTAGACAGATGTTACAGAGGAAATCTGGTCATTTTTTTAAAAAATAAAACATCGTTCAGACTTAAATATAAATAAAACAGAAATAATGTAAGTTATTTATTCTTTCTCTGCGGACTGGTACCAAATGGCCCACAGACCGGTACCGGTCCGCGGCCCAGGGCTTGGGGACCACTGTTTTAAAGTCAATGGGTTATCCATATAGAGGGGACCTAAGTCCCTCCGGCTGCAGTGTCTTCCCCAGCCGCGCTGCCCGGCTGGATGGGATGGGATGGATCCGCCCACCGACAAGTCAGAGGCAGCGGGTCACATGGACAGGAGAGCAGCCACAGTTACCGCAAGGCAGGGGAGGGGGGCTGCCGCCGGCCAGAGCCGGGCTGCGAAGCGTTACCAAAGGAGCCGCGGCAGGCCTTTGGCCCCCTCACCCCCGCACCCTCTCCTTCCCCTCAAGAATAGCATTCCTCATCGAAGGTTCCCTCCCAAGACCTGTGCTCCAAGACGGCCACATCTTGTCCCTCCTCCCATCTCCCCACGCCAGTTCCCTCCTCTTCCGGTGCAGCTACTCCCACCTGGTCGGCGGCGGAACTGAAAACGTCGCTGTGGTCAATTCACGCCAAATAGAGGCTAGCCCGGTGGTCCCCTGAACCGCGGGGCGCCGGCTTTCTGAAGGCTGCGTGTATTCTAACTGGCCTGGGTGCTTCCAGATAATGTGGGAAATGGGACAGGGGGCCCTTCCTCAAGACCCCAAGTTACACTCCTAAGAGCAAATTAGTCAGACTCAAAGTGAGGCCGCAATGGTCGCGCTGCTGAGACGCTTTCCTTTATTTTCTCCCTCCCAGCCCAAGTCAAAGATGGAGGCTGGCGGTAAATCCACCCAGAGGGTTGTTATCACCTCCTGTCTCTGAGGGCGGGGGGCACAGGCGTGGGTTCTTGGTGCTCACAGCTCTTGGAATGGAAGAGATTTCCTGACTATCCCAGATCAGCTTGCAGCCAATTCCAAGGCATTCTCATGAGGACGAACCATTTTATAAACTCCTCTGGCACATGTTCTGCGCCAGGCTGGCCTCCCTGCCACACTGGCTGTTCCCCAGACCC
Organism: Saccopteryx leptura; assembly: GCF_036850995.1. Classification (NCBI taxonomy): domain Eukaryota; kingdom Metazoa; phylum Chordata; class Mammalia; order Chiroptera; family Emballonuridae; genus Saccopteryx; species Saccopteryx leptura. The sequence goes on along the minus strand of NC_089513.1, from coordinate 68,253,996 downwards.
CGCTCTGCACCGCGGGCTGGTGCGGAGTCTCCTGTTCAGCTCGCCTCGACAAAGCCTTAAGGGAGAGCGCTGGCCTGCTGGCGCTGACTCATTGCAAAACCAATTTAAATGACCAAGTGGATCGATAGTTTTTCATTGAACATCAACCAGCCCTGGTTAGGACGCTCTACTCAGAATACCCACCTCTCACCTCTCGTCACAGCCTCCTCTGTGACCTCCCCCCTTCCTGATCGCACCGCCACCCTCACCGCCACCACCGTCAGGAGCCAGTAATCAGGTTGACAGCACCCCCCCCCCGGGGGGGCTGTCCAGAATTTCAGCACTGCACATCAAACCAGGGAGGCGGTTAACCGACTTCCTTTTCCTCTCTTTGCCAGAAGCAGATGGGGAAGGTGGGAGGCAGGGAATGATTTATTTGCTAGTTTCGCCCAAAGCGATCTCTGTGTTGAGGGTCGGCTCCCGCCACCCCCAGCCCAAGCCCAACAGGAGCTTGACTGACAGTGAGTGGCTTCAGCCCAGGTCCAAGAGGCCCTAACTGACCCTGTTTACCTCGCCTGGGGAGCCTCTGCACTGCACAACTTTCCACTTCCAGGATTTTGCAAATTTTATGAGGATTTTCAGTCAGGCTGGGTTTTTAGCTCCCCCTTTTCCCTTCAGCTAAAACCAAGATCTTTCATCCGGCTCCGATCTCAGAGGGACTTTTCTCGCCGCGCCTGGGACATGATTAAATAACAGGCACACGTGCACACACCAGCCCCAAAGCCTTGCCCTTCCCGGAGCCTCCCTCCGCAGTGGAGCCTGAAATGGAAAACTACTGTGCAGAGAAGCTGTAGCCGCAAGAGGAAGGATGAGGTAGCCCAGCTCCTCCTGCAGAGAGAGATGAGGGAGGCTGCTCGTGGAACAAGGGCAAATTAAATGTGCTGTGTCAACCAGGAGCCTTCCCAACGAGGACTCTGGGAGGTGCAGGGGTTAGCAGTTGGGGCCGTGCACCAGCCGTGGCTAAAGGAGAACCAGGACATAGCTACTTCTCCTTACTCTTCAGAGGGCCCGGAGAGAGTGAAAGGGGATTGGCTGCAAGAAGCATCCTTCTCTCTGCCTGGGTGACATGCTCATTAACTCTACCAATTACAGCAATATACAGAAATCATTAAAATGCAATTATTACAGCTGTATACATTTATAACTGCATAACTACATCAAAAAGCCACCTTTGTAGGTCTTTATGTGCCCCATAAACCTGAATAAATTGCAGCAAAGAGAAAAGATTACTTCAATATGAATCGACAGCAAATTTGAAATGTCTCTCCTACTCTGTAGACAGCAGCAGTGAGGAACCCGGGTCCCCCCAGAACCCCTGGCCTGCTGGGGGTGCCTGCTGGAGTCTTCTCTTTGCTCCAGGCCTGCAGCTCCTTTGGCCTCTCTTTGGTCAAATGGATCCAAACAAATAAAATGAAAGCCAGCTAAGCAAATACAAAAACATTACCACAACCCCATACATTTCTATACTGTCCTACAGTTCTCACAGTCAACAGCCCTATGGCTATGTGATTGTCCTACAGTTCTCGCAGTCAGTCAACAACCCTATGGCTATGTGATTGTCCTCCTGTTAGAGATTAAAAACTGAAAATCTGAGAATTCTTAAGGCACTGGTCTGGGGCTGCATGGGGGGCTTGTCGGTGTCCCACCCTGCCCCCAGCTCCACTCGCCCCTTCTCCGCCACGTTCTGTGTCCCAGCCTGGCCTCTATGGACTGACTGACAGCAGCAGTAGGCTCCCTCGCCCTCCGTCTTTCCGGGAGCTCTGGCCACTGGGAAGCAACGGCAGGAAAACAGAGCTAGAGAGGAAGAGAGAAACTGGGGGATTTGTGCCCCGAGCCCCTCCCTCTCTGCCAGTCCCTGTGTTTCTCTGTTCACAGCCCCAGATCCTGCCAGGTGGCCCTCCCCACAGTGACAGTGACAGGCCTCACAGGTGACAGTCAGCCCCCCCCCCATGGCCCCTGCAGGTCTAGGGGAGGGAGCCGCTCCCCTGCTGTGGGCAGCCTCGGCCTCGGGTGCTTCCCGCCTCTGGTTTCCCTTAAACCCCGCACGGCCCCTCTGCACACCCTCTTCATGGACGCTTGAATGTGCCCACTGTCTCCTGCCAGGACCTTGACCGAGACACACAACTAATGAGTACTGGGATCGGAACTAAAACCCAGCCCATCAAAACCCTAGGAATCCAGGTCTGAATAATTTAGAAAATTTAATTTGCTCCAGACCTAGACATGCTAATTGTCCCATACTTCACTCGGCACTGTGCGGGGCCGCTGACAGAGAGCGTTACAAGAACACGAGCTCTGCCTTCCAGGAACCTTCGCGCTGTGTCGGGCGTACCGACACAGCCCCGGTGTAGGGGACGCGCCCCAGGCGACTCGTCCCCAGCCCACACCTGGGTGGGCAGTGCGGGGGACAGGGCGTCCTGTCGGGTAAAAGGAAACACACCTGGGAGCTGAGACTTGAACATCTAGAAAAGCACAAGTTCTGTTTCCAAACTAGATGGAGGACCGCGATGGGTCGGATCATCCAAAACCTCAAATGAGCCCAAAACATTTCTACTTGGCTTTGACATGCGTGATTAGACAACACGTCATTGTTTTGTTAGGGGATTTCTACACTAGCTATGCCCTCCTAATTAATTTTCATTAGACTCGTAGAGCAGAGTGAAGGGAGTTATATTCCTGGAGGTGCCACTGAGGAGGTAGAAACAGAGATGTGTGGCCTCCAGTGCTCCTGGATGGGGACTAAGGAGCAGATCGTGCGTGTGCTGCCCCACCCCCCCACTCACAGTTCACCACCCACGTCTGCTTGAGTTAATGTGTTTGCTCTACTAGAGCCGGGCTCGGGGGTCTGTGTTTAGGGAATGTGGTTGAGGTCCTCAGGACACAACAGGTTCTTGCTGATGCACAGTGGCTCTGGAATCCTTCCCCTGAGGACCCAAATGCCCCAGAGTAGCAACTTGGGTCTTATTCAATCACAGGTGTGGGCAGCAATAAGACTGGCCATGGGATAGCCCTGGCCGGTTGGCTCAGTGGTAGAGCGTCGGCCTGGTGTGCAGGAGTCCCAGGTTCGATTCCCGAGCAGGGCACACAGGAGAAGCGCCCATCTGCTTCTCCACCCCTCCCCCTCTCCTTCCTCTCTGTCTCTCTCTTCCCCTCCCGCAGCTGAGGCTCCATTGGAGCAAAGATGGCCCGGGCGCTGGGGATGGCTCTATGGCCTCTGCCTCAGGCGCTAGAGTGGCTCTGGTCGCAACAGAGCGACGCCCCGGATGGGCAGAGCGTTGCCCCTGGTGGGCGTGCCAGGTGGATCCCGGTTGGGCGCATGCGGGAGTCTGTCTGACTGTCTCTCCCCGTTTCCAGCTTCAGGAAAAAAAAAAAAAAAAAAAAGACTGGCCATGGTCAGGAGTCAGAGACCCTGGTGCTAGGTCATCTCAGCTAGGTTTCCCCGGGGAAGTCCCTGAACCCTGCTGAATTTCAGTGTTTTACACTTGAAGATGAAGAAAATACTCAGGTCAGGTTTAAAGTGAGACACTGTGCTTGGCATAGCGGGCTATCCCAGGGGATATTGGTGGAACAGAACCCTAGGTGAGCAAATGCTGTGTAAACGCTCAGCTCTGTGACTGCACTGTCGGTATAGACTTTTGGAGTTGGACCAGCCTTGCCCACTCTGTTGATAAATTTTACTGAATTCCACGCCACAGTAAAATAACACAACTTTATTTTGCCAATAATTACGTCTAATACATCTATGGTACTATCTACCAGACCATATCCTAAGTACTTGACTTAGATTAAGCCATGTAACCCTCACAACTAGTCCACCAAGTAGGAACTATCATTCTCCCCATTTTAATTTTTTTTATGTATTTTTCTGAAGTGAGAAGCAGGGAGGCAGAGAGACAGACTCCCACATGCACCCGACCGGGATCCACCTGACATGCCCAACAGGGACGATGCTCTGCCCATCTGGGCCGTTGCTCCTCTGCAACTGGAGCCATTCTAGTGCCTGAGGCGGAGGCCATGGAGCCATCCTTAGCGCCTGTGCCAACTTTGCTCTGATGGAGCCTTGGCTGCGGGAGGGGAAGACAGAGACAGAGAGAAAGGAGAGGGAGAAGAGTGGAGAAGCAGATGGTCGCTTCTCCTGTGTGCCCCGCTCGAGAATCGAACCCGGGACTTCCAAACGCCATGCCGGGCCAATGCTCTACCACTGAGCCAACCGGCCAGGACTTATTTTCCCCATTTTACAAATGAAGAAACTGAGACTTATGGGTTTGGTTCCAGACTCTGTGCTCCCCGTCACCCCACCGTCCTGCCTCACGTTTTGCTGGGTGGCAAGGGGGGAAACAGATGTGTCAGAAAACAGATATCGAGACCAAGTGCCACCAGAGTGCGGAGACTGAAGACGTTACTTCTGGCCGAGGTAACCGAGAGGGCTCCGTGGAGGAGGTGACTTCTGAGCTAGAACTAGAGGGATGAGAAGACACTGGGCTTATAGAGATGAGTTGGGAAGGGGACAGAGCACACAAAGGCCTAGATATGGCAAGAGCAAGTGGTTCCGTTTGGGGTTGTGAAGGGGTTTATGGGAGACAAGAGTGAAGTTCTCAAGATGGATTAAAGTGAGGGCACCTCAGAATGTTAGGCCAAGCAGCATGGATATTTTTTTCCTGGGGGACATGGAGAGCCACGAAGAGTGTTCGAGCAAGAGTTCAGCAGAATGGGAATTGTGCCCGAGAAGGACTCAGTGTGACAGGTGTGTGTAGGATGGTATGAGGGGGAGAAGTTGCAGGCAGGGCGACCATGTGCCCCAGGCATCTAATAGGCAGCTCTGCACCCACTGAGACAAATAAAGACTTGTTGATTGACTGACAGATGGGCTGATTGACACACTGCCTCCAAACCACAAGCTCCTCTCCTCCTTCAGAGTTAACCACAATGGCAGCTCCACCTAAAAGTGGGGACAGAGCTCTGAGGCTCAAATGATTGGAAAGAGACACAACTGTACATTTTTAAACAGAGAAGGACTGAAAACTAGCCAACCCCCGAAATAAAGCCTTCGGGGAAAGATGCCAGTGGAGAGAGGTACAGCCCCAGTGCACGCATAGAACCCTGATTCTCTTTCCTTTTCTCCCGCATTCCCCAGTCGTGACGAGAAAACGCACGGCCACTGCACAAAAATGATGGTTTTATTTCCACCTGTGAGGTTCTCAGGGAATTTGGCTATAACCTCTTATTAGACGTTAATAATTTAGAAAAGGGAGAAGTATTCCCCAGTCAAATCTAATCTCCTACAAATAAATACTTTGCAGGGGAACGAGAGCGTCACATTCATCCTGGGATGAGCAGACGATTATCAAGCCTTCACACGTTGCCGGCATCCATCAGCCGGGCCATTCACTCTGGTTAATGACAATTACATTACTTTCCTTGGGTCTGTTTTCAGCAGTTAGATACATAGCTTTGGGCGTCTCTCTTCTACGCCGACTCTCCAAGGCTTCCCTCTATGTGTCTGCGAGGATCTATGTTCTCTCTGTGTGTTTAGTGTACTCTGTAATCGCTATACATAGGAAATAGTCCAGAGTGTTTGATGTTCACCAGTAGGCTAGCGCCCAGTGTTAGCCCAAGAGGCTCCCTTCGACTTAATGTTCAGTTGAAGCCAGAACATTTACTTGAGGGTACAGAAGCGACTTCACCTCATGCTCACAAATAGGGGCATCAGAATTTAAAAGGCCCTGGTTGACCAGATGCCTTTGAGTAGTTGCTGCACAAGTGAGATGTTTTCTTACTGTGTGGTTTGCACTGTTACCTGGATAGGTGTCAGCCCTTAGCAGCACCGCACCCCTTGGCAGTAGTTAGACAGCCATCAGCCCACTGTTAAATGTTAGTCCAAATGTTTAGACATCTACATATCAGGGTTTGTTATTGCAAAGCTAGTCTTTCCCTTTGCAAAAGGAAATGAGCCTTTGGGAAGCGAGGATGTGGCAGATAAGAGAACCAAGGGAGGAATGTGCTGTCTACAAAGTTTCTCCAGGCTGATTTTTGCACTGCAGAGAAACAGTCACTGCGTGGCTTCTGTCTGCTGTCCTGGGGCCTGAACCAGAAGCTTGGCTTCCGAGCTGCCTCACTTAGCAAAACAAAGTTGCCCTTCATTTACTTTTCTGCTTCTCTTCTGATATCAGCCTCCCACTCCCAGGTGGAGCGATTGATTCTCCACCACCAGGCCAGGAGGCCCTCGAATCTGGCCAGATCCCTGGACAAAACTTCAAGGATCTCAGACAGCGGCCACTCTCCCCACAAAATGGGGGGTGGCCCAGTGGAGTGCTGCTAAATGGCTTCTCCAGGGGAGAAAAATAACCCTGATCCATAGCATCTGCCCATCTCCATGGTGTAAACAGTCCCAGCATGGCCAGTTTCAAGCTACCGCCAGTTGCACCACCCGTGTGAGACATTCTTGAGCACTGAACGACGTGCGCCTGTGGTGAGTTAGCTTCAGCACAGCGTGGTCAGGGCCCCCCGGCCCCCACTGCCCCGAGGGCTGCCAGGCCTGGGCCAGAGGAGTGGGTGCGCTAACCCACGCGTGGTCTTCACACGCATTGCTCAGCCTCTAGAGCTTGTGAAACAGTGAGAACCCAACATGCTCCTTAATCAACATCTTGTTCAGAATCTGTCACTTGCCATAAATATAGGCTTTTAACCTGTCTCCCTGGCAGCTACTTCTGGAAGTAAGGACAGGAAACTCATCATAAATTTCAGAGCCGGTAGATTTCAAGGGAGCAGGGGGAGCTCTGAGTCTACAAGAACTGTGGAGTAAGCGTGTCTCCCAAGCCCCACCTCAGAGGTGAGCCCAGCGTTTCCAGGGTCTGTCGCTGTCCTGGGGGCCCAGGTCAGGCAAAAAAAAACAAAAAAAAACACCTGGACCCTGTTTTCATAAAGTACCGAAGGGAGGCTGAGGCAGTACTGACCTCAGACCCGCGGGGACTGGAGATCCGCTCGGGTCCCGAGTTGGAAACCCATCAGCAGGAGATTACGGGAAACGGTTTATAAGCGTAAGAGCTGCTGCCAGAGGCCAGAGGGAGGAAACAAACAAGACGCAGAAACAGAGAGATGGGAGCTGAGAGGGTCAGAGACAGGAATAGAAAGAAGAGGCAGAGACAGAGGGTTAGAGACGGGGCCAGACCAGATTCCGTTCAACCGAAACAGCTGAGCTGGCCCAACCTTTCTTTACTGATTCCAAGCCCTTGTGGATGCTTCCACGCCCGTCCAACCCATGCTCCCCTACCCCCTAGCCCAGTGCACCATTTAATTTTTTTTTAACATTTTTTTAATTTTTTTTTTATTTATTCATTTTAGAGAGGAGAGGGAGAGACAGAGAGAGAGAAGGGGGGAGGAGCTGGAAGCATCAACTCCCATATGTGCCTTGACCAGGCAAGCCCAGGGTTTCGAACCGGCGACCTCAGCATTTCTAGGTCAACGCTTTATCCACTGCGCCACCACAGGTCAGGCACCATTTGATTTTTCATCACAGCTGACAACGTACCCTCAACCGCGTTCAAACTCATAGTCCGTAATATAACGTGCTAACTGGACTCTGCTCCTTCTAGGCCAGTTCCCCTCCATAAGCATTCTCTTCCCTCCGAAAGGGCTTCCTTCTCCCCTGAAGTCATCCCCATCTGGCCTCATCCGAAAGACTTCCCTAGGTAACCGGCCTGGCTTTGAGCCCTTTACCTTCCTCCTGCTCCCCCACCTCTCCGGTGCTGCGTTTGGACAAATCTTTATCCTGGCCAGTGACCTCATAATGACTCTGCAGCTATTCAGCAGGGTGACTGACCTTAGACAAGTCACGTCCCTCCTCACACCTTCATTCTTCAACTGGACAAGGAAAAGATCAGAACGAATGACTTTCGTCTCTTTGCAGCTCTGACATTCATCAATGCTAAGTGGTGATGGCCACACAGAACAAGATGAACTGATGGAGGAACGTACCAATGAGAGGAGGACAAATGGATGGGGGGGGACAACTGTGGGCTGAGAGTGCTGGCTGGTGACAGTGTGGCCATGATCTCTAGTTGTCCCAGTGTCCCCTCTTTTGTAGCAACAACTGGCCACCCAGAATGAAGGCTATAGATCCCAAGGTACTCTGTACCTGACTAAGTTCTGGCCTGTCAAACAGAAAGAAAGGTGATATGTAGCCGTTTCTGGGAATCTTTTTCTTACAAGACAGCTGGTAATTATCCTTTCCTTTATTCACTCTTCCATGCTGCTGCCCAAGATGTGGACGTGATGGCTGCAGCCCTAATCTCCATCTTGGTCCGTGAGGATAAGAACCAGCAAGCTGGAAAGAGCCTGCATTCCTGAGGACATCATAGAATAGAACCTCCCCCTACCCCAGTCCCAAATGATATTCCTCTGGACTCGGGTTGAGAGAGAAATAGTTCTCATGTTGAAGTCGCAATTATTTTGAGTCTCTGTTACATACAGTGAAACTGAATCTGAATAATATAAACAAAGATTTAAGGTTGAGGAGGAGTTACCAGGAGGCCCCTCCCGTCAGAAGGTAGAGGGTGGCTGGTGGAGGCAGGACAATAGATGACAGGTAAAAGGTAACAGATGAAGAACTGACAAGACAGTGCTTTGCTTGTGCATCTCCCAGCTTCACCACAGAACCAATCTCACACGCCTACGGGGAGTTCCTGGAAACACGCATGTCTCCAGGGCCTCCGGGGTCTCCCCTCAGGGTTCTGGGGGGCACTTCCTGTTCCTTACCTGCTGCTCTCCAAAGTGCCTGGTACTGCTTGGGGAGGCGTCTCCATTCTCCCAGGCCAGCTAGACCATTCGCTCCTGGAGAGAAAGGGGTCCAGACAGAACGATGACATCCCAGATCCTCTGGGCAGATCAGATTTCAAGCATTCTGTCCTCTCTGCAGTCTGAAAGTTTTAGTGACTTAATGACATCAGCCAAACAACCTTTGAAATGTACCAAGCATTCTAGTTTGGGACTTAGCAAACCGGATTTCCATACCCACACAGCCTACCTAGGCACTCAGGTTTTTTGTTTTTTTTTTTTATTTCATTGATTTTTTTCTCTTCTTGATGGATTGAAAGTTTCTTGACAAGGGCCCAGGGGCATCTGAGTGGAAAGGGTGACGTGCAGGAAGAGGGACGTGATGAAAGGCGACAAGTCGAAGGCGCTCGATTGACAGGGGTCTCATCAGGACAGGGAGAAGGTGCGGCGCCTACGGCTGTGGTCCATGGGCCGTCGAGACAGGACTCACAGCAGCTTTCTCTGCACAGGCTCCCAGTCTGGCCTAGGTATCCGGGGCCTTGCCACAGCCAGAGCTGGAAAGATCTTTCTTCAAAGGATGCAAGCGGCCAGATTTCCTGATACAGGTGCCAAACCGAACACGCACATCTAATCTCGCTCCCTCCCCAAACCTCACTTAAAACCACAGCACAGGGTTTGTTTACAGAGGCATAAACCCACAAGGACAAGGCAAAATGGGGAAGGAGAAAACAGCAATAAAACTGGAGAAGCTTCCAAGTGGTGGGCAAAGGATAATGATCTTGACAGATTCAAGAAATACGAGTCGCTGCCGGTGGTGAGGAAAGCTGAACGCCAACCTCATTTATACCAAGGATCCTCACAGCGCCCTGGAGTCGGCAGCACCGGGATTGGGGGACGTGGAGGTGGCGGAGGTTCAAGGGTGGCTGAAACAAGAAGAGGGAACAAGCTGTTGAAGAAGCAGCAGCTGCTGAGCTTCCGGTCAAGACAGAGGCGTAGGTAAATGTTGTGCTCATCTCCTCCCACAACCACATCAAAATGCAACTGAACTACAGAACAACCATCATTCAGAACTGCCTGGAATCGAGCTGAGCGGGTCTTATAACTAAGGAGAGAAAGAGGAACCCACATCGAGACTGGTAGGAGGGTTGGGGACTCACAGTAGGCTCGTCTCACACCCACACGTGGCAGGTGAAAATCAAGAGGGATATCGCAGCTGCAGAAGTTCCCCTATCAGAATGAACAGTCTCAGCCCCACACCAGGCCCCCCAGCTCAGGGATCCAGAGCCAAGAAGAGAAGTCTCCATAACTTCTGGCTGTAAAAACCAGTAGAGATTGTGACTGAGGGTAATTGGAGGCTGCTAAAGTCCCAGGAGTTCCTCTTAAAGTAGGTCCACAAATGGACCTACTCAGACTTACTCCTTCTGAGCTCCAGCTCTGGGGCAGCAGTTCAAAAGGCACCAGGGACATATCGGATGGAACTGAAGTGTCTGGCATCAAGGTGAGAGCTTGGGTGGGGGGGCAGCTTTCTCCCAGACAGAAGTGCTGGTAGAAGCCATTGTTCTTTCTGAAGCCCTCCCAACACAGAGATGGCAGGCAGGCACCATAGCTGAGTCTCCATCAACCTGGCAATCACTGTCTGCCCCGCCTTGGTGATTCCCTGAGACCCACCCCCACCCAACTTGCAGGCCCACCCAAGGTGTTTCTAGTGGTCTTCCATACAAACTGCCTGTCTTGGCTCACACTGTGGACTTCCCTAAAATCTCTCAAACAAGTACCGTCTGGCCTCAGCACGCCCCATATCTCTCTCTAACTGGCCCCAGGCCCAGCACTAGCAGCAGCCATCCTTGGTTCGCAGTTTGGCCTCTCTTGGACACCTCCAAGTAGCAGGACCAGCACAAGTAGCAGGCCACTGCAGATCACTTTGTAGCTCATGCCAGGTGACCCTGGACCAAACACAGGTGGTGGCTGACCTTGGTCTGCACCTCCTGGGAGGCCCACAGCCAGCATACCAGTATACAGCTTCAGACCATGTCAAAACACCACCCAACTACCTCCACAAGCAACACACTCAAAGAGCAGACTTGGTGAGCACCAGAGCCCCACTGAGGTGCGTCCTGCTCCTGCACAGCTGATCCTCCAAATGGTCAGTGGTCACAGCCAGTCCTTGCAGCTGATCAGCCTGGGGGTAAACATCTCCTGTTGATGAGCCGACAGCATTCGAAGCTCATCTACAACAGGAGAGTGTACACGGCCTACACAGAAATGGGGGGCATGCCTGGAGAGCCCAGCTTGGGTAAATGGGGAGCCTGGGCCACTGGACCCTATAAGACACCTACTACATTAGGCCACACTACCAAGCCTGAGACACAGCAGCTCTGCCTGATACATAGAGACAAACACAGGGAGGCTGCCAAAATGAGGAGACAAAAGAATATGTCCCAAATGAAAAACAAAACAGAACTCCAGGAAAAGAACTAAACAAAGTGGAGAGAAGCAATCTACTAGACACAGAGCTCGAAACACTGGTTTTAAGGATGCTCAATGAACTTAGGGGAAGAGTAGAAGATGAACTTAGTGAGAACTTTAACAGCATAAAAAAAAACCAGTAAGAAATGAAAGCTGCACCAACTGAAATGAGGACTAATTTACAGGGAAGCAACAGTGGAGTAGATGAAGCCAAGAATTAAATCAGCAATTTGGAATATAAGGAAGCAAAAAAATAGCCCCATCAGAACAGCAAAAAACAAACAAAAAAGAATCCAAAAAAAAAAAAAATGAAGATAGTGTAAAGAGCCTCTGGGACAAATTCAAGCGACCAACATTCTCATCATGAGGATGCCAGAGGGAGGAGAGAGCAAGAAATTGATAACCTATTTGAAAAGATAGTGACATAAAACGTCCCTAACCTGGTGAAGGAAATAGACATACTAGTCCAGGAAGCACAGACTGTCCCTAACAAGATGAACCCAAAGTGTCCCATACCAAGACACATTATAACTTGCCAAAGATTAAAGACAAAGAGAGAATGTTAAAAGCAGTAAGAGAAAACCAGTTAGTTACCTACCAGGGAGCTCCCATAAGACTGTTAACTGATTTCTCAAAAGAAACTTTGCAAGCCAGAAAGGATTGACAAGAAATATTCAAAGTGATGAAAAGCAAAGACATACAATCAAGATTATTCTACCCAGCAAAGCTATTATCTAGAATCAAAGGACAGATAAAGAACTTCCCAAGAAAGAAAAGGCTAAAGGAGTTCGGCCTGACCAGGCAGTGGCGCAGTGGATAGAGAATCAGACTGGGACACAGAAGACCCAGGTTCGAAACCCCGAGGTTGCCAGCTTGAGCATGGGCTTATCTGGTTTGAGCAAGGCTCACCAGCTTGAACCCAAGGTCACTGGCTTGAGCAAGGGGTCACTTGCTCTTGCTGTAGCCCCCAGGTCAAGGCACATAAGAGAAAGCAATCAATGAACAACTAAGGTGCCGCAACGAAGAATTGACACTTCTCATCTCTCTCCCTTCTTGTCTGTCTGTCCCTATCTGTCCCTCTCTCTGACTCTCTCTCTGTTTCTGTCACACACACACACAAAAAAAAGCTAAAGGAGTTCATCATCACCAAACCAATATTACATGAAATGTTAAAGGGTCTTATTTAAGAAGAAGAGCCTGACTAGGCAGTGGTCAATGGATAGAGCCTCAGCCTGGGACACAGAGGACCCAGGTTCAAAACCCCGAGGCCATTGGCTTGAGCATAGACATGACCCTATGGTCACTAGCTTCAGCCCAAAGGTCACTGGCTTAAAGCCCAAAGTCGCTGGCTTGAGCCCAAGGTTGCTGCCTTGAGTAAGGAATCACTGTCTCAGCTGGGAGCCCCTGCCCCCAGTCAAGGCACATGTGAGAAAGCAATCAATGAACAACTACGGTGCCACAATGAAGAACTGATGCTTCTTATCTCTCTCCCTTCCTGTCTGTCCCTGTCTGTCTGTCTTTCTCTCTCTCTCTCTCTCTCTCTCTTGCTAAAAAAGAAAAAGAAGAAACCAATTAAAAATATAAACAAAAATGGCAATAAATACATATCTATTGTCAATTAAATCTAAAAAACAAAATAAACGAACAAGCAGAATAGAAACAGACTCATAGATTCAGAGAACATTTTGACAGTTGCCAGATGGGATAGGGGTTGGGGAGATGGTGGAAAAGGTGAAGGAATTAAGTACAAATTGGCAATAACAGAATAGTCATGGGGATTACAGCAGAGGGAATATAGTCAATAATATTCTAATAACTATGTATGCTGTCAAATAGGTATAAAATTTATCAGGATGATCACTTAGTGGGTTATACGATGTCCAATCACTGGGGTATACACCTGAAACTAATATAATATTGTGCGTCAACTGTCATTGGAAAATAAAAATGACTAAATAAACATCCTACAAACTAAAAAAAAAAGAGAGAGAGAGAAGAAAAAACTTATTTAAGAAAAACAAAATTAAATCAATCAATCAAACAAATTAAAGAATGAAAAAGGAAAAAAAGCAGCAGCAGCTCCCGGGTCCCCTCCCCACTTAGACACGTGGGCGGCACCCACCCTCCACACTGGCTGAAGGTGATAACAGCTTCCCTGTTGTCAAAACCAGGAAGCCCCATGCAGGCATTGTGAGTGTCTCCCCAACTTCGCCAGACATCTGACAAGAGCCTCCAAAGTGACAAACAGAGATCAAAGGACCCGGAGAAGTCGGGGGGGGGGGGGGGGGGGGGGGAAGGAGCTGAAGCCGTGAAGGGGGGTCCTTGATGACTCGACCCCACCGGAAGGTGCCGGACGCACTCGCTCAGCCGGGGCGGCCCTTTGCCTGCCTGGCCCTACGAAGCCCAGCGGCCCAGCCCCAGCGTGCAAGGGGGGCCTCACGCAGCCTGTGCCCCGCGGTTCTCAAACTGGTCCTCCGAGAGGCCCTCCCCCGGGGCCGTGCACGCAGGGGGGGGGGGGGCTGAGCTAGACCCCAGCCCCGCCCTGCTTCAGCCAAAGCCGCTCTGCTTTTACAACTGAGGTTCCTTGTCAAATTTTGTTTTTAAAAATGTAGTTCTCTTATTAAATAAATAAATAAATAACTCTGCGCTTCAGAGGTAGAATCCAGGCCCTATTTTGGCGATGAGGAGGGTGAGGAGCTCGCTAGAGCCGGGCTCCCGCACCGAGCGAGGACGGCTGGGTGTCAGACAGCCAGCGGGGTCCTGGGGGCCCAGACTGCCAGCGGGGTCCTGGGGGCCCAGACTGCCAGCGGAGTCCTGGGTGTCACACTGCCATCGGGGTCCTGGGGGCCCAGACTGCCAGCGGGGTCCTGGGTGTCAGACTGCCAGCGGGGTCCTGGGGGCCCAGACTGCCAGCGGGGTCCTGGGGGCCCAGACTGCCAGCGGGGTCCTGGGTGTCAGACTGCCAGCGGGGTCCTGGGGGCCCAGACTGCCAGCGGGGTCCTGGGTGTCAGACTGCCAGCGGGGTCCTGGGGGCCCAGACTGCCAGCGGGGTCCTGGGGGCCCAGACTGCCAGCGGGGTCCTGGGTGTCAGACTGCCAGCGGGGTCCTGGGGGCCCGGACTGCCAGCGGGGTCCTGGGGGCCCAGACAGCCAGCGGGGTCCTGGGGGCCCAGACAGCCAGCGGGGTCCTGGGGGCCCAGGCTGCCAGCGGGGTCCTGGGGGCCCAGACAGCCAGCGGGGTCCTGGGGGCCCAGACTGCCAGCGGGGTCCTGGGGGCCCAGACTGCCAGCGGGGTCCTGGGGGCCCAGGCCACGCTCTCTTCCTGGGGACCAGTGAGCACCCAGCCTGCCTTGCTGCTGCCTTCTCCCTGTCCTGGTCACTCTAGGGCAGCCCCTCCTGCCCCGGGGCCTGACAGCTCTGCCCTTGTGTCCACTCTCCCTGAGACTCCTGCCCAGCCCCGCGGAGGCCTGAGCCCGCCAGGGTGGATGAGAGACTAGACACGTGGACACACTGGCTTCCTTACAAAGACAGGCGAGGGGGACCCCATTCTGCAAGGTCACTCAGAAGGGCCTCCTTTCTGACTGGTCTGAGTCCCTGACTCTCCGTCTGTCCATCTGTCCGGGGCTGCACCGCACTCTCACGCCCTAGGACATGTGGGTTCCCCTCCCTCACCCCGTTCCACCCAGCCTTATCTTGCTTCTCCCCACCCCCACCCCCACGCCCAGCTCTCTTGGGCAGCCCCCTGGAGGCTGCTGTGATACTGGCCCTTGGCTCTCTCTAAGGGAAGATGTAAAAAATGTAAACACAGGCCCTGGCCAGTTGGCTCAGCGGTAGAGTGTCGGCCTGGTGTGCGGGGGACCTGGGTTCGATTCCCGGCCAGGGCACATAGGAGAAGCGCCCATTTGCTTCTCCACCCCCCCCCCCTTCCTTCCTCTCTGTCTCTCTCTTCCCCTCCCACAGCCAGGGCTCCATTGGAGCAAAAGATGGCCCGGGTGCTGGGGATGGCTCCTTGGCCTCTGCCCCAGGCGCTAGAGTGGCTCTGGTCACGACAGAGTGACGCCCCGGAAGGGCAGAGCATCACCCCCTGGTGGGCAGAGCATCGCCCCTGGTGGGCGTGCCGGGTGGATCCCGGTCGGGCGCATGCGGGAGTCTGTCTGACTGTCTCTCCCCATTTCCAGCTTCAGAAAAATACAAAAAAAAAAAAAAAAAAAAAAAATGTAAACACAGTCACCTTATAAGACAACTTAGCCTCAGAACGCACCTGGTAGAGGGTGCCCCCTCTCTAACCCAATCGCATCTAGTGGGAGGCTCAGGCCACAGAGGACAAGGGCTGAACTGCAAGGCTTCCCCTTGCTCAGAACACTCTGTCCCTGGTACGTGGAACGAACACGCACACACCCTGACAGTCCCCTCAGCCCTGGGTCCCCTCCCCCGCGTGTCAGGTGGCTTCCTCGGGGACCAGCCTGCAGAGGCAGAGGTGATTGGCCATGCCACCTTCCAGCCTCTTCTCCCTCGGCTGACTTTGAGGGGAAAGTAACCTCTTCGGTGAAGTGACAGCAGCACCCGCCAAGCCTCGGGCAACCCCTCTGAGAAACGGGGGTGTCCGACGATGAGGACCTCTCAGGCGAACATCTGCCAGGGGTCCTTCGGACTCATTTTCTGCCTCGGTTTAGCAGGAAAAATCTTTCTATCCCTGCCTCCTTGCTTCTACCTTCTCTAAAAGAGGAAAACAAAAGAGCGGCACAGCCACTGTTCAAGTCGGCCTGGAATAGAACGTAAACTCCCTGAGGGCAGACGGGTGTGTGATTTCCTCATGGATAGATCCCCGTGTGTGAGACAGAACTCGGTGCCAAGTAGGTACTCAACATGGAAGGAAGGAAGGAAGGAAGGAAGGAAGGAAGGAAGGAAGGAAGGAAGGAAGGAAGGAAGGAAGGAAGGAAGGAAGGGAGGGAGGGAGGGAGGGAGGGAGGGAGGGAGGGAGGGAGGGAGGGAGGGAGGGAGGGAGGGAGGGAGGGAGGGAGGGAGGGAGGGAGGGAGGGAGGGAGGGAGGGGTGATCGAGCCAGTCTCTCTCATTCCCTCTCCTCCTCAAAGCCATCCCCACACAAGTCCCAGCCCAGGGTCAGACTGAAGGCCAAGCCGCGGGAGGAGGACACTTAGAGGACAGAGAACCTGCCATCGAAGTGGAGCAGGGAGCTGAGGGGAGAGCACCCCGACCCCGCCCAGCTCGGTGATTAATGGCTTCACTAAAGCGTCTCCCTTTAAGTTCCAGGACCGTTGCCCTGGGTGAAGGAGAGTCTGGTGATTTAGAAATAAAATAAAACGAACAGAATCTTCCAGAGTCCAGAGGGAGCTGCAGGAAGGGAGCCCGGCCTTCCTCATAAATCATGCTCAGCTTCAGAGGACAAGGCCTCCAAGCTGGAACCGCGTGGTCCCCGCAGACCACCCACCACCACGCTCGGCCGCTTCCCCAGGCGCCCGAGTGTGGCCAGGCTGCCCTCTGGCGCTCCGGTGGGGGGCACCCCACGAGCCTGCGGGAGGCTCTGCAGGGACACAGAGGCAGCATCTCTGTCCCTGGGGAGGGGCACTGGCTTTCCTGAGCTGTCTTCTCCCAGCCCCACGGGCAGAGCCCCCGGTGGGGGCGCGGGTGCCCAAGGCCTCGGGCCCACACTGCAGGGCAGGCGCGGAACGCCCCCAGGGCACGGGGGTCAGAGGGGTGGGGCCTGCCACTCTAACCCCCTCCTGGCGCTAGGTGCCCGGGATGTGGTCTGAACACGCTTCTCCTTTCCTTTCCTGCTTCTGTTTAAAAATGTAAAAAAGATAAAATAGTTTAATTCTGTCCAATTCCTGAGGTATGCTCTGCAATAACAACAACAACAAAATAAAAGGTAGCCCCATGAGCAGAGTTTTCCCGTATAGACCAGAAGATCATCTGGTGGTCAGGGAGGAGTGGGGGAGGGGCGGGGAGGGGGACCGGGGAGCAGCCGTGAGCTCAACGCGGAGGAAAGAGCCGCCCAGACGTCTCCCAGGAGCGTGCAGTGACTCAGAAATGGCACAACAAGCCCGAGCCGCTTCGTGTCTTCCATCTCTCTGTCCTCAGGTGAGCCGCTAGGTCACCCTCCCATCCCTCCCCATCAGATGTCCCTGAGCGTGAGGTTGTCTACCTGGTGCAGAAGGATGACTCATAAAGGAGTCTTTCCTAAAAGAAAGGGGCCAGCCCACAGCAAGGTCATCCGCTGACATGTGCGAGGCACGGTAACCGCTGGCAGCCGCAGGTGGTAGACAGATGGCGTGGAAGGGAAGGAAGGCAGGCAGGGGAGGGGTGTGAAAGGTCGGCGGGGGGCGAGCTGCCCCTCCCCAGGCCCGGCCTCCCCTGCAGCACCATCGTGGGGGACACCACGGCTTCTGCCTCCATACAAGCCTTTGCTAGTGGCTGCTGCGTGGCGGGCACGTTATCAGGTGCTGGAGAGACAGAGGTGGGGAGATCTGTCCCTGCCTTCAGGACGCCCACAGTCAGAGGGGGGGGCACGTGGGTACCACTCCCTCAACACAAGAGGTCACAAAGCACCGAAGGCTGTGGGACCACAGAAGAAAGAAAGGATGAATTTCTAACGCAGATCCAGGGAAAGTCAGGAAGGAAGTGATATCTGAGCTGAAACTTAAGGGAGGAGAAAGTGTTGCAGGACATTGTGGGCTGAGGGCAAGATGGCAAAGGAACGTTCAGTCGGCGACGTATCGGTCTCCGAGGGCAGCCGTAGCACTGACCTCCACTCTGGCGGCTGTAAACAACAGACGTGCATTCGCTCGCAGTTCAGGAGGCCTGGCTTCCAAAGTCAAGGTGCCCACAGGGTTGGGTCCCTCTGGAGCCCGTGAGGAGAAGTGTCCCGTGCCTCTCTCCTGGTTTCTAGCGGTTGCCAGCAATCCTTGGCGTCCCCTGGCTAGAACTCATGGCTCCAACCCCCGCCCGCCTCTTCTCTGCGTCCGTCTGTGTGTCCTCTCCTCTTCCTACAAGGACACTGGTCACTGGATTTAGGGCGCCATCTAAACTCCAGGATGACCCCATCTGAAATGATGACTAGATCCTTAACTTACTACATCTGCAAAGATCCTATTTCCAAGTGGGGTCACATTCATAGGTTGTGGGTGAATACAAATTGGGAGTGGGGGGGAGACACACTTTAACCTCCTACAGGTGATAAACAGATGTAAGAGGAAATGGTTTGGCATCTCATATTCAATTATGCAAATCTCTGTCCCACCCAGTTAGGCAGCCTGGACGGGCTTCTGGGTCCCAGCTAGACATGGGGATATGGGGACATGGGGACATAGGGACATAGGCCCCGTGGCAGCAACAATGCGGACCCCACTTCCCAATGTCCCAGGGACTCATGGGTCCGCCCTCGGGGGAAGGAGAGGACAGGATCAAAGCTGCAGGCAAGCCAGTGAATTAAAATTCCCCCTCAAGCCCTCAGCTCTCTGTTCATTCAAAGCCCGACTTCAATTTCGACACTGCTCAGAGTTTGCTAAGAACACAAGTGACGCTCTCCCGAGTCCCTGGCCCCCCCTCTCTCCTCACAACTGGAACAGCGTGTTCTGAACAGAGAGGAGGCTGCAGTGAGGTATGAAATGAAACAAATCCACCAGCAAATAGCAAAGGAAGCCGGAGTATGTTTAATATGCAGGCTCCATTGCGGGGATTGTGGAGAAAGTTGTGCCTCTTCCTATGTAAAAAGCAGCCTGCCGGAAAGGGAGCCTGAGGGAGGGGAAGAAACCCACCCCCCTCCTCCACCAGCCCAGCCGCCTCTTCAAGAAGCAGTTGTTGAGAGGGATACTGTGGGTCACCAACAGCTCACCCTTGCCAAACGGTTCCAAAGGCTTCAGAGGCACTCCGGGAAGCGGGCTGTTTCCCATAACCTGTCTGCAAAATCTGTCACCTCGACACTCAGCGTTCAAATTGGGCAGCGTCTTGAAAAACGACTCGGTGGCCTGGCTCCCATGCCACACTGGCCTGACACGGCTTCTCTGTTCCGCATCGGCGCGAAAGTTGCTACGGAAACAGCCGCACGGGACTCGCGACAGCTGCCAGGAGCCAGCGAGAGTGGCCTTCACCCCTGCAGGAAGCCAGTCCCGGGCTAGCCCCCCTCTGTCCATCACCCCCTTCCTCCGATGATGAGGAGCAGGCCACAGATTCCATGCGCGGAGGCCAAAGGAGAAGCCTCCCAATGACAGACCTGGGAGCAACCTTAGTGACCAGCTGGTCCAAGCCTGTCTCTCTACAAAGGAGGGAACTGAGAAACCGAGAAGGGAGGGACTCGCCCAGGAGCCAAAGGGCACCTGCCCGGTCGCTTTGGCTGTTCAGCAATTCAACTCCTTCCCTGGTTGGGGCAATTCGTGGCCATACGCATGTTGTAGGGGTCAGGGCTCACCCCCCCCTCCACTGTAGCAGCTGAAAATGCCAGGCGGTTACTGCCTGTGTTTCTGTTGTAGCCAGAGCACAGACACGTGCCCTACACTCCTGCCCACCAGACACTGCTGCCCTTACCACGATATCACGATTGGGAGATAGTGACTCAATGGCAAGGGGACCGGGGACGACTTTACCTCCAAGGTCATGGTTTTGGATGTCGTTCCTGGCTGCAAAACTCCTGATTCAGTGAACTACCTAATATCCTTTTAATCTACCTCTTTTTTTCTCTCTCTCTCTCCCTAACTTAGCCATAGTCTCTTTCTGTTGCTTGTAAATAAAAAAACTTGGCCGATGCAAAAAGAAAATGATAGCAAGAGCAGAAACAAACCCTCCAGAAATTGGCAGGAATCTGGGGTGGTGCATTTGGCATGGTCAGGGCTGGACGCAGTGAAATTCAGCTAGGATTGAGAGATGTGGCTCTGCCTAAGCGTGGGGGACAATAGCAGAACGATCTGAGTTTTTACCTAAATAACGAAGTCCAGGTTTAAAGTATAGAAAGCCCAACATAAAGGACATGGGAAGAAATTCAAGGTCTGTAGGATAAAATGCTTGCTTCTACTAGTGCTAGACAGACTTTTTTTTTTTTTTTTTAGGTAAGAACGAAAAACACAAATTCTTAAGTTTTCAACTGAACGCACAAAATGAAAACCGAGGATTTTCTATGACCGTCCTAGCAGAATCTCTTTTGTCTTGTAGTCACAATGCTGAGACAGACAAAAAAACAAAGGCACAGTTCTATCCTGCAGGTTGCTAAATTACAAGATAAGTTGAATTTGCAGCCTTCCACGATTCCTGGGTGAATATTAGAGCATTGATCAGGAAAGAGTTAGACCTGGGAATTGAAACGGAGATTAATGGGAGGATTCAGGTAACTCAGAAAGTACTGAATTTCTAAACTTCATCGATTCCTATCGTTCTTGTCAGCCAAATCTCTCTCTCTCTCTCTCTCTCTCTCTCTCTCTCTCTCTCTCACACACACACACACACACACACACACAGCCTATGTCTGTTCCCACCTTGCTTGAAAATCCCACTGATCTCATTGAGGGAGCTACTTTGCAAGGGGAAGCCAGTTCTCCACCCCCGTGACCCTCACTGTCTCCACACCTACACCCAGAGTTAGATCTCCACATGACCCTGGTACCAGGTGGGGTGGGCTGAAGTTCCCATCGGAAGTCCCTATAGAATCTCTGAAGAGAAAAACCTTATAGACAAAAGTACGTATGACTTTAAGAACTGATACCAGCAGAGAGCTGGGGAGTAGAGTCTGAAGGCAACGGGCCAGCAAAGGAAAACCACAGTCTTAGGTCAGCTGAGTTGACTGACACGGGGGCATCTGCACTCACTGTGCCAGCGTGAGCATCTAGGAAGCGTTTTCCTCGTGCGCTGGGCGGGCTGACAGAAACCTGGAGTCATTAGTGCTCATACTAAATGTAGTTCAGATGCCAGGAATCATCCCTTATAATTTAGAGAAAGTAAATTCAACAACCAAGGGAGAGAGGAATGCCGGGGAGCATTTATCACGACCGCTTACCCATCTCCTAACCGTGTCTGCCGACAGGGCCCAAAACACACCTCCTTTGTCAAGACAGGGGTAAATACAGTAGTGAGGGGAGTGCCGCTTAGGAAAGCTGGAGGGGCTCTTCTTTGTCAGCCAAGGTTGCTGGTGGAGATTAAAAAACACAACCAAGTAGAGTTGAAAATGAGATGTTGCCATTTCGATTGGCTGCAGTGGTTGGCAAACTCATTAGTCAACAGAGCCAAATATCAACAGTACAATGATTGAAATTTCTTTTGAGAGCCAAGTTTTTTAAACTTCAACTATATAGATAGGTACATTGTTATTAACTTAATTAGGGTACTCTTAAGCTGGCCTTTGCTAAACACACTCAGGGGGCTAAAGAGCCGCCATGTGGCCCGCGAGCGGCGGTTGGCTGACCAAGGGCTAGGGGACATCCCAGGGTGACACAGGCCTGGGAACAGCGCTAAGTGCCAGAGGCGTGGGGAGCCTGGCTCTCACAATCGGCAGCAGGCCAGCTGAAAACCAGAGTGCTCTGACCCATAGGGAACTTTGGTATGGTGGCTCATGGTGTCCAAAACGGAAACAAGATGGACACACCGGTAAGGTCCTTATTGATCTGACAGACCTGACAAGCAGAGCCTTGTCACACACCATCAGGATGGAGCGTTGCACTCTGTGGCAGACCTCGCTCACTCCCGCTTAACAGCCATTCACGAACCCCCTTCCTCCTTTCTGACAGAAGTGTGATGAGACCTCTGGGAGAGGATCCCTCCCCCGTGGGAAGGAAGGAAGCGTCCCTCCTCTGTTAGACATCCTCTGACTGCAGGGGGTTCAGCATCCCGGTGGCTGCCCACCTGCAACCCCGGAGGGAAGTAAACAAGAAGTAGAAGGAGCCCGGGTCCTCCGCGGGTATTGCTGAGCTATTGAGTTAAGCAGCCCTGCTTCTCCCCCGCCCTCAGACTTGTCATCACGAGATACATTTTCTTATTGTTTCAGCCAGCTAAGACTTTCTGTTACTGAAGCCTAAAATAGCCTGATGATACCGAGCGCCTCACTCCATCCTCATACCCGCGTCAGCTCTCCGCGTACGAAGGAGAAGCCGGGCGCCCTCAGTAAGAACCCCGTAATTACATGGCAGCTGTACCCTGACTCTTGCTCCCAGAAGTCCCCGGATTGCCCTGCAACCATTCCCCAGACTAAGTATCTGTGTCCTGGCGAAAAGAAAACACGCAGTCCTTGTCCGGGTC